>NC_056751.1:73794198-73936698 GCF_019279795.1 Protopterus annectens | reverse complement strand
CAGGATAAAAAAGTATCCAATCCTGGTATGTGCACTGGTGCTAGAATTGGAAAAAAATGACAGTGTGGAATTCTCAAGACATGGCAATGTTCCTACGATGGGGTTAGGCTAGGCTCAGAGGGAGGATGGCCCCCACTTGTAGAAGGAAGTAGTAGTCTGCAAAAAAAAAAAAACACAAAAACTGACAGACCAAAAAAGAGCCATAAAGATGATAGAGTGGACTACTGAGGATAAGGTAGAAATTATATATTGTTACTATTATGCAAGAAGCCCAGAATTTCCAGACAGAAGATATTCAAAAGGATTAAGAGGGAAATTAGAGGAAAGAGAAATACTTGCACAAGAAAAAAAACTGTAAGAAGCTTAAAATGGAAATTTTAGTCATTGATACAAACGAGCCATGAACAAGATTATATAGAAAAGGAAACTTTGGGCAGTTTGGAAAAAGACGTAACACAGGAAGTGTGAAAATATAAAGAATAAAGCCTAGAGATTTTTAAAAGATATTAAAAAAGAAACATGGACATGGGAAAGAGAGAGATCTGATAATATTTATACAAAGAAAAAAGCCAAACTAATCAATAAAAAAGCATCTCTAAAGATATTTGAAGAGAAATAAAGGCAAAATCATCCAAAAGCATCCAGATATGGAAAATTTGACAATATAAAAACAGGATCACAAAGGGGGAACATAGAAAAGAAGATTAGTAAAGTAGAAGTTAAACAAATAAAGGTTGAAGTTATGGAATACCTGCAAAATGAAGGATTCAATGTAGAAAATCTAACACAGGTTAGTCACAGCATGATGGAACAGTAAATCCCCATAGTAAGGAGAAATGGATGGGCAGGAGACATCTGAAGAAAAATATGGGAAAGAAAAAAAGATTGAATATGGTGCAATATTTATGCAAAGGTGAATGCAAAACTAATCAATACAAAAAAAAAAAGCAGCACCAAAGAGATTTGAAGAGAATACAGTCAGAGATATCCAGATATGGAACATTTCACAATACAAAAATAAGAAAACAAAGAGGGAAGTAAAAAAGAGTGTTACTAATGGAGGAGATACAGACACTGAAAATGAAGTTATGGATTACCTGCAAAGTGAAAGATTTAGTGTAGGAAATCCAGCTTGGTTAATGTCACAGCACGATGGGGCAATAAGTCCTCAAATTAAGGAGAAACATGTGGGATGTGAAGCATCTGGTCACTTCCACATGACGTAGGAAACCAGTACAAAGGTTCAGCTGGGGAAGGAGCAGGAAACAGTGGCAACTCTGACATAGTCAATGTTGTGGAGTGATAGGCCAGTGAGTTCCCATATGAAAGAGTAATGGATGATGCAGGATGAAGCTGAAAAAAAAAGAATATGTCACAGGAAGATGTTCTGGAACTTTCTGTAGAATGCCCACAAGAAACAAAGAACAAAGAATGTTCCCTCAGTTTAGAAGAAAATAATTTTAGGGAAGAGTTGCTTGATTTAATAGAGTTAGATAGACATATTAAGTTAGATGAAAGAAACATGATTACAGAAAGTCAATAAGACCCAAAATGTTAGAAGTATGATAAAAGAAATGAACAGTTATCAAGACTATTAACAGAAATTCATGTGATATAACAGAAGTAAATAGGATACATTACTGTTCAGCTAAATTAATAACAGATAAAGCCTTACCACAAAAACACATAGCAAGAAGGGAAGAAATCAAATGCCATAAAGGAAACATCAGACAGAAAAAAACTACAAAACAATTAAGACAAGTGCCACTGTTAGACGAGTATAGAAGAGGGAACACATCACCAAAAGTGCTTAGAAAGGGAGATGTGATAAAAGTGGCATGCAGTATCACAACAGACCAGGATCTATCACACACTATTGCAAATAATAAACTCAGCACAGGCAGAAAAACTTAGAAGATATCCAGATAAATATGAAGGAAAAGTACAAAATAAGCAAGTGATGGATAAACCCAGAAAGTTTTATAGAGAATTGGGAAACAAAGTGAAAGGAATAGAAACACCAAAAAAAAAAAAAACAGAAGAAATAGACACATTTTGGAGAAATGTCTATGAAGATCCTGTGGAGCATAACAAATATGTTGAATGGATAGAAGAAGTTAAAGAAACATTAAGAAGTTCAAATGTGCAGGATATAAGATGGGATGAAGTAACAGCCAAAGAAACTGAAAACAATTAAGAAAAGCTCCCAGCTGGAAAAATCCCCAGCTCAGATACAGTACCTAACTTCTGGCTAAAAGTACTAACATCTTTACACAAAGATTTAGCCTTGAGAATATATACTTATATGTGGACCCTGAACAGACACTAACCTTGTTAACAACAGGAAAAACAATACTTCTCCTGCAAGCTATTCTAAAATCTATATACCAATAACTTGCCTTTGGAAGAGCTATAAACTATATTGGAATTGATGCTGATACAGTTTACAGTCATTTAGAAGAAAACTCAATCATGGCAATAGGAAAAACAGGGTAACAAAAGAAAGTCATATGGAACAAAGAATCATTTGTTGTTAAAGTCATAATGGAGAACTGTAAAAAGGGGAAGAATCTAAGCATGTCATGGACAGGTTACAAAAAAGCATTTGACAGCATCTCACATTCATTGATAAAGCAGATGCATACGGTACACCCTATATTGATCAATTACATTACAGTGACCAGGAAACAGTGGAAAACCACTTTGCAGCGAAGCCAAGAAAAAGGACAAATTATTATCTCAGGGATAAAAATTCAAAAAGGGATAATCCAGGGTGACACTTTCTCACCTGTATTCTTTTTCCATGCCAAGCTGTTTACTTATCATATTAGGTCATGGTTACAATTTGGTTCCCAGAAAACAACAAAGTATAAAAACTTCACAACTTCTTTTTTTTGGATAATTTAAAATTGTATAGCTCATCAGATGAGGAGCTGATACACAATTGCAAGTATTCAAAACTTTCTCAGATGATAGAAGAATGTCATCTGTTCTTGACAAATGTGCAAAAGCAACATTTAAAGCAGAAAAACTACAGCACCAAGAAAATATGTCCGGGATAAAAATGTGATAAAAAGGAACTTGAGCAGTATGGAGTGTATAAATATTTGGGAGTTGACGAAGGATTGACAGTAAAATATGAACACATGCAACCAAAACTGAGTAAGAAATACTTTAGAAGACTAAAATTAATACTAAAATCTGCCCTGAAATCTAGGAACAAATTCAAAGCTATAAACCATTCCAACTTATAGTTTTGGGGGAACTGACTGACCCTCCCAAAATGTATTGGATCAGTTGTACAGGAAAACAAGAAAATTGTTTCATGTTTATCCAATGATATGTAAAAATCACTTTATACCATGATTATATATTCCTCATTCTGAAGGAGATATGAGCCTCCTTGAAATTGATTACATGGATAGATCTGCAATCGTAGGATTGCACACACATCTGTTGGCTTTACCAGATCAAAACATAGTGAATGTTTTAGAATATGAGGAGAACAGGTTTAAGATGACTTCCCTGATTAGTTTATCAGAACCATGTTGGTGTCAAGCGAAAATGAAAATCAAATCAGAAGTAGACAAAAATCAGGCAGCAACTGAATGTGTCAAAAAAAAAAGAAAGAAAAATTATAAGGAGAAACATCAGATGAGAAGGCAAGAAATGTGGAAAAGGCATACATATAATTGAGATACAGAAAACTGATGGAACAACCTCATGTGGATCAGGATATGATGCAGGAATGGTTAAGGAAAGGTGAATTTAAACCAAAAGATGAAAGGTTAATATTGGGGGCCCAGGATATTGAACTGCATACACATTGATTTACAAAGTCCATTGAACATGAGGGAAAAACAGACAAATGCAGGTTCTGTAAAACAGAACTGGAAACAGTCGAACATCTTGTGAGATACACTAATGTCAGAGGCCCTGTAGACTCAAACACATAATAATATGGCAAGACTGTTGCACTGGGGATTGTGCAAATATTATAATACTGAAGTAGCTGAGAAGCATTGGAAACATGCCACAAAGCATTATAATGAATGATGTTTATATCACATAGGATCACCCATTACCAACAGTTCAAAAAATAGATGCGAGAAAACCAGATATAGTAGTCCATGAGAAGATGACAAAAGTAGCATTGATCATTCAAATCGCTACATCGAGTGACTACAGTGTCAAATGTACAGAGAGGCACAAAGTCATAAAATACCAGGATTTGCAGCCAGAAATGAGGGCAATCTACAGTTGTGTTTAGATATGCTACCAATACATGTAACTCCATATGAATTGCAAAAAGAATCAATTCTGGGCACATTGCATATGCTGCGAAAAGCACTTCTGGCTAACATCAAAGATTCAAACAATGCTAATTTCACAATCTTTAATCGTACTTTGATTTAGAATTGGGGTCTATTCCAGTCATGGTATTAGAAACCCAAAATACTTGGAGAAATTAAACTGGAGGAAAACTAATGCAAGCTATCTGATTCTCACAATGAGTCATGGATTCCATGGTATTAGAAACCCAAAAGACTTGGAGAAATTAAACTGGAGGAAAACGAATGCAAGCTATCTGATTCTCACAATGAGTCATGGATTCCATGGTATTAGAAACCCAAAAGACTTGGAGAAATTAAACTGGAGGAAAACGAATGCAAGCTATCTGATTCTCACAATGAGTCATGGATTCCTTTGTTCTCGCAGACTTCAAAAATTCTTCAGTCTGTCACAGTTTTGAAAAGACATTTAGCTGGTGAAAACTATCAGACACTGAAACATTAAAAAAATAACATGAAATCAAGAAGCATTAACTCAAAGTAATAGTAACACACCCCATGTCAAATAATTTACTAAATCTGCAGAAATAATACTGAAAAAGAAATAAAAGAAAGCAAAACAGATATCAGGACCATGACACAAATTAAGCAGCCCTTATAGCAATAAAAGTAGAAAAAAAATCAAACTTAAATAAGTTACCCGATCAGAAATTGAAGAATTGATTTAAAAAGGTAAAAACCTCCAGATGATAGTGAAAGTATAAATGTCACAAAGAGAAAGGAGTACAGGTAGGTGCAGGAGTGAAATACATGGAGAAATGACCAGCAGGTTTTAATAGCAATAGAAAACAGAAAGTCAGCCACTCTAAACACACAGTAGAACATTTCTGCTATGCATTGTTTATCCAAAGAGGTAAATTTGAAGATACAGTACACAAAAATGCAACCCTCCATAAATGCAAATGCATTGTAAAATAGCCAAAAAAAAAAATATATATATATATATATATATATATATATATATATATGGATATGTGTTCTTTACTCGAAAGTACCGTTCATCGAACCTTATGTCCTTGAACTGACTTCCACGAAAGTCCATTTTGTTGAAAACGCACTTTCGCGGACAAATAAAAAACCTAATCATAAAAAAAAAAAAAAAACACATTAAACACTGATATGGAGGGGGGCAAGCCCCCCTGCGCCCCCCACACCCCCCTACTTTATTATTCTCACTCTGAGATCGCACTACAGTGGGGAAAAGGGAATATTCCCTTATTCCCACTGTACTATGATCTCAACAAGAGTTTCCTTAGTTGTACATCAACAGTATACATTGATGTACAACTAACGATACAGACTAACGGCATGATTTTTTTTGTTTTGTTTTCTTTAGCAAAAGTGCATTTTCAACAAAATGCACTTTCGTTAAAGTAATTTTGACAAAGTATTGTTCGATGAACCGTACTGTCGATAAAACAACAAGGACCCATATATATATATATATATATATATATATATATATATATATATATATATACATTGGTTTGGCCGAGCATACAGTACTGGCGAGGAGTGGAGTTCGTTTTTTTGGGCTTTTGTCCCTCCCCAATACATTTTGGCTTTTTCCAGATTTCTTGTGCTACAAAGTTGAGAGATACAGCTGAGTATCAAGTAGATTTTACAAGGAGCTGAGAGCTGCAGGGGAAGAGAAGTTTAGTGCTGCTTATGCTGATTCTGCTTGCATTGTTAGTAGCACAACAGGTTGTGTACTTGCTTTTGATGCAGAAGGCTATGGGTTCTATTCTCACAGTATGAAGATGCATTGTTGATATTGTACTGTGTTGTAAACGGGGTGGATGCTGCCATCTTGAAAATGTCCTCTTTGCCAAAGATATCTAGTAACTATGAACTCGTCTTGTATTTGTCATCCATTCCCTATTGCAATATTACTAGCTTATTTTTAATGTAATATAGGCAATTTATTCCTCAAGGGCAACAGGTACTTTATTTGTAGATGAAACAATGAAATATAAAGTTGTTTGCTAGCAGCAACCTCTTCATTAGTTACAGATCTTTTTAATGTGGAATTATTTAGATGACATTTACTTCTGCATTGTGCATATTTACTGATACTGGTGGACTGCAGAAGTTTGAGTAGACTTTTATGATGGAAATATTCTCAAATGAGGAGTTTTGTCATTATTGGTGCATGCATTTTTTCAAAACAATAAATTTAAAACAATCTCTAACAACTGTATGGTATTATACAAGGAATATGATTTAATACAGTCAGGAAGGTGCATCAAATAACACATGTATGTTTCCTGTGCAAGGGGCCTATGATTTGAAAACAGCCCAAAGTTAATCTTTATCTGCTACTGGCAAAATGTATTTTCTTTGAATGTGGGTTTCAATGCTGTTTCAATTAATGTGAGTTTCAAGGGCAGAGATGTTTTAATGCTATGTCTGTTTTCGTTGTTAGACAGCATTGCTTTATTTAGCAGATGTCTTAGTGTTTGTGCTGTAAAATGCAAAATAAAACTTTCAAATGAAGTACAAATCATCATAGAAGTAAAGCAGTATGCACATTAGGGTTTATGGTAAATGGGGTGAAATAGTCAAGTAATGGTACATTAGAATGGCTGCAGGGGGAGGCTCCATTCGACCATGATTTTGTGAGGGGGAAGGGCGGCAAACTCAAAGACAGCCCGAGCTGAACTATACCTTTCATCTGTCCAGATTTTCACAGAATGAATAGATTTTTGCTTATTTTTGGTTTGTTCCTCATAAAACCTGTGGATCTCTGACAAATCATTTAGGAATTAAGTCACTAAACAATGACAGACATTGAGATTCAGACTTCATAACCTTCAGAGAAATGCATGCTAAAGCAAGACCTGTTATTCTATCAACTGTCTCAGTTTATACAAGAGAAATTTTTAGTACTGTTTGTATGTTCCCCCAGTATATTTGGCCTTGCCCAGATTTTCTGCATTAACAGGTTGAGAGGTACATGCAAATAAATTGCTTTATAGAATTAGGCATATCCAAACCTCTGAACTGTCCCCGATTTTGGCTCAAAATGTTGCTCTTCCCCTAATAATCCCTCTGCAAAATGGCAATTTTGGAAGAAAACATGGAGGGTTTACAATTAATAAATAACTGTAATAATCAGAGTTAAAGATTACTTTTATTTCAGAAATGCATGTAGATTCTTTTATTTTGTCAGTTGCTCAAGTTAGCAGTACTAATATTAAAAAATGTCCCTTCTTTGACAGGTTCCCAGCTGTATTGTGTGGCTATTCTATATTTTTGCATCACATTTTTGGTCCATTTTTCATAAAATTGTGGTTTTCTGGTAAATTAGTGGCAAATCATTAAAGATTGAAGTTAGAAAAAGACATTTGAGTTTCCCATTTCATACCCTTCAGTAAATTCATAATAATGCAAGACCTACTATTCTATTATCTTTCTAAGTTTATAAGAGCAATATTTAAAAATTGTCCTTATTTTTGGGCCTTTGTCCCACTTCCATGTATGGCTTTGTCCAGATACATTGCTCTGAGGTTGAGAGGTATGACAAATGTGTCAGGGCCATCACAGTCAGCCAGAGACATTTCAAATTGTGACATAGTTGCTGCACCCCACTCTCCAATGTAGTGACTCTGGATGTGTCCAAGCAAGGCAAGGAGCAGTTATGCAGTGTAAGTGTGCAGAGTATCCCCCCATCTAAGGCAGACACAAGTACTATAGTGGCTTTTCATCTGTCCTTGATTTTGTAGAATGTTCTGGTTTCTGTCATATTTTTATACTGTTGATTTATGTGCCTACTGTGGTGGTGGTGCTGTGGTAGCATTGTCGCCTCACAGTTAGATGTTGCCCATTCGATTCTCAGTTAGAGCGTCTTCTGTGTGGCGACATGCATGAATGGGCATTCCTTCATTGAAGGTTGTGCGTTAGGGCCGGCAAGCCAGCACGTAAAACTCTACTGCCAATCATTAGTGGACCGGAGTTCCGCTGTGGCGACCCCTAACCGGAAAAAGCAGAAAGACACAACAACAACAACAACATTATTCAGAAAGTGCCTGTTACTCTGTGTTTAAGTAGCAATGCTTTGATGACCATCAGGTAAGCTTGCCTGAGATTGTAACTTGTAAGATGCAAGTAAGCTTTAATAAGCATACTGTTAAATAATTGCCAACATTGAAAGCCTTTCTGTTGTTGCCATGCAGAGAATACTTACATAACCAGATCATGTATAAGCCTTGGGTATTGAAATGCATGTGACAGTATTTATAATAAAGGACATGATTACATTATTTTAAGAAGCTCATTACATTTGTTGGAGACATGCAGTCATCTTTGCAGGCTTTACCTGTAAACTAAACAGGATGCCAATCTATCATGTGTGGTCCATAACCTGTGCAGTAATCCTTTAAGCAATGTATCTTGAGCTTGTTTCATATTTGCTTTTAAATTTTTACTTTGATTATGTTTTCCCCATGAAACAAGTAGACAGTTATCAGGCAGCAGGTCTTTTTTGGATAACAAACATTTTTACAAGTGGGGGTATCACAGAGATTGCTACTTTCAGCATGTTACTAGGTACTTTTATAAAGCTGAATATAAATTATAATTAGAACTGCAGTACAAGGAGAAGTGGTTTGAGTTGAGTGCTGCTTGTTTTTCTTATACTTGATTTTGACTGGCATTCCAATAATGTATTTAAAAATTAATTTATTTTTTCATGCCTCACAACAATTTATTTTCTATCTAGATAGTAGGTAAGCTGTCATGCAGCCAATGCATTGAAATATTTTTTTCTTCTACACTTCATTTTGTCTTGATTGGTCTCTTATAATGACAGCTTAGCACCCAGGGCAGCATATTTAATTAAAGTTACAGTTTTTGTGTTTTGAGCATAGCTCCTCCCCTTTCTAGTTGACCACACCCCTTCCCATTGACTCCACCCATTCAGATGTCTCCTGCAGCCCCCCTTTGATTTGAAGTCACCAGCTGCCACTGATATATATATATATATATATATATATATATATATATATATATATATCTTACCCTAGAAACAAAATTAAATAAATTCCCAACACTGTCAATTAAACCATGTTAATAAAGTTGAAGGGAGGATATTATTACTTACATGCATGCATCATCTTTTATTTCTTGGGAGTAACTAACAACACAATTGGCCTTGTGAACACTGTTGAGGCTGCAGCATGCGTATAAACAGCTAAACAAAATGGAAAATTATGAGATGGGAACATTACTGCTTACATAAAGGTGCTTTTCAGATATTTAAGTTGCCACTAAAATGATTAAACTTGTGAATGTTTTGAGGCTGTGTTTCCTTGAAAGCAATAAGCAAGTCTGTGAAGAACCAAGAGTGCTAATCTGGGCTCCTTCACCTGATAGCACTCAGTTATGGAAGCTGGACAGCAATTGCATATCTGTGTGATTTACAATAAATTTAAATGATCATTTACTCATAATATACTCTTATTCTGACAGCCTCATGTAATTGAACATTGTGTTATAGTGAAAAACAAATTATTTTATGATGACTTTAGGCTAACTCTGAAATGCTTACAGTCTCAGAAAGTGAATTACACATGAAGGACTGCCGCTGAGGGCTTGTGTAGTATTGACACCTGTTTACAAATGGAAATGCACCCAACAGACTGACAAAAAGGTCCCTTAAATAAACACTCTAAATGTTTAATACCAAACTTCTACACAGTTAAAAAGTTATAATCCTGCACATATATTAATTATTTAACATTTGCATAGGGGGTCTCATCAAAAAAACATAATTACCTTTTATCAAGTACTTAAATGTGAAATTCAAACAGAAAAAAAAATGAAGTTTCTTTATCTGCTTCCTTACAGTGGCCCCAGAAAAAAATAATGGGGGGGGGGGCAATGCTGAATTTTGTGGATGCTCCTGGTGTCAACCATCACAATGCAGATGGTCTATCCAGAATATGTAGAGCATCCCAAGGATGTGAAACTGATGATTTCAAGCTGGAGAGGTCAAACATAAAATAACATGGTCTTTTTCACCATTTAAGTGTATGAAGAACTATTATCATGAGTTGCATCTATATTTTCTAACATCTGGTGGATATCCTCCTAAGGAGAACTTAAGGTGTCACTGGTGATTAGGTAAATGTGTCAATATGAGGTGTCTAAAAAGCAGGGGTATACAGCTTATTCCATGTGGGGGGGAGCAGGTTTGGCAGTGGGAGGGTAGGGTTGGCATAATGGTTCATGGGTTCATAGGAGGTTACTAGGCTACCGTCCCTAGAGCCCTTATATGTCTAGCCATATTTATCCCTAGTTGCCCTAATTGTCAGTGGTAGGTGAGTGAAGTTCATAAAAGTAAGGGTTTATGGTCATTAATACTGACTTCCTCTGTCCTGGAGGGACATGGGCATGACCCCAAGAGTGAATTTGCAGTCACCCATCCATTGATCTAGGTTGTGTTTGAAGAGGGTCAGGGAGGGGTTCTGTTTCACATGAATAGGAACCTTGTTCCAGAGAAGTGGCAGCCTCTGGGAGATGTATATATTTCTCCAGCATGACCTGTTCAAAAATTCAAAGGGGACTGAAAATTCAAAGGGGGATATTCCAGGGTGACTCTCTGTCACCTTTGTTATTCTGCCTTGCCATTAACCCATTAAGCTGCTTACTTAACAGCCTAGGATATGGTTACAATTTGGCGTCTAGAAAACAGCAAAGTCTAATGACTTCTCATCTTCTCTTTGTTGATGATTTAAAATTGTATAGCTCATCAGATGAGGAACTGAAAGCACAGCTGCAGGTTGTCAAAACTTTTTCAGGTGATATCGGAATGTCATTTGGTCTTGATAAATGTGCAAAAGCAACCTTTAAAAAAAGGAAAATTGCAGCACCAGGAGAACATCAGTTTGGGACAATAATGTGATATAAAAGAACTTGAGCAAGAGGGGGTGAATAAATACTTGGGAATTGATGAAGTATCAGCAATAAAATGAACAAATGCAAATAAGGCTTAGTAAGGAGTACTTTAGAAGACTTGAATTAATCCTAAAAACAGCATTGACACCTAGGAACAAGATCCAAGCTGTAACTCAGTTTGCTCTTCCTGTCCTAACTTATAGTTTTGGAGTGATTGACTGGCCCCAAAAAGTGTTGGATAGATTGGATATCAAAACTGGAAGGATGCTTCATGCTCACCAAATGATTTATAAAAATAAGTGTATACCAAGATTATATATCCCCTGTTCTGAAGGAGGGATGGGCCTCCTTGAAATTGATTACATGTACAGATCTGCAATCGTGGGACTCCACACATATCTATTGACCTCAGAAGATCCAAATGTGGTGAAAGTTTTGAAACATGAGGAGAATAAATCTAAGATGACATCTCTGCTTAATTTAGCAGAAGCATATCGACGTCAAGCAGGAATGGAAATCAAACCAGAAGTGGATAAAAACCAGGCAGCAACTGAATGTGCTAAAAAAGAAAAGAAAGAATATAAGGTGAAGGATCAGATGAGAAAGCAAGAAATGTGGAAAAAACATAAATATAGTTGCAAGTATAAAAAACTTCTGGAAGAGCCTCATGTTGATCAAGAACAAATGCAGGAATGGTTAAGGAGAGGTGAATTTACATCAAGAAATGAAAGGTTAATATTGGCAGCCCAAGATAGTGGGCTGCGTACATGCTTGCTTACGAAGTCCATTGAACATATGGGAGAAACAGACATATGTAGGTTTTGTGGAACTGAGTTGGAAACAGTTACACACCTTATTGCTGGTTGCGATGCTCTAATGGTAGAGGGACTGTATACTGAAAAGGCATAATAATGTGGTGAGATTGTTACACTGGAGATTGTGCAAACATTATGGTATCAAAGTGGCTGAAAAACATTGGAAACATGAACCACAGAGAATCATAGAAAATGATGAAGTTTACATCACATGGGATCACCCAATACCAACAGTCCAAAAGGTAGATGCTAGAAAACCGGACATAGTGGTCCAAGAAAAGAAGACAAAAGTAGCATTGATCATTGAAATTGCCACACCTAGTGACTATAGAGTCTTGCGTACAAATAGAGACAAAGTAATAAAATACCTTGATCTGCAGGCAGAAATGAGAGCCATGTGGAAGAAAGATATCCAGACAGTTCCAATAGTAGTAGGAGCAACTGGTCTTATGAAAAAGAATTTACAATCATATTTAGATATGTTACTAATTCATGTAATACCGTATGAATTGCAGGAGGAGTCACTGCTGGGCACATTGCGGGTACTGCGAAGAGCACTTTTGGCTAACATCAAAGAATGAAATAATACTAATTTCATGAACTTTAATTGTACTCTGACTTAGGAATGGGGTCCATTCCAATCATGGTATTAGAAACCCAAAAGACTTGGAGAAATCAAAAAAGAGTGAATTTGCAGTCACCTATCCATTGATCTAGGTTGTCTTTGACGAGGGTCAGGGAGGGGTTCTGTTTCACATGAATAGGAACCTTGTTCCAGAGAAGTGGCAGCCTCTGGAAGATGTATATATTTCTCCAGCATGACCTGTTCATGTCAGAGGCTAGGTTAAGATCCCTGGAGTGAGGGACCCTCCTGCAGTTTGATTTATAAATGTGCAGCATTTTCATCAGCTCTGGGCTAAATACTGCCCTGTAAGTCAGGCACATCACCCCTTAGCAACCTGTAGGAGACAAAATACATGACAAGGCTATCAGTCTTTCCATGTAAGACTTGTTTTGTGCACTCTATAATTTCTTTGTGAGAAACCTTTGTGGTCTCTCCAGTTGTTGCAGGTGTCTGGTGACATACATGCAAAATGGAGCATTGTACTCTATTATTGGTCTGGGCTGAGTATAAAGCAATTATAACTTCCTTAGATTTAGAAGCAATGCCTTTCCTTATAAGATGTGCCACATAGAAGGATTTCCTTACTACTGTGGATACGCAGTGGTCAAAGTTCAGATTGCTTTCCTGAGTACTCAGATCACATATCACTGGGTCTACACTTAGGGGAGTGTTGTCTATAATGTAATTAGCAGGGATGTCACCTTTCTCAAAGTGAATAAAAATGAATTTTTTTTTGCATTTATCTTTAATCCTTGGCTTTGGCGCCAATCATTTCTCTTCATTAACCCTGCCTGCAGTATGTTAATATCATTGGTGGACTCAATGATTGTCCCAATTTGCAGTTGTCAGCAAACGTGGTCAGTCACAGGTCATCCAAGTTTGCCTGGACTTCTGAGAAGTTCCAAACAGTAAGGGGCCCAGCACAGAACCCTGTAGTATGCCACTGGTGAATGGTCCTTTGCTAGAGGTGAAGTCACCCACTTTGACAGTATGCATCCTGTTGGTGAGCCAGTTGGCTACCCATCTGATAATGTAGGAGTTAATTAACAATCAGGAGAGTTTCTCTATAATACCTAGGTGGGGGATTGTGTCAAATGCCTTGCCTAGGTCAAGATAGATGGTATGCATGGTCTTTCCCTCATCCAGGGTCTTGGTGACATTCTTGAAGAAGTCAATCATGTTTAACAGGGATGATCTACCTTTAATATATCCAAACTGGATTGGGTCCAGAGTTTGGAGATTACCTATGTCATTGTTAATAAGGTTCATAGTGATTCTTTCCATGACCTTGCAGATGAGGGTAGCCAAGCTTATAGGCCTATAATTCACAGGGTCGGTTGATGATATTCTTTTGTGCAGAGGGATTAATGTTACTTTCCTCCATTGCGTCAGAACATAACCAGTTTGCAGGCTGTGGTTAAGCAGGGATCCAAGTGGGTTTGCTAGGTCATGTTTTAAGTTCTTTAAACGGCAACTTGAAATGTTGTCTGGTCCCATTGATGATGTGTTACTGGCCTTGGAGAGTACCAAGATGACCTGCTTTCTTGAGATAATAGGCTAAGGAATGGTGGGAGTTCTACTTTGGTGGGGTGACTGGAGAAGACAGAAGGGTGTAATTTGATCAGGATCTGTCAGATAGCAGGTTGGTTATTACCCCTGGTTGAGTATGGATGGTGCCATTCAAAACAAGTTCAGTGCATAGCTGGGCATTCCCTTTTTAGATTTCAAATGTAGTTAAAGAATGCCTTGTAATTAGCCTTAGCTAAGGAGGCTATTTTTGCTTTGTAGTTAGCTTTGAGGATTTGACAAGATCTCTAATTTGTTTATTTAAGCCAGAATGGAATTTCATCCTCTGTTGAGCCAGTTCCCTCTTGTTCCTGGACATTAGTTTCTTTCTCTTCTTGTATAGTCTGTTTATACTAGGGTCCACCAGGGTGGCTTATTTTTTTGGAAAGCCCTGGTTTTAATCTGGTCAGGTACAGCTGATTCTATACAACTGCTTAAGTGGTTATACAGAGCATTAGTGTACACCTCTGCATAGAAGTCTGTGTAATCTGCATTTGAGGGGGAATTAAAACTTCTTATACCATTACTTAGTAGGAGGTAAAAGTCAGAATAGACACCTACACTTCCAATAGCAAACCTGTCACTAGTGGAGTTACCCAGGGATCTGTCCTGGGACCCCTACTGTTGGTATCTATGTCTCAGAGGTCCAGGGAAAGACAAAAGGCCTGTAGCTGACCATGTTTTTTGATGACTGTAAGTTGGCCGCTGTCATTGACTTCCCAAATGATGTTAACATACTGCAAGATGGTCTCATAGCAACTAATAACTGGTGCCAAAGTCATGGCCTCAAGCTAAAATAAAAAAATGTATCGTCATATCATTCGGCAAAAACACGACCCCTATTGATTACCACATCAACCTCACATTCAACCATTAAGAATTATGTAGCGGCAGTGGTCAGAAAAGCCTTTTACTTGGTTCATCTCATAAGTAAAGGGATTGAAGCCAGAAAAAAAGGAGGTTATTACCTCTCTATACACCTCTCTCATTAGACCAATAATTGAGTATAACCCCCCCCATTTAGGATGTACCTCTCCAAACATCTGCACCAACTGGAAAGACCACTGAAATACCTCGCAAGGAGAATCCATTTCCTCCTATAACTGTCCTATGCAGACAGGCTTAAATCACTATTGCTCTACTCGGTATTGTACAGATTGCTCAGGAGTGATCTGTGTCTTGCCTACAAGGCAATCTTGGACCCTGCCCTACTAGAGACGATCCATATCCGTAAGTCTAACTCCTCATGCATTACCCACTCAAAAGGCCTGAATCTAATATGCAACATCAACAAAACCTGCTAGAGAAACAGGTTTGCCTCCCAGAGGCTGCCCCTTCTCTGGAATAGACTTCCCATACATGTCAAACAGAGCACCTTGCTGACCCTCTTCAAATGCAACCTTGATAAGTGGATGAGAAACCACCAATTTGACCCAGGGGTTCCACCTGTGTCCCTCACTGTTAGGAGCGTTAGGTGCTGACTGAGGTTTGTTTTTGGGGATAAACTGTTGGCTAGGCTTGGAAGGGCCCCAGGGCCATTAGTCAAGTAACCTCCTATGATCCTATGATCGAGTCATTCACACCAACATTGACTATGGTGGAGTCAAAGCCGTACTTGTGGCTGAGTGACATGACAGATCCTGGCACCTGACAGGCATCTAACTGTAACCCACTCCTTATCCAGTCTGATGAGGGGAACATTCATGTGTCTCACAATAGACTCACCGATGACCAGTACATTAGGTTTTGTGGTGTTATGCCTTATGAGCTTATTTGTTGAGACACTGGTGTGTATGTGTTATTATATGTTGTGGTTGTTGTTGTTTGCATTGTTATGTGTGGACATGGTTACCATTTAGGAGGCCTCTGATCTTTTGGTAAATCACTAGTGAGTACATACACATATGTGGGTTTCTGTGCCATGTACTTGTTTAGTGTGGGAAGTTTGTCTGTGCTGACAACCTGTTTGGTATTTGATTTGTCCTTATGTGAGAGCCTTGCTTCCAATTTCATAGTGTACCTACATCTCTCACACTATTTGTTTGTCTCAGGATTAAGTGGATGTCAGTATACATAAGACAATTGCTGCATTGCCTCAGGATGCCCATGTCTATCAGGCTGGCCAGAGAGATGATGGAAAAATGCCTGTCCATGATAGCAGGGACTTATTGTATGTTTTATTAGTGAAGGGAATGGGTTAATTGGACAGGACTGTGCTGGTAGTGCCAGGATTACAAGAAGGACTTATACTTTGTGAAGGCTAAGGTAGATCAATAAGGCAATGCTGTTCACTGTGTTGCACCTTGAGCAGCAGTAATGCTTGTAATTGTTTCACTGACACCTATTTAGGGAATAACTGAGCTTCTAGGCTTTTGCGTGTATATAGGACGGCTTTTGAAAGTGGACCTGAATGAAAATATTTTTGTGTCAAAATTTTTTTTTATTACTCACAAGAGCTATTCCTTTATTTCACAACTATTGAATAGCAACATAAATTACATCTTAGTCATGTCATTCACTATATCCACAGATTCCATTTCATAAACATTTGAATTACTATATTGACTTCTAGGGTAATTTGAACAAACAATATGCATAACATAACAATCCAAATTATAACAAATCTAGCAACATATTACTTCTTCTTTATTAGTTACTTTTATTAATTTTCTTCGTGACGGTTTCCAAAGTAGGGGGGGGGGTTGCTTCTTCTCTCATCATTTCTCCTTTTGCACAGTTTTTGTCTAATGTTCCCATTTATAAATTCTGCTAACCAAATTTCCCACATTACACCCCCCCCTCCAACCTGGCCAGAAGAGATCTGACCCAGGAAGACACTTTTTCCCTTTCATCCCATGCAGATCCATTTGTCAAACAAACTGTCCACAAGACTCCGTACAACAGATATTCCGTAGTCTCAAGAATGCCCTGGGATAAAACTGCATCCTAGTCTAACATCTACCTTTCAGAAGTCACTTGCTCTTGGTAGACCTGTCAGGCCCTATCTTCTCTGCTTCTGTTTCTGCTGCAGTGATATTTCAATTGTCTTTAAACTAGTAGTCCACTCTCTAGTTTTAACTCCTTTAAAGAACATTTCAGTGTTCCTAATATTGCCACTAAGATGTGTTTCCCCCACGTGTTATGAGCACAGAAACTAACCCGGAAGAAAAGAGCAAGACAGAACTATGGAACTTCTAAGTTTTTCAGCAGATCATGAAATTATGATGAAGAACTGAAAACACACACACACACACACACACACACACACACACACACACACACACACACACACACACACACACACACACACACACACACACACACACACACACACACACACACACACACACACACACACACACACACACACACACACACACACACACACACACACACACACACACACACACACACACACACACACACACACACACACACATATTATGCAGTCAGTTACTTGGGTACCTTTAAGCAGACAAACTTAAAAGTTCTTGCTACCCTTTACAAGCACTTAATAGTGCTTACCTCCCAAACTGAGCAGGACTGTACATGAAAACTGTGGTGTAAATTTGTATCAACCCATTCCACTCATCAAAATTAGCATTAAAGTTAGCCAAAGTAGTACTTTGTTTGACCTTGTTCGGCTTTTCCCAGTTAGGGGTCGCTACAGCAGAACTCCAGTCCGCTAATGATTGGCAGTAGATTTTTACATGCTGAGTTGCTGGCCCTGATGCACAACCTTCAACGAAGGTACGCCCATTCACACATGTTTCCACACAGAAGATGCTCTAACTGAGAATCGAACAGGACAACGTCTTACTGTGAGGCGACAATGCTACCACAGCACCACCACTGCAGTATTAGGCTAGGAATATGTTGTGTTGGAAAGCTATCCATCCAGCGAGTTTTTGTACTTTATGTTCTTGGTGACAGTGTTTGTAGACTCACTGCTTTTGTAAGGAAATAGAAGGTCAGATAGGACTGGGTCTCTCATGGCTCAAAATGTGAAACAGGTCATCTCTCAGCAACTTCTAGGCCAGTGAGTATAAGAAGAGTTGCGCTGATCTGTCTTGGTAGTTGTAGGATTTGAGACTTTCAGTGTTTTTGCTTATATATCTTTAGGTCATTTCTAGCTGAATAATATGCTTTAATTTGTACATACCAAAGGAGGCATTGTATTCAGTGACAGGTCTGATAAGGGAAGAGTACAGAGGTAGGTTGACTTCTTTGGATCTTGAAGATATTGTCTTGGAAATTAATTGAGGCAGATAGAAGGATTTTCTGGCTATGGCGTCAACATGATGACCAAATTAGAGAGAGGTGATATGATACCTAGCCAATTACACTATTAAGCATACAAACAAAACAGGTCTGCTATGAGCAGTACCATTTATAAGATATGATGTGAGAACACTTTTTCTGCCAAACACTACTATGCTACGTTTTCTTTCCACTTAGTTTGAGACCATTTTTGATATACCATGTATGTGCATATTCCAGCCCTTGCTGAAGCTGTTTTGTTTCAGTGGATGAGCAGATAACAGTGCCCAGCAGTCATCAACAAGCTATGTCAACCACACTTCTGTGATATTGACCTGTATATCTGCAAAATAAATGCCAAGCAGGACAGGGCTCAGAACTGATCCATGGTATACTCTAGAAGTTACTATTTTGCATTCAGACAGGGAAGCAGCAGCTTTTGCAACCTGGGATGGCCATCCAGTTTGCAATCCAGTGGACATTGTGTGGGTTTACATTAAGCTTGTCTGATTCGTTCAATAATACCAGCATGGCAGACAGTGTCAAAAGCCTTGGCAAGGTGAAAATAAGCATTTTGTACAGAATGACCACTGCCCACAACCCCTATAACCTTTTTTAAAAAACATACTAGGTTCAGAAGACAGGATCTGACCTTCTCAAAACCAAACTGATTGGAATTTAAATCTGTTATGCTGCCTATGCCTGCATAAATGAACCCTGAACGATCCATTCCATGGCTTTACATGTTAGGGCTGGTGAGGATGATGTGTCTATAATAAAGCCACCATTTTGTACAAGAATCACAGAATGTAAGTGGTAGTAGTAAATAAAATGTATGCAAAGGAAAGAATAATTACTGGAGAAAGGGTTTGTGTAAATCAAGGAACAACACTTGGACAGCATTCACTAATGTGACCATGTATAACATTGTAGCTAACAGAAATGGGTGTCTTCTTTGTAGATGAGGCACATTAATTAATCAGTGTTTATGCTTTTAATGCATGGGGTTAACAGGATAAAACTCAGTGTTACAAGATTATGAGCAGTCCTCAAAAGTGCACACAATTAAAGAGGAACATGCACAATAACAGCTGCAATATGCCATCCATTCTGTTCCCTGTCATTTTCTAACTGCAGAATTGTCTCACAGCAGAACAGAAAATATAACTAAATCAATCAAATCTATATGCCAGAGAGAGAAACAAATCCTGTCACAACACTGTTATAGTCATGCTATAACTGCAAAGCACGTCATGATTTTGACATTCCTTGGATCAAAATACTGTTAGCACCAGGTGAAATGTTATTTGTTTCTCTCAGATTGCTATTCTGGTAGCTCACATCTGCTGTTGAAAATAATGACAGACACATATATAGTTTACAGTTCAAGAATTATTTAATGTTGTTTTATGCAGAAACAGTGGTGCTAAGCAATAGATACTGGCTATTGGGAAAGAACTGTCAGGAAAATGCAGATATCATATGTTGAATGCTAACTAGCAGGCTACATCATGAAAAGCAGTAAATTACTGACCAGTATAGTGAGACATATCTTTGTTGTGGTAGTCACATTTACAAAAGTACATATCAGAATATTTGAAGCTTATGTCATAAATTTAACCCCTTTATTCAACTTTGCAAGATGACGAGTTTCAAAACTACTTTGCATTACAGACCAGAAGTTATAGCCAGTTTCCATAAGCAGTACTGAACAAAAAGCAAAGTATGCATGCATAAATTCTTGAGTGTTTAATCTGCTTTTCATACATTTGTAAATTTGATTTTAAAGCTGATTTGTACTTGTCTTTATTGTTCAGTAGAAAATCTTTTGAATCCTCTTGATATCATAACAGGGCATGCAAATTATGCTCTCTGGTGCACAATGGAATTGCAGCATTTTTACAATGTAAAATTTACCAATTTACTTAGTACGTATACATCCATCATACCTCTCCCAAGATGCTGCCAGGGGTGAATTATTATAAAATGTAATTCTTTTGTCATGATGTTAGTTTGAGGTAAGCATAGGCAGCTCTTGGTTTCTGCATTGTTACAAGTGATATATTCATGCAGGTTACAGATGTGTACATTAGTCAAACAGTGAATATTAAAGCAAATGAACAGTTAGGTTTATTTGCTTTTATGTAGCAGATGAAAAAAATAAAAACACCATTTTCTGATATTTCTTTTGGTAGTGCTGTTAAAATGAAAAATTGACAAAAATACATCAGGTTGTAAAGAGAAAATCATTAACATATGCATTCCTTTATTTCTACTGATAACACAAAATGTTTAAATTCAGTCAACATTAGTCAATGGAATATTAATACCCCTTAATGTTGTATATCTGCAAAAGTGTATGCTAATTGATGAAGAGGTAAGATCCAGTAGACATATTCACCTTTTCTCAAGGGTGGCCATGTAATATTGGGAAGCAAACCATTCTGATAGCCTTCCTTTGACTATAATTACCATCACTATTTTTTGCATAAAAAAACTTTGAAAATAGTCACAGCATTTGAGGGAAAGTCTGTTTTTCTCTTGTTTACAATCTGATTATGTGCCTTTATGCTAACAACACAATTTATACTGCAGAAGCAAATTCAAATTACATACTTCTTCTTCTTTCGGCTTTTTCCTGGTTAGGGGTTGCCACAATGGATCACCTGTCCGCTCATGATTGGCAGTGGAGTTTGACAGTGTTGAGTTGCCAACCCAGCACCCAACCTTCCACAGAAGGCACACACATGCACACACTCACACCTAGGGCCAATTTAGAATGTCCAATCCACCTGCAGCATGTCTTTGGGATGTGGGAGGAAACTGGAGCACCCAGAGGAACCCCACACAACCACAGGGAAGAAATTCAGACTCTGTACAGAAGGCACCCCAGCTGAGGATCGAACCAGAGAACCTCTTGCTTTGAGGCAACAATGCTAACCGCTGCACCACCGTGGCCGCCCAAATTCAAATTACATACTAATTAAGTATATTCTTTACCCCTTTGATCTTTTCTGTCTGCATTCCACTCTGTCTTTCTGTCATGATTCACATCCTAGTTTTGGAAAATGTAGTAGTATTGTTAATAATTTTAAATGCTGTGATGTTGTGAGGTATTGCCAAGCATGCCAGGAGAAGTAGGGCAGTGGATGTGTAACATATACCAGCATAGCTAGCTGGAGTTTTCGTAGAGAATTATATGTCATTTCTATATCAAACTGATTTGTATAGATGCTTGTCTTGAAAAATGTATTTGTAAAGTTGCTTGTGTTAAAAATGTACCAACATAAGGTCCTGCTGGACAGAAAAGAACTACACCTGTATGTCAGACTGTATTGTAACTACTAAAATGAATATATTGTAACAGAGGATACTAGAACAAAAAAGGTTAATTTCAGTCCAGCTAACTTGGAAACATAGTCTGAAATTAAATTACCTGGTTTAGGCCATCAAGATTGTATCTTACAGTTCTGATTGCAGCCAGATAATACCTCTCAACCTGGAAACATCAAAAATCTGGACAAGGCCCATGAAAAATAGGTACAAATCTGTACGCTGATTAACATCAAATTTGCGTACATAATTGCATAACCCCACCCACTCAAATGGAATTATGGGATACCAACTTTCAAACGCAAACTGTAGAACAGACAACCAAAATATGGCACCAGAGTCCCCTGCAGCCATTCCAATGTCCCATTACCAGTCTGTTTTGCCCCATTTACCATAAACACTAATGTGTACATACTGCTTTATTTCTACAATGATCATTTGGATTTTATTTTAATATTTTATAGCACAATGCTCAAACACTAATAGACATATGCTAAACAGCAAAGCTGCTGAACTAAGCAATACTGTCCCACAATGAAAACAGACTTGGCATTAAAACTTCTCTGCCCTGGAAACAAACATTCACTGAAACAGCATTGAAACCCACACCACATACAAAGAAAATGCATCTGGCCAGTGGTGGATAAAGATTACCTCTGGCCTGTTTTCAAATCATTGGCCCCTTGCACACAAAACAAGAAACATACATGTGCTCTTTGATACACCTTCCTGACTTTATTAAATTATAATACAGCGCACTTGTTAGACTGCATTTTAAACGTATTGTCTGAACATTTTTCCAGTAAGCAATGAAACAAAATGCATGAACCAATAATGACAAAACTACCCAATTCAGGACATGTCCATCATAAAAGTCTACTTCCACACCCACACGATATATATACTAATCCATGTACACACAATATACATACAGTGGTTTCCTCCAATAATTTTAATTAAAAGTTCTTATAATTGTCTTCACCAGATATTGTGAAATTAGTTAGCTAATAGAAAACTTACTGGTTATGCAAAACCACTAGGTGAAGATTCAGGGCGGGGGAGTATTCACGTATCATCCTTAAGTGAGAGAATTGAAGTTATTCTTCTAGAATATCAGGAACACAAAGCATCTATACCATTCACAATAAAGGGAATAACAGCAACAAATTAAATTAGAGATTTCCTAGCAAACACAGAAGGCTTATAGTATCTGGCATCATGACAGAATGAGAAATAACCATCCCTTTTTGATAATGACACAGCTGACTTGCTCTTTTATTCTATTTGCCTTGACATTTACCATTTAAGATTGTTATATATCTTAATGCTTTTTCAGCTGTCTTACTGTTCAATAATTTAATTACAACAATATGTAACCATCCCATAACTCTCCAATTACCGTCCCATAGCCCTACTTTCTCCCTTAGCAAAGATCATGCAAAAATGCATCCACAGACAATTGTTACACCACCTAATCCAAAATAACTTACTTTCAAACTCTCAATATGGTTTCAGACCTTCCCACAGCACTACTACTGCCCTCCTTTCCTTTACTGACTGTATTAACAAAAAGCGTAACCTCAATATGCGTTCCTCTGCACTGTTTATAGATCTGTCTAAGGCATTCGATATGGTAAATCACCAGATACTTATAAATATTCTCAAATCCCTGTCACTAGATGCACTAGCTATACAATGGTTCCAGTCCTACTTAGATAGACAACAGGCTGAACTTTGGCATAACATTCTATCTATCCATCTGCCCGTTAACATTGGTGTTCCTCAAGGGTCCATATTAGGACCTCTCCTGTTTTCTATATTTATCAACGACCTTCACCTAGCAATCCCCCAAGCTACATGCATACAATATACAGATGATTCCACACTTATATGCTCAGCCACATCTATTTCTGAACTTCACTCCCTTACCCAAAATGTGTTCAACATAGTTGAACAATGGTTTACACAGTGCTGTCTCCTTCTGAACCCCCCAAAAAATAAACTCCTCCTTTATACTCCTACTTGTAAGTCCCCCCCAATAGACTTCATAATAACATCCAATAATGGTACGCTCATATCCCCAGATCCAACTACCAAACTACTAGGTATCACCATAGATAACAACCTTAACTTCGACACCCATATTAACAATACCCTAAAATCTGTTAATAGAAAACTAGGCTCTCTCTACAGGATCAAACCCTTCCTCTCTCCTGCAACAAGAATAACTGTTGCTCACACTCATTTAATTTCTACTCTCCTCTATGCCTCACCCATATATACTAATCTCTCTAAAAACAACCTTAATAAAATGGAAAACTCCTACAATAACATAGCCAGATTTGTTACAGGTAACCCTTTCAGAACCCACCACTGTTTTAATCTAAAACAGCTAGGATGGCTTGAATTACAAAATCAGCTTAAATTCCACCAACTGACCATTGCCCATAAAACCCTTTACCAACCTACCAATGCTTACAATCATCACATAAACTTCTTGTAAATATTTGTAAATCAAACAACATGGCTGGGGACTCTCTTTTCTCTAATACTGTTGGAAAATCCTGGAACCTTCTTCCTAACAAACTTTCCTCTCTTCCCTCTATATCACTCTTTAAAACCAAATTGAAACTTTTCCTCAGAACACACTGGTTGTACCCCTGTACTAAACCTGACTGATCAACTAGCTCTTCTTACTTGGTTCAACCTACCCTCCTCTTCTCAGTAATCAAGTTCCTTTTCTTAACAACAACTTACCTTGTCCTTCTATACTATTACTTACATCTTCAGAATCTCATTAAGGAGACTGCTTTTACTAATATATTGTATAATTTCAGCTCCTACTTTTTCTTTATGACTACTTGTATACCAATATATTGTATAATTCAGCTGCCATCTTTTTCTTTATGATGTATTGCAACTACATTTTGTATTGTACTAATTGTATCTGTATATTTTGCACTATGTTATGAACGAATGACCTCTTTGATTATTCTCTGTACTGCATCTGCAATGTTCATTGTATACATTAATTTTTGTATATGTGATTTTGTTTGTTTCCTCTGAGCTTATCTCCCCGGGCCTCTTTTGAAAATGTGCATATATCCAGTTAGACTAGCCCGGTCAACAAATCTAAAAATAAATAAAAAAAATAAATAACTTCTGAAAGGCATTACACAGTGTTTTTATAAGTAAACAGTACACTATACTATGCAGTGAAAGAGAAATATGTTTTTCTACAAATTTGAAAAAGACAATGTAACATTTCAGAACTGTTTTGCTAGCTGTACCATGATGCACACTCTCAAGAAACACCACAAAATACTCTGCATTTAATTGTTCAATATCAATATACTGTAAATAATTATGTACATGTATTTATGATGCATTTTCTATAAATATATATAGAATGCTTTGTGCAGTTCTGAATTTTGCAACATTGTAGATCAGACCAATTCTGTGTCCTGTCATATAGTTCATCTTGTCAAATAAAGGAGGAGATAGGGATGACCAGAACCAGGCTGAGGACCAGAAACGGACCGCCACCAGATAGTATGAGAATCCCTTGACATGATGGGAATGATCAGCAGCACATATGTTCATTTTGGTTATTTAGTAGCCATTGACAAATGGGGTAAACTTTGAAGTGTGTGTGTTTGTGTGCATGCATGCACATGTGTATCTGTGTGTATTTTCATGTGAGTTGACAGATTTATATTCCTGAAGAATTAATTAAGATTCAAGGAGTTACTCAGATGACCTAGCCAGTTATAATGAAAGAAAATCCTGAATAATCTGCATGATGCATTTATTAGTCCTGCTGTGGCTCATTTAACTAACAAATATATGTCTGTCTGAAATCACTTTTTGCTATGACAGTTAGTTCTCTGCTGTACTGTACATAGTGGAAGGTAAACTGTACCACCTTTACTACTTATCCCATGACATGACCCAAAATTGGCTCCATAAAACTACCATTTTTATCCAGCCTTAATAAACCCTCAATGCTCCTAAATAAATGCAGGCATACATTTGGTTTAAGGACATCATAAAGGCCAGGATGAATATGTGCCACCACAATGAACTAGAAGAGCTCTCACAGTGAATGCACTGAAATGCCTGCTCTTTCTTAATGCTTAACTTATGACACTTTTCACATCTGATTCATTGCACTCCACTAATAAATGATTAAAGCAAGTTTGTTGATGGGAGCACTTAAATTAAGTAAACAGTCACCAGACTTCAAAGGGAGCACTTGAATTAAGAAAACAGTCACTGGACTTCAAAGGGAGCACTTGAGTTAAGTAAACAGTCACCGGACTTCAAAGGGAGCACTTACGTTACGTAAACAGTCATCAGGCTTCAAATGGAGCACTTACGTTAAATAAACAGTCACCGGAATTCAAACTGAGCACTTACGTTAAGTAAACACACACGCCACCGGACTTCAAACGGAGGAGATAAATTAAGTTTGGTATATACTTCTCAGAGGTACAGGCAAGCATAGGAGGACTATGTCTGACCAAGTCCACAGACGACTGCAAACTAGGGGCCATAATTGATTCTCCGGCTGATACAGACACCCTTCAGATGGGTCTCACTGAGGTGGATACCTGGTGTCAAAATCATGGCCTCAAGCTAAATGCTAAAATGTGCATAGTCATCCCCTTTGGAAAAAACAAAATACCCACGAACTACCACATAAGTGGTAGTCCCCTAAATACAGAAAATGTATTAAGGGATCTGGGGACCCAAGTAGATAGTAATCTCTCCTTTGATAATCATATTGCCAAGGTGGTTAGAAAATCCTTCTATGTGGCCCACCTAATCACAAAAGGCTTTGCATCTAGAACAAAAGAGGTTATTGTGCCTCTCTGCTCATCACTCATTAGACCCTTCATAGAATACAATGCCCCATTTGGGATGTACCTTACAAGACACCTGCAACAGCTGGGAAGGCCACAAAAGTACCTCACCAAGAGGATTACTGGCCTCAAACAGATGCCCTACGCAGCCCGACTCAAGAAACTCCAGCTTTACTCAGTTGCATACCGCTTATTCAGAGGTGATCTCTGCCTGACATACAAGGCCATGTCCAACCCAGAATTGATGGACATGCTCCACCTAGAAAAAACAAATCCCAGAGAGCCACACGCTCTAGAGATATAAACCTCACCACAACGATAAATAGGACATGCAGGAGGGATAGATTCCTATCCCAGAGACTCCCCATGCTTTGGAAAAGGATTCCAATATACACCAGACAGAGCCCTTCACTAACACTCTTCAAGAGAAACCTTGATGGGTGGATGGGAAACAGAAATTCTACCATGGGGATCACTGCACTGGCTCTGCTGGACAGTAGCACAGGGAACTAATGGCTCTGCTGGACAGTAGTGCAGGGAACTGATGGCTCTGCTGGACAGAGGCACAGGGAACTAATCTAAGGGGGTGGCAAAAGCCAACACATTCTGGCTAGGCTTATAAATGCCCTTTGGCAGATAGCCTAGTACTTACCTATGAACCTATGAACCTAAGTAAATGCACACAGCATTGCGGGACTAAAATGCCCAACAAAGACTTGCAGAATAAAATACGTAACACAGCAGCCCAGCAAAGTTACTTCCTAGTTTGTTCAAATAGAGCAATCCAAATAAATACACAGTAGCAGCCCAGCAAAGACTTGCGCTCATGGAACAGAAAGATAAAACACTGGACTTTGAATGGTGCATTGCATGCAGCAGGATACATTAAATAAATACACACAGCCAGCCCAAATAAATACACACAGCAGCAGGCAGGATAAATTAAGTAAGTAGAGCAGCACAAAGAAATACACGGCAGCGGGCAGCACTACACAGTTCGCGGATTTAATAAATGGTTCATTCTGAATGGCGCGAGCTGAGCAGACTTAATAAACAGTTAATTCTAAATGGAGTGAGTAGTCATCCAGCAAATACAATAGAGCTAATGGAGGAGGAATCTGAATGGAGGTTTACACATATCTTCTTTTCTTACCTCCTGGAGCCTGACTGCACACATTCCCCTCCAAAACAGTTCAAATTAAATCTGTGAGAACAGGCAGTAGCTGATGTCATCATGCACACTTTGTAGGCTGGTGATGCCTGGCGCTGTCAGCCATAAATTTAAAGTCATAATACAAAAAAAAAAAAAAAAAAAAAACTAAATGAATAAATAAATAAAACATTTAAAAAAATCAGGAATTAAAGGGGCCACTCGGGAATTCGTGGAACCCCATTATTTTGCCCTAAAACCTGGTAAATACCAAGGAACTCGTTATGGTTGAAAGGTATGAGCCAGAGATAAAATGTCTATGAAGACTAGGACTGGAAATCTTACTGTATTGTCCTTAGGAGTAAACTAATTGCTACCCTGGAAAGGTGGACATTTTTGAAATGGTTTTATAACTTTCAGATGCTATAACACATCTTAGCAAAGCTCTATGTATGTGTATTATGAGACATATGTGGTAGATTCTAGTTCAATTTCTAGTAAAGAGGGTACTGTGGGAACCAGAATTTAAGTGACCAGATGTATGTGATGTCATTCTGTAATCCAGCATTGAAATGATATTTTAATACTAGATAAGACAGAAGTCTCAGGGTAGTCTGCTTGTGAAATTTCACAAGAAAGACCACTCACCCACTTCATCTTGTTTTGCTCTAGTAAGTGCACTAGCGGACAGTAATTCTTTAGATCAGTCAGGAAAATATAGTGAGATTAGTTAAGTATTGTTTTTCTGTATCATTGTAAATCATTCCATTGGAGTTATTTTTAATATTTCCTGTGATTGAAACTCTGGTGTTTATTGTAAACAGATATTTAGTATGTTCATGTTCTTTTATTATTTATTATTAAATATATTTAAACTTTTCATTGTGGCTGGTCTTTTAGAGAATATTTTAACCTTTGAGAATACTTATATTTATTTGGTGACACTATGGCCACTCCTGAAAGCCTTGCTGCATTGGTGAAACACTGCCATTTGTATTAATATTAATTTTACTCAGTATAGTTGGGTACTCTTGTAAGAGTCTTAGAGTAGCTCACTTTGGAGTATTCTGGTGGCAGTATCTACCTTATGGTCTGGGCAGAGGAGGCATAACTGGTAACTCTGTGCTAGGCTTTCCCAATTGAGTGTGTGTGTGTGTGTGTGTGTGTGTGTGTGTGTGTGTGTGTGTGTGTGTGTGTGTGTGTGTGTGTGTGTGAAAATCAAATCTCAAAATGGTGTGTGTCAGCTACTTGGAGCAGGGACACAGACCACTGGTATCACAGAGAGGGTGGTGGGGGACTTTGATTGGAACATTTGGCTGAGGACTCAACTCTACAGCTGTGGTCAGTGTAGAGTCTTATTTGGGGCATGGTAAGAGAAATGGAAACCCCACCCTAGGGTGGGAGTGTGTTCCCTGTGTGCTGTTAAGGGACACTGTGCTTGGTGCAGAGAGCTGCATCTGGAAATACTGTGTGTATCTATTTTTGTTCTAAGTGAACATCTCTCACCGGTGTCAATGGTGAGGATTGAGGCTCCTTGATTACTGGTCCAGAGGAGGGATGTCACACATGCAATGACTCATTCATCAATCAGTAAGGTCAAACTTAATTGTACATCTCAGAAAAATGAGATGTTCGCCTTTGCTGAACCTTGTACACATCTTGTACTGGTAATGCACATGTGCAGATGAGGAAACAGGGTAACAACAGCTTCTGCTTTTAGGTATAGCAATGTAGGGCAAGAAAGTAAGTTTCTTCTATAGCAAACATCACTCACCATCAGAGAAAGTGGGGTTTTAATTCATAAATTCAAGAAGTATTTTTATTGTGGGAAGTGGAATAGTGCATAAATAAGTAGATCATTTAAGGAAAAGAAAATTCTAAACCTATCATATGACTGGTGTGTGTGTGTGTGTGTGTGTGTGTGTGTGTGTGTGTGTGTGTGTGTGTGTGTGTGTGTGTGTGTGTAGTTGTCTGCATGAGTATGAATTAAGATGGAGTGATCAAGAATGCTGGAACATTTGCAGAAACAGCTGTTTTGGTGAAATCAGTTTCAGTTGCTTAGTAGCACTTCTGATATTGCATGGGAAAGTGATGCATCTATAATAATAATAATTATTATTATTATTATTATGTATACTGTACTTCTCTACATAAGTTAACTCTATTATCGGTAATGGTTTCCTTAACTGCATTACTTACCAGTTATTGACAGGCAACATATGAAAGATCAGAGTGAAACATAAAATTATACTAATATTGTGTGCCTTATGTACACTCTTGTGTAAACATTAACTATTTTTAGAGATAAGTCATACAGTATATATCACACAACGATGATAGGGATACAAAAGCGGCTGACAGTCTGCAGTAGCAGTGTGAGAAAAATAAATTAGACAAGCTCTGTATCACGTTATGTTCGCAGTCATGTAAAATAGTACTTCTCTTGTCTATACCTGGCTGTTACTTTCAGTATCACATTAGAAAGCAGTACTTATGCTAGCATCAGCACCATAATTCTATATCGTTTCCCCATGATCATCTTTTTTTTTCTTTTTCTGCAGTAAATCTTTTTTCGTCGTTACAAAAAAAATGTGTTCAAGGAGCAATAGATGATTATAATCATAATCATATAAAATAAAGTGAAATATTCCTCTTACTTATATTTGGATATTGCTTGTCATCATTAAATATAAAAGAACATTGCCTGTTAAACAATCATGGCCATAATCTTTCACTTGGCTTCCTTCTAAATATTTCTCTTGGAAAAAGTACACTACTTTCATTAAGACAGCTTTGCATGGGTTTTAATCATACAGTCTTCAGATGTTTGCATGGCTGAATGAATGCAGCACTGAAACTCTCCGTGTGAAGTATCTCAGGATAAGTGTTCCACAGTACTGTGATATTTGCTCAAAGAAATGCTGTAGTACTTTAGGTTTCTCTTGAATTTCTTTAACACACCCAAATACTATTGCATTAAAATATTAACTCAAGAGTGCTGAAGCATAACTTACAATTTTGACTATCTGGAGATCATAAAATACACGGGACACACTGTACTCATTACTTTTCATAATCTGATATGTGCACAATTCTGTTAATATTTACAGAGTATTGCTTTGCTGTTTTTCTTATCTATGGCAAATCACATTGATCTTTTATTCTTTTATGAACTATCCTGCCAGAGCAATTCTCCAAATAAAACAATGTGTTACATGGGAGTATACAAACAAGCTGGCACAAAAATGGAAGGTAATGAGTACCAATACACACAGTAAAAAAAGAAAGTTGGTGGAACTAATGCCGAACGAGGTCATGATGGTGAGACAGTGACAAAAACATGCCACAGAGTGAAGCTTCACTGAATATAAACCTACAAAGACATGCACTGAAAAGGAAGGACAGGGTAGACAAATTAGGATGATGTATAATTATTTACATAAAAAGGGATACAAAAGCAAGTAAAAAAAGAGAAGAATCTGCACAGGGATTCATAATACACCCTGAAAAAGGCAACAAAATCTTCACAGAAGCCGGACACAGTACATATCATCTTGACGACAAAAAATGATTGGAAAATGATAGAGGGTACTCTATGAATGCCATAGAAGTTGTGCATTTTTTTAAAGATGACTTTAGTATGACACATGTTAGGAAGACTTTGGCTGCAGGCAGACTAGATAGATGATCATTCTATGTGCCCCATAGGGAACAGGTCTCAAACAGAATGTGCTAGACCCTACCTCATGAAGGATAGTGTTGGGCTTAGTGTTCTGAAAGAGCAAGGAAAACTGATATCAGGCTTAAATGTGAGCAGCTATTTGGGAATCAATGATTACCAAACAGAGTTTAATATCAGTTTATTGGTTGATTCAATCCAACCAAAAGGGAGGGTTTGAAATTCAGGAAGACCCACCTTCACAAAATGGGGTAATGCATTAAAAGCACCTTAGATAAATGGCACACTGGTGGTAGGGATGCTCAATGGGAAAGCATTAAAGCTCTCACCACAGGAGCAAAAGACTTTGTGTGAAACACATTCATATCTTAAAGAATTGGGATGAGGAACATATATAACATTTTGGAAAGAGGTGAAAGGGCACACAAGGTAGACAAAGAACAATGCAAGTTAAAGCAGAAAAATAAAGGTACAACAACCAAAATGCAAACTTCGAGGAAATGATAGCCAACTCAGGCAAGAAGGAAGATAAATCATTTTACATATGTGTGTCAGAATAAGCTGAATACAGAGACAGTGATGTAAAGAAATGTATTATGAAACTATCTCGACAGCTAATTAGTTCTGATAGATCTTCCTGAGTGAAGGGAAAGGAAGGTGATGTTTCAAAATCCAGCAGGAAGTATTCAGAGTTAAAATATTTCATAACTATTTTGTACATTTATTTACACTTACAATGCAGTAAAGCCCTAGGGAATTCAGCTGTTAATTTGCAGTCATTATTATACATCATTGTAATGAAAACAGATGCTATGCAGTGTAGCTGTCCTGAAGCCCTACAGTGGTATATATTAAGAGACAAGCAATGAAGTCCTACATGTGGTCAGCAGGTAAGTGGTTGTCCATTTACCTCTGGCCCACTTTATTGATTTTACTTGTAATCCTATTTCTCTGAAGTTACATTTCTCCAATAGTATTTCTTATTACACGAAGGGACTGTGATGTCAAAGTTTCTGTGGCCACTATTTTCACCCTTGCAAGATGTTTCCATTTTTTTCATGACTTAGAAACAATGGAGTTAGTTTATTTAGGTAATGGGATGTAGTCTATCACATAATGGGCACAGAAGGGCCTTCCCACATGCAAAAAATTATTTTTAGATATGGCTTGTTTGGCATATTTGCTGTTTTTCTCCATGTCTTCCTTTTGAATCAGTGATATTGCATTTGTTGGCATTTCTGTGAGAAAGTTTTTTGCATACCCCATTTATAAGTAACTATTTTTTTTGTGAGAGAAGCATATTAGAATATCCTGCGCTGCCTGGCTATGAGTTTCCCAGATGTTCGGGTACATGTTTGGTGAAGCAAAAGAAAGTAGAAGGAACAGAACACACAGCTTCAGTGAAAGAGGTAAAGTATCTGGCAACTGTAGGATCATAACCTGAAAACCAAATTGTAGTTGAAATGATGGGCAAAATTTGAATGAGTTGAAGACACAAGGCCCAACTCAATTCTAACAGAGGGCAACATAACACCATTGGAGCTCTCACTGATAAGAAACAAAAAATAATATATACATACATACATATAGTGTTGAACAGTGCCTGCATAAAATGTCTTTTCCACTAAATAAGGACTGACGCCTATGTGTATGGCTGCTGTCCAACTAGTTCTTAAGCACTTATAAAAGTATGTGTATAGGAACACTGGACTCAAGGACAAACTGGTTTGCACAGAATAAACGAAAAGAATTATAGCCAAGTATATGCAGACCAGACCACGGAGTAGGGCCAAAAAATACTTTAATAGAGATAAGTGTTTTCATGACATACAAAATATCGTTTCATCAGATCAAGCCAAAGGATAAAACCACTCCCTTAAATAGTCAAGAGAATCAATCAGGTACAATGTAGCTACACCTGTTAAAACAATATTATATAATAGCTGATACAATGTTACTGAGACATACACAAGCAAAACAATATCCAAACATAATAAAACATATTAATAAAATATGCAAAATATTAAAATGAACTTAAGAAAGCCTGGTACATCTATTGTTCATTTATATAGTCTATGAGACTTAAGGACAGGTTTAAGGGGTACATGTTCATTAAGCCCTAGCCCCTTATTTACATGTAGCCTCATGATCCACTGTTGCTTGACCATTGTGGTTCTATTCCTGATGTCTCCTAGGGGTTGCAAACACTCTGTCTATAACATGAAACTTAAAATCGTGGTCATTTCCTTTAGCTACAACATGTTTAGCTAGAGCATTACACATATATTGTATATTTATAGAATATAAATGTTCCCTTATACGTTTCTTTAATCTACGATTGCTCTTACCAATGTAGAACCTTGAACACTTATAAAAGCAAGACAAAGAAGAGCCTGCACTGCAACATTGTAATGCAGATGAATACAGCCCTGACAGGTCTACATAATATCTGAGTTCATGCACTTCTGAAAGCTCATATAATCTAACTTAATTTTTGTGAGATGAAAACACTTACCCAAATTTCAACAAAACACGCACTGGAGTAAATAACCCCCCAACTACATATACCAACTCCAAGATCACACTACAGTGGAGAAAAGGGCAAGTTGGGCAAGTATTTACTTGCCCTGGGAAAAATTCTCCTATCTGGTATTTAACCTTTCGCAATTTTCATCTCATGAAAATTAATTTCAATTATTTGAGCTTTCCAGGTTTAGAAGGGGATCCATATATATATCTATATATATATCTATATATAGATATATATATATATATATATATATATATATATATATATATATATATATATATGTCTAGAGAGAGAGAGAGAGAGATTCACTTTAGAAGCTCGAAATAATGAAATATCAAAATTCAGTATTTAGAGCCCATAAAGTGGAATACTGAAAACAACAAAACTTCAGAAGCGCGAAATTCAAAACCTCTCACACTGGAGGTTTTGAATTAGTGCTTCTGCTGTTTTGCTGTGGTTGGGGATTCAGGTAAGTGTTTATTTGTTAAGTGTTTTGGGTAGGGGCTATGGTGTGTGTTAGTGTGTTTTGTTGCTGTGATGTGTGTGTGTGAAGAGAATGTAGTTTGTGTGGTGGTATTTTGTGTGTGTTTGTATGTAGTGTAACCTTGGAGTTAGAATATTTAAGTAGTGAGGGTGTGGGGGGTGCAGCTCCCCACATGGGGGAGTGCAGGGGGGATTGCCCCCTACTTTTATGTAGTAGAGAGCTTGTGTTTGTGTGTGGGGAGGGAGGTGTTTGTGTGTGTGGAGTAGAAGCACTAATTCAAAATCTCTGGTGTGTGAGATTTTGAATTTCGCTCTTCTGAGTTTTCGTTGTTTTCAAGTAATGACTTTATAGCCTCGAAATACTGAATTTTGATATTTCAGTATTTCCAGGACATGAAGTGAATATATATATATATATATATATATATATATATGGTTCCCCTTCATATGACTGAATTAACATAAGCCTGAAACTCATAAGCCTGAAAACAAAAGCCTGAAAAGTCAAAAACCTGAAACTCAAAAGCCTGAAAACACAAAAAAATACATATACTGACTTTAAACAACAGAAACCATATTAATTTCCACTAAGTATAAGCAGGGGGGGGCAAGCCCCCCTGCACCCCCCATGTGGGGGGCTGCACCACCCACACCTCTTGCTACTTAAATATATCAACTCCATGATTGCAATTCATAATTGCAATCTCGGAGTTGGTATATTTAAGCAGCAGGGGGTGTGGGAGGCGCACCCCCCACATGGGGGTGCATGGGGCTTATACTTAGTGGAAATTAATATGGTTTCTGTTGTTTAAAGTCAGTATATGTATTTTTTGTGTTTTCAGGCTTTTGAGTTTCAGGCTTTTATAGTTTCAGTCATATGAAGAGGAACTATATATATATTTTATATATATATATATATATATATATATATACATGGTTCCCCTTCATATGACTGAAACTACAAAAGCCTGAAACTCATAAGCCTGAAAACAAAAGCCTGAAAAGTCAAAAACCTGAAACTCAAAAGCCTGAAAACACAAAAAATACATATACTGACTTTAAACAACAGAAACCATATTAATTTCCACTAAGTATAAGCAGGGGGGGTCAAGCCCCCACTGCACCCCCCATGTGGGGGGCTGCATCACCCACACCTCTTGCTACTTAAATATATCAACTCCATGATTGCAATTCATAATTGCAATCTCGGAGTTGGTATATTTAAGCAGCAGGCGGTGTGGGAGGCACCCCCCCCCCCCCCACATGGGGGTGCATGGGGCTTATACTTAGTGGAAATTAATATGGTTTCTGTTGTTTAAAGTCAGTATATGTATTTTTTGTGTTTTCAGGCTTTTGAAGTTTGAGTCATATGAAGGGGAACTATATATATATATATATATATATATATATATATATATATATATACACATACATATATACATATGCACACACACACACACACACACACACATGTAAAAGGGTGTGGGAGCAAAGGAGATGTAAATGGGTGCAGCTCTCTACAAAAAATTTATGACTTCTTGTCATCATGTAAATTTATTTTTTTGTGCATTAGTTAAAATGGAGCTTAATGATGACATTAATGGGGTGGTGGAAGAGGTGGCTATAGATTCTGTACCTGGATCTATTGGCAGTGACTATGGATGGCAAGTCTTAGTAGAATCACATTGTATTTGTCATGGATGGTTATCTGTGTTGAAGGAACTGGTCAATCAGACATATCATTGATCATGTCTGTATAAGAATTCTGGGAAATGCTGTGATCAGTCCATAGAAGTAACATGTTCCAGTGAGGTTGAATGAAACATTATTTCATTATTATATTCTAGATAACATGGAGGTTGCCATTCTCATGGCTTTGGAAGATGCATAACATAAGGCTTCTATGTACAGAGATACTTTATAAAAAAAAGCAAAAGTGTTTTGAAAAACATGCTTACTTACAGCAAAAGCCTAAAGTACACAAAGTTAAGTACTTAAAAAGTATTATCACACTTGAAAGACCTAAGGCAAGTGGCAAACTATGCAGCATTTATTATAAATATTAAAACAATGAAGGGGGTTAATACAATTTATATAGGTGTATCCTAATTTAGACACCCTGATGTTTTTAATAAATAGTTAAAGGTGGAGATAAAAAAGATTGAAAATGGGGAGACACAATAATGAGGGAGACAAAGAAGAAACACTTCAAGAGGGTTGTGACGTGGGGCATGGACAATGATGGACACAGGATAGCAGCAGATTTCTGTAGCTCCACCAAGACAACATCATAAACAGGGAAATTTACCATCAAAACTTGTCTAAAGGAATTTATTTCTTCATAAAATCATTTGGAATATAATTTTCTACAATAATATCCAAAAAAGAAAGGAAACCTGACTGATTTTCCTGTCAGAAATCTTCTTGGAAATTTGTCACTCATCTCAGCTCCTCAGAATGAGCTACAGTAAAGCTAACAACCAGGATTCTACCCTTAAGAAAGAACTTCAGGCATTACTACTAAACATGCAGGAACTGACAACTAAAATAGATAGAACTGATTCTAAAATAGACAACTTCAAAGAAAACGCTACCAAACAAATGGATATATTACATGAAGACTTACAACAGCAAAAAACACAGATTTCAGGTATAGAGTATGCTCTCAATGGCATGGACACTAGAATTAAAGAAGGAGAAATGAACATTGAATTTCTACTCAAACAAAACACTCATCTCCAGTCTAAATTGGATGATTTGGAAAACAGATTGTGACATAATAAGATAAGGATATTTTGACTACCAGAAGGCAAAGGTAATAACATTATAACTTTTTTAAACCCTTGGCTACCAAAAACTCTAGATCTATCTGAGGCATTTTCTTTCGGTGTAGAGAGAGCCCATAGATCTCTACCTTCCTCTGCCACTAACAAGAACATTCCTAAATCAGTTATAGTAATTTTTTTATCTTCATTTGATAAAGAGATGGTGTTAAAATCAGCATGGGCAAAAGCACCTTTAAAAGTTAATGATGCAGTAGTGTGCTTTGATAATGATTATTCCACTCTGCTGATATCGAAAAGGAAAATCTTCTTGCCACTGATAAGAGAACTAAAAAAGGCACAACACATCCTTTGCTCCCTGCCAGACTAAAAATCTTCTTACCTGATGGTCCTAAAATGTTTGAGGATTTGGACACTGCCTTGGCTTATATTAAAAAACATAAAATATTGGACAAGATAGAAGAAATGGAATGGGCAAGCCTTTCGCTGAAAAGACTGGCATCAGGCACAACTTGGAAGACAACAGACAAGCAAAAGAGACTAAAAAAATAAATGAATGACTTGCTTTACAGCATTCTGATTATTTTATGTAAACTTCCTTGTTCCCTCAAGTAATCCACAAACAACATAAGATCATCACAAAGCTTCTAAAGTCCTTAAAATATGCAACTTGTTATACTAACAAATTTTCTTCCCAAGGAACAAGTAACCAGATACAATTTTTATTTGTTGCTTTTTTAATCTCTCTTTGTGAGATCAAAGGTTAGTAACATGTTATATTCATTTAATTTCAATAAAAAATATTTTCCCCTTTTTTATTTTTATTATTTATTTTTTTAATCTATTCAAAATATTGCTATGTTTAGTATTGTTTAGTTATAATTGCTTAACATTATAAAGCTGAAGAAAGTTTAAAGTCATTACAACAACTAACATGCTATAAAGTATGAACAGCTGATTAAACACAATAAATATAAATGCAGTATTTTATGCTTAGATAAATTAGCAGATAAATGATTAATATATGCACCACTGTATTCCTTGATATAGTAATAGAGGAATTATATAGTATAAGCATGCATTTTTTTTTTTGGGGGGGGGGACTAAATAGACTTATAGTGTTTTCTAAGGCCTGATATTACTGAGGCTTTGATTTCCAAGGCTAGTGGAACACCTCAAGCTGTCTCTACAGTAGACAGAGCCTTATTACATTCACAATGTATTATTTTCACTTACTTTCATCAAATTTCCCACTGGAATCCCTCAGGAGACAACTTTAGACACTGGCAACTTTGAGAATAGTGCTCATGAGCCATTTTCTAAACCTTCATGTTCTAACTGTTCATCTGAATTGACAAAAGCAGCCATCAAGAACTTTGACCTCTGATTTCACTCACACACAATGTAATGCTGTAAAGTAAGCCAGTTCCAGGAAGCAGAACAGTCGCAAATGCGGAAATATGACAAAAACGGACTTTTTAACACAAAAATGCGAGTTTTTACCATTATAATAGTACTTTATTGATATAATTTATGTTTAGTAAAGCTACAGCACATTTTAAAGCATTATCATAGGTTCATAGGTTGGTTCATAGGTTGGTACTAGGCTATCAGCCCTAGGGCCTATACAAGCCTAGCCATAACAATTCCCTGGCTATTTCTTCCCACATTATTTACTTTCCTGTCTTACTGTCTAATCCATTTACTGAAGTTTTGTAATGTACAGCAGCTGAATTCAATAGTATATTAGTTAGAATGCTCTTAAAGGTGCTTTATACAAAAAGCAGTACTGCAATTGTTGTTTCAATGCACATACTACAACATGCTTTTGCTACCTAACAATGTATGATAATCTTATATTTTTAACTTTTTTAATTCAAAACTAGAGTTATTTGATACTTTTTTAAGCTAGTATGTAATATATACCATATATGAAGCCATTGCATATTGTTTTCTATATTATGTCATGACTTCCCTTTGATTAATGCAATGTTTTTTTACTATTCTGTTTTTGTTTTGGTAATCATAGCTTCATGAACAAGCAGATAATACATTTATGTATAGCTCAATGGCTGCATATGTTTAAATCATTTACATCACTACCTTCATAGCAATTGTAATGAATAATTTGATCTGAGTAATATATTGTGTCACAGAAGCATTAGTTAGATATTTCTAAGCTCAGGGAAAATACATATACACAAAACACCTATATTTACTACATATATATATATATATATATATATATATATATATATATATATATATATATATATATATATATATATATATATATATATATATTATTTCTTTTTCTTCTTCTTTTCTCATTCCCCTTCCAAGTTGTGTTGTAGTTATTACTAGGTTTTTATATAAAACAGTTATATATAATAGATGCTTATTTATCTGGTTAAAAATGTTTAATTCTGCTTAATAATATGTCAAATTGGTTTTGCTCATACACATGATTTGAGCTATTTACTTTCTTAAGAATTGGATCTCCCGTTATATCCCAATTCCTTTAAAATGTTTCAAAATGTGTAATTTACTTAGTAATGTTCCTATTGTTAATAAGCTATTCTAGTTATTCATACATATCCTCTACATCAGTTGAAATTTTCAAGTTGAATTTATATGGTCTATATAAACTGTATTAGTTAAAGTCTCTATTTCTAATATCTATATATGTTCATACAAACAAGTCAATGAAAAGTTTCAATGATCTATCATTCTGATATTTACAATGTTACTGTTAGCTTACCAAACAAAAACAGTCCTTGAACCAAATAAGGAATCAGATGCAAAAACCAGAGAATACAAGAAAAAGAAAAATAATCTGGTTCCACACAGCAGTGAAAATCAATATGTTTTTTATTGTAGTAGGTAAGCGTGTTCTCGGAATAACATCCGCTTCATCAGACCAACAAAGATAGAATAGCAGTTGCATTTTTAAACACTAAAACATCCAATCAAAAAATCATATAAAATGTGCATCGTAGCTAAAGGCCATGTGATAAAATACACCTGTAGAATATCTTTATCATTAAAAAATTTAATAAAACAGACTAAATGAACAATATATGCTATGATGTACATTTTATCTGATTTTTGATTGGATGTTTTAGTGTTTAAAAATGTAACTGCTATTCTATCTTTGTTGGTCTGATGAAGCGGATGTTATTCCGAGAAAGCGCTTACCTACTATAATAAAGAACATATTGATTTTCACTGCTGTGTGGAACCAGATTTTTTTTTCTTGTATTTACTCTTAGCTTAAACTGTTCTTTCTAGTTCTAAAGATATATCACGAAGTTTTTAATGAAATCTTGACACATACTAAGAAATCAGTGTATAAATTGTATAATTTCTTTTATAATAGATAATAATACAGATGAGTTTAACTTTGGTTTTGAAAGTTTTAATATATATATGACATTAGGTGGTAGCTAGAGTTCTGCTGTTATAGTTAGAAACGTAACTTGAGTAGTTGTAACTACTCGAATTCTGATTTTATAACAACAGGCTGGGTACGAAGTTCAATCCTAACACTATTTTATTTGATTATTGTTACAGTATGATTACAGTTCTGACATCCACATCATATCTCATAATCACATTTTTATTTCTAATAAAAATTAAAGTCCCGCATATTCTTACAGATACTTCACAAGTCAAAGCCTTGATTAATTTAACATCTATAGGAGGGAATAGCTTACTAATCTTTATAAAAAATGATAAACTAAACATATTTTGCCTTATGCTATATATATGTCAAATGGCAACCTTCTGAGGGATCTCCCTAAACGTTAATGGGTTAAATAACCATGTAAGAGGAGAAGTTTCATCAGATATCTTAATCTGCATAGATCTAACCTAATATTTCTTCAAGAAACTCATCTTCTTAAAAAAGACTAGAAACCAACAAGTACATTACTTTAGTCAGCTCAGAACATACACAGAAAAAAGGGGGGTAGCTATCCTGTGGAAAAATCCATACCTATTCCCAAAATTATTAAGACATACAAGGATGATAAGGGAATGTTTTGCATGGTTACAGTACAGATTAATAGAAAGATTTTTACATTTATCAACATATATTGAATACCAGGTATATGTGTTACCACGGTGAAACAGCATTTCAATCAAATAGTACTCCACTCTAAAGGAGACATCATATTAGCAGGTGATTTCAATTGTACTCTGTATGATAATGATACTACTACCCTTAGGAAGAGGAAAATTACAGCTAGTGCAAAACATCTAAAAGACATTATTAACTTAACTTTGAATGACATTAATAATCAAGCTGATGCTAAGTCACAACCATATACTTTTTTTCCAACAGACACAAGTCTTACCCTAGAATAGATAAAGTTCTGATCTCTAATCAACTTGTAAAATATTTATCTAAATCTATGGTCATTTCCTGCTCAATATCAGACCATAATTCTATCACTTTTGAACTTATGGTAAATGTAACACACAATACCCAGATTAGAAGAATTCCTGCCTACTTAACTCAACTAAAAGACTTCAAAGAATTTATAAATAAGGAGACACAAAACTTCCTAGAAATAAAGACTACATCAAATATTTTGATTATATATATATATATATATATATATATATATATATATATATAGGATGCTCTGAAATCATTTCTATATGGGCAAAGTATAAGATGGTATAATAATAAAAGGAAAACATGGGACAAAGATCTTCTAGACATACAGAATAAGCTAGACACTTTTAAGCTCAATAGTAAGGGAGATATCACAAATAAAAATATTATAAAAGAAATAAATAAGTTAAATGAGAAGTACAAAGAAATTTTAAATCACAAAATCAAAATACCCTAGAGAAATATAAATTACTAACATATTCAATAACTCCCAAATATTTGAATACACTTAAAAAATAAAACAAAAATACATAAATCATATCAAAGAGATTTTTTCCTTGGGGAAAAAATGTTTCTATATCACCAGAAATTCTAGATGAGTTTAAAGATTACTTTCATAAAATAAACAATGACAGAGTTAATATGGACCCAAAAGATAAAATAAAGAAATTAATTACCACATGCATGGACAAAAAACTTAATAAACAACAAACTGAGTCACTGGATAAGAGCATCTCATATACAGACATTGTCACTCAAATAAACAAACTCAAGTTAAACAAAGCACCAGGTAACGATGGTATAATTCCCAAGATTTACAAACTAGTCTCTAAAAATGTCCACACATTAATATATAATGTTTTCCTGGCAGCTCAGACTGAATTTACTATCCCCCATCTTGGAAATACACTTTTATCTCACCAGTTCTGAAATTCAATAAAGACCCTACAAGATGCTCATCGTATAGGCCCATCTCACTGCTCAATGTTGACTACAAGATGTTTATGAATATATTTGCTGACAGATTAAATACAATTCTTCCAAACATTATTGACATAGATCAAACAGGCTTTATTATAAATAGAAATACTTTTGACAACATAAGAAGAATGTTAACTTTAATAGATTATTCAAATAAAAATAAGAAGGATCTGACACTAATTTTCCTTGACATAAACTCAGCCTTTTACTCTGTGAGCTGGGATTACTTGTTTATCTTGCTAAGGTGTACAAAATTCTCTGATGCATTTGTAAATCTGATTGAAAATCTATATCAAGGAACACTAGCATACACAACAATTGGCACATATGTCTCTCAAAATATACCCATATTGAAAGGAACTAAACAGGGATGTCCACTCTCCCCTTTATTATTTACCCTAATAATGGAGCCATGGGCCAATTTAATTAGAAACAATAATGACATAGAAGGATTTAAAATAAATGAAAATCCAATATCTAAAATTCTGCTTTTTGCTGATGATGTATTAATTATATCAACAGGAAACAATTCTTCTATACAGTCATTATTTGACACAATGGCAGACTTTAAGAAAATCTCAGGTCTGATGTTTAATGAAGAAAAAACAAAGATTCTGCCAATACAATTAGGAAAAAATATTTTTAAAAAAGCTTATCATAAATATATACCCAATTCAGGTCATATAACTTATCTAGGAATTATCTTAGCAAGAGATAGTAAATCAATTATTCAATATAACTATAATAAATGTCTTGAAAATATACAAACCTTGTTTAAACATTGGAATAATATCCTATTTTCCATGGAAGAAAGACTTACAATTATAAAAATGATTATATTCCCAAAGATATTATATGTAATACAGTCAATGCTACTCCCACCTACTGAAACAATTATTAAAAAATTAAACACATTAATGTTGAAATTCTTTTGGGCACCTCATAGACCTAGATTGGCATTAAGGACACATATCAGTAATTGGTCCCAAGGAGGTATAGCCTTTCCTGATTTTGATCTATACTCTATATTCTCTGTTATCATAACTGTAGCTCTACTAATTGATAATTCATATGTTGTGAAGTGGAAAAAATATTGGGAATTATTAGGCATGGATTTAACTAGTATACCACCAACACACAAAAATATTATTATAAATAATCCCATATTATGGATACTCAAAGAATTTTGCATTGTACCCATAACACCAAGACACATCATCAAATTACCCAATAAATATTATTATTACTTTTCATAACTTTATATACAAACATCCCAAATATAAGGAATGGATCTTCATTTTATTTCCCATACCTTTTACACAATGTATACTCTTATCATCTAATCCTGATAAAGCTTTAATATTCAGGCAAAACAATTTAATGTACTAGCATCAGATGCTGCAAGATACTAAAGTTAAAAATCTAGATTTTTTTAACTTAAGAATTTGATTTGGATGAAACTTTGTTAGAGATGCAGGCTTTTAGGCAATATCTTTCTAATAAACTAGACTTGATAACACCAATAACTAAAGAGTCTGTTCCAATACTCATAGATTACATGATACTAAATCTACAACAGAAGGTTTCAGATAAAGGCAAGCTTTCTCACATACACACAATTATTAGAGATGCAACCTTCAACTGTCCAGAAAATTACAGGAACTACTTCAGTTCCATAAATGGAGAACCCCCAGAACAACAAGATAAAAATCATATACTGGAATCAGCTTCTAAAACAGCCTCCTCAATTAAATGGAAACTTTATGCCTGGAAATTCTTACACAGGTCCTTCTGCACTCCTCTAATAATGAGCAAAATTGATAAAAAAGATAACATATGTGAGAGATGTACCACAGAAATAAATGCTACCTAGGCATATATGTTCCATGATTGTATAAAACTGAAGGAATATTGGACATCAGTTAACAATTTTCTACAGGCTCTTTTTACAGATAATTTTACAATATCTAAATCACTAATCGTCTTCAATATCCCCATACCAAATGTGTTAAAAAGGTTAAACTTCCCCTATTATGGTCAATTCTAGCAGTGGCTAGAAAGATTATAACTAGAAATTTGATATCAGTACCCCTCCTTCTTTTAATGAGTTTACAAATGTTTTGATAGAGGTATGTCAAATGGAACTAATGACTATTAAATCAAGAACTTCTAGGTAAACAACCAATTATAATATGTGGGATACTTTACAAAGTTTGTTAAAAAAAGACTTGGAACCTTTATAATGTATTATAGTTATGTTAGAAGATGTATTAACCAGTGGATGGCTTTGCAAATACTTTTGTTGTTTTATGAATGTTAAAATGTTGTATTTGTTAACTGCTTATATAAATTACTATGTTTTATTGATTGTTTGTTAAAACCAATAAACACGTTTAAAAAAAAGTGGGTTGTGGCAGAGGATGTGGAAGAGGAGGGCACACCTGCTTTCTAGATAAATGCACAAACTAGTAGTTGTAAGTGCAGTCATACAGGTGGATATCTGTGATTTATAGCCCCCCCCCCCCCACACACACACACACACACACACACACACACACACACGCACACACTCACACACACACACACACACACACACACATATATATATATATATATATATATATATATATATATATATATATATATATATATATATATGTGTTCGGATTATTCTTTACATGCAGATATTTCAAGCCCAGGCATTAATGCCCTTCTATATGTATACACATACATACATACATAAAAATATTTTGAGCACAGACATTAATGCCCTTTTAGCTTGCCAATATACCCAAACACCTGTTCCCATAATATGTGTCCAGGCTATTCTTAAAAATATCTAAACTAGTGCTTGCTTTAATGTAGTTTGTTAGTCTGTTCCATGCATCAGAACCAATTAGTACACTTCTCATTCTTGCAGAATCTCTACATAGGTTGTCTTATGATTCTCTAGTACTGTGTGATAACCCCAAATATTCTCAGAGGTAGTCATCTCTAAATGCTCTATATACCTGAATAAGATCTCCTCTTGGATACCTATAAAAGACACTGTACAAGTTCAGATATTTTAGTCTTTCATAATAACTTACATTGTCACATCCTTGGATGTCCTTGGTATATTTCCACTGTACAATTTACTCATGCTTGTTTTCATATAGGGTTTCCATATTGTTATTCCATACTCAAGTTTGGGTCTAATGTAACTAACAAACAATAGCATCATCGTTTTTGATTCCATAGACTTCATAAATCTTTTCATACAACTTATAGTTCTATAACTATCATTAACCAATTGGTTGATATGATTAGAAAAACTCATAACTGGATCTACCCATATACCCAGATCCTTAAATAAATCTACAGTTTCAATCACTGTATGCTGTATTAAATATTCACCTTTCAGTTTTTGTCTTGCAAATCTAATATGCTTAGTTATTGATGTATTTATCAGCATATTATTCTCCTGTGCCAAAATGGTCAATTTAGTAAAGTTATTTTGCAGACATGCCTTATCTGTAACACATGTAATCAGTTTACCCAATTTCAGGTTGTCTGCATGTAGACTGTAGAACACATCAGATGAAAAAGTTTGGTCTGAAACATACAATCTAAACAAGTAAGGGCCTAGGACAGAGCCCTATGGGACATCCTCACAGTAACTAAGAATTTCACCTGTTCAGTTGCTGTATGATACTTGCCATGTCCTATTTGTCAGCCATGCAGCTATCCGTTTTATCAAGTGTACATTAATACCTAGTTGTTCTAATTTATGGATCAGTGTTTTGTGTATGACCCTGTCAAATGCTAAAGTTAAATCTATATAAACTACATCATAGCACATGTTTTCATTCATAGCTGTTATTATATTGTTATAGAACATCATGTTACAGGTGGTAACAGATCTTTTTTCAACAAATACATGCTGATATACAGTTGTGAGTCTCAACCTATCCAATTCTGACAATAACTTATCCAATATTACTTTCTCCATTATTTTTCCACAACATGAAAGTAGACTTAAGGGTCTATATGACTTTAGATTTGCCCTACTCCCCTTTCCCTTAAAAACAGGTTTAGGAAACACATATCCAATCTTGAGGAATCTCCCCATATTTATATGACAGAGTGAATAATAGACATAATGGCATTGCAAGTGCTTGCTGAAGTGTTCTCAGGTCATTGTTACTAATTCCATCTCCTCCCTGCACTTTGTTTGGATCCAGTTTGTGCAGCTCTTTTTCAATGTAATCTAATTTGTTTCCAGTATCGGAGGTTACATGGGTGTCACTATGGCAACTTATAACCCCTTTTGCAGATCCAAACTGTTTTGCATAAGATTTTGTAAATATGTCTATAATCTGTTGTGTTTGAGAATACATTTTAGAATCTGCACACAGTTTATCAATTTGTATGTCTTTACTCCTTCCACATCATATTATCTATAAAAAGGTTTCCTATTATGCTCAATATCTGTATATAAATTTTCTTCAAAATTTTCTTGAGCTTGTCTCACACTTTGCTTAATCTGTTTGTCCAGCTTGCTTATTTCAGCTTTCAAAGTTGTAGTTTGACATCTCTTCCATTTCTTATATTTTTTGTCTCTCACCTTAATCAGATATCTTGTTCTTATGGAAATATATCTCCCTGACGTTGTATGCCTAGATCCTGATGTTAAACATTGTTTTTGATTATTTGCACTTAAACAATTTCTCTTTCAAAACTTTCCACATTCCATCTGCACTTTTTCCACTGAACACCTCACTCCAGTGAGTTTTACATAGTGACTGTTTTGCTTCCATATAATCTACAATGAATACTCTGGGCATTGGTTTAGATTTCAGTCTGACAGAATTATCTAGCAACAAATTAACCTCTATAACCCCATGATCACTGCACATCAATGGTGGCAAAATTTGACTTGAAGTAACAGTAATTTCTTTAGGAGCACAAACAATGTTTAGTGCGTTCCTTCCCCTGGTAGGTGTGATAGTCTGAAGCAATTGTTGTTCCTGAATATACGTTGTGAATAATTTCATTGCTAATGTTGTTGAATGAATAGTATTCTAGTCTGTTTCTGGTAAATGTAAGTTCCCAGGTAATATTATTTTTCTCTCCATTGTTTCATGCAAGAAATGTATGAATTCCTTTAGGTCCTTTGCACTTGACTTTGGTGGTCTATACACTCCTATAATTACTATATGTTCAAGGGTTGTCTTTATTGTCACAGTTAGACAGTCTATAGTATTGGTGTTATCACTGAACATGTAATAATCACAGGTCTCATAACTATCTTTAATACCTATCATAACACCTCCACCTGATTTTTTTGTTAGAATGTCTGTTACAGTAAAAACATTTATACCCTGACAGAACGGGTTTCCAGTAATTGTTCTTTAACCATGTTTCACACACAACAACATCAATCTTGTGGGAACATAGCAGATTTTCCAATAAAAAAATTATTATTAATGCTCCTAGCATTAAGAACCATCAGAGATGCATCAAATGTTAGTATATGTTCATAGGTGTTTACTAGGCTAATGACCACAAGGGCCTTTTTAAGCCTAGCCATGCATCCCAAATCTCTGACAAGTTCTGATACCCTTAATAAGTATAAGCATGGGCCTGGGAGATGAACCATTTACAGGTTACCTGTGTCCATTTGAGACATGGGTGCCAAACCAGGGATGAATTTCCGGTTTTCCATGTAGTTGTCCAAGTTGCACTTGGATTGGGTTAGGGTGGAACTCTCCTTCACATGGATGGGGAGCCTGTCCAATAGACGCGATAGTCTCTGGGATACATACTGATCCCTTTAGCAGGACCTACTTATATCACAGGTAAGGTTAAATCTTTAGAATAGGAAATTCTGGTGCTGTTTGTTTTGTGGATATGCAGGAGGTCCATCAAAGTGGGGTCTGACAATACCATGTATGCCAGGCATAGATCTCCTCTCAAAAGACTATAGGAAATTGAATACATTTTTGACCAGGCAAAAATCAGAATAAATTTCTGACCTGGCAAAAATCCTGCCTAGTGTTTGCCAAATATTGCAAAATATCTGCTGCAAAAATACTCTTCCCTGATCTTGAAAAAAGCACTTCATCCTCTCAGAACACATATATGCCCAAAACATAGCTTGGATGCTCTACACATTTCCATTTTTTAAAACAAGAAATTTTTTCCATGTAGGTATTTACCCAAAAATCTTTTTCATTCATGGTGACTAGACTATCCTTTCTATAGGTGATTTGTGAAACATATGTCCTAACACCAGTATAAGCTATACTATCTAAGAAACTGTCAGTTCACTACTAACAGTTAGAGAGTCTTGCAGATGAGATCATTTGTACTGACATGAATAAAAACAGGTCAATGCTTCCTTACATTAAGGCATTCCAAGGCTTGTCTCACATCTTTTATTTTTGCTCCTGGCAATCCTGGCAAGCATAACACTATTCAATGTTCATTATCATCTCTGCAAATATAAGTCTCAGTTCCTCTAATAATTGAATCTCCAGTTACAAGAATATCTTTGCTGACCAGCACTGAAGAATCTTCAACTTCTAATACAGTAATATCTGCTCTATCAATTGTTACAAAGGCTAGATCTTCATCACTATTAGTCTTATTAATCCCACTGTTGTCATTGTGTATTAAATTCTCATCCAGCTGGCATTGTAAATCCACAGCTTGTGCCATGCAGTCAACATCTGTCTTTCTCTTCTTTTTTCTTACAGTAATGTTCTTCAATCCTTAGGTTCATAGGTTGGTACTAGTCTATTGGCCCTAGGGCCTATGCAAGCCTAGCCATAACAATTCCCTGGATATTTCTTCCCACAATATTTACTTCTCTGGACCCCTGTCTAGCAGGGCGACTGACATGATCCCCAGGGTGAATTTCCTATCTCCTATCCAGTCATCAAGGTTCCTTTTAAAGAGGGCCAATGAGACGCTCTGCTTGACATGTATGGGCAGTCTATTCCAGGATCTGGGGAGTCTCTGGGTCAGGAACCTATCCCTCCAGCATGTTTAGTTTATTGTGATGACAAGGTTTAGATCCCTGAAGTGTGTGGCTCTGAGGGATTGGGATTTCTTTAAGTGTAGCATGTCCAGCAGCTCTGGGTTTGACATGGCCTTGTATGTTAAATAGAAATCGCCTCTGAGTAGACGATATGTGACAGAGTATAGCTGGAGTTTTTTAAGGAGGTCAGTATAGGGCATTTGCCTTAGGCCTGTGATTCTTTTAGTGAGGTATTTCTGCAGTCTTTCCAGTTGTTGAAGATGTCTTGAGAGGCACATACCAAATGGGGCATTATACTCTATAATGGGTCTAATGAGGGATGAGTACAGTGGGACAATGACCTCCTTTTTTCTGAATGAAAAGCCCTTAGTGATGAGGTGTGCCACATAGAAGGATTTCCTGACTGCTGTGGTGATGTGGTTATTGAAAGTGAGACCACTGTCCACCTGTGTCCCTAAGCCTCTCATCACACTTTTGATGTTTAGTGTCCTGCCACCTATGTGGTAATTCATGGGTACATGTTTTTTCCATGTTCCTTCCATGTTCAATTTTGATTTCTTCCTTTTCATCTGCCCCTTGCCTCTTTTTCTACCTTCTGTTTTGGAAAAATGATGCCTTTTTCTGCAGACTGAAGGTTTTATGATAGAAAAATATTATCATTCCCTGTAACATATGTGTTACATAACAAATCGGTGTCCTTTTTAGTACGTATTCTCTTTACTTTACTTTGCTGACATTAATCAGCTTCTTTTTCTTCCTTGTTATTTGCTGTGAACTTCTTCCTTTCTTTTTTTGTTTCCTTCTAAACAATCTGGATCCTCAGACTGCTGAAGACTTGCATCCAGAATTCCAGAGTTGTTAGGGGCATCATCTTGTTTCATAGGGGTTGAATGATCTTTGCAGACAACAGATGCATCATTTCCTAAATGTGTTCTATTTGTTCTTTGCTTAACATTATTTATCTCACCAGTCTAGTCATTAATATATGAAACAACAGTTCTCCAAGCTGGTGCCAATTGCACAAGTGCAATCATCATCATTAAATCTAGATTTACTTTTAACAATGGTAAGCAAATCATCCAACTTTTGACATGAGGAACACAGATCACCAGTGTTATCAGCTGTTACTTTAAATATGCATAGCATTTATTGCACTGTACAAGATATTTATGCATTAGCAAATCATTAATTGTATACTCATGTAAGGAATCCAGCTTCAAATGCATAAAATATTGTAAAAATTATTGTAAAAGGAAAGTATAATCAAAATCAGTAGCCACAGGACTCAAATAGAACTTAAATCAACTTCTAGGACAAAAAATCACACAAGCAATATACAAGTCAGTACTAAAGTAAGTACAGTAAAGTTGTTCTGACCGTACAAGTTCTGCAAGCCAGATAAAAGCTGCAATTCGTTTACATCACTATCGCTCACAGTTGCACTTCTTTTTAATAGTAAAGATCCATAAGTCATAAACTAAGGTAGGGTTGTTTAGATACGCTCTGGATTTTCCTCTCTGCAGTCTGTGTGGAATTATAGCTGTCTAGGCCCCTTTGGATGGCTAGAGCTTGCCTGTCTAAAACATATCCCTTTCTAACAACCAACAGTGAAATTAAAGGTAAAACAACAAAATATGACTCAAAGTACATCATGTTAACAAAGCTATCCCTTCCTGCCTACTAACAGTGAAAAACAGTGATAACAAAATATATATTCGAATAAAACTCTTGCCAGTCAGCTCCACAGTAAATCACAAACCAAGGTAGATTGTTTAGATATGTTCTGGATCTTTAACTCATACATATATTTCATTTGTATTTGTACAGACCAATATGTTAGCACAAAAACATTCTATATATTTGTATACAAATACAGTTCTGTGTACAGATATTGTTTATGTTTTCTTTTACATTGCTACAATAACAGATACATATTTGCAGGGACACATTTCTTCTAGTAAATACCTTCAATTATGCAACCATCTTATAATTTATTTTTAAAACTATGATTAATATGAACCCCCAAAAAAATAATATGCTAGATCTCTAGACTTCTGTCTGCTACAAGGTCAACCCACTCAGCCAGCTGGTTAAACTATGATTCTATAGGTCATCGCATATGTGGCAGCAATGTTGGATGCAGCAGATGATCCCTGTCCAGGATGTCAGGTGCTCACCCATCTCCTGCCAGATTTCAATCTTTTTCCACTAATTTCTTCTTGTTCATTTCTGTAATTTATCCAGGAATGACTTCATAAGTATGTGGATCATTATCAGGGTCTCATATTTCAGTTCCATGGTGCATAGAAAACAGTATGCAATCATCATTTTTCTTTATTTCCTTACAATTGCTACTACTGCTGCTGTGTGTTTATTGCTTTAGTTACATTTTTTGAAATATTACACCTGAATGTCACTTTTTCCTGCAGTACAGCAGCTGTAATATTTTTTGGGGGGGTGTGAGATTAGCAGCTTTCATTAAGTGTTGAGTGGTTTGAGGTGAGAAGGTGTACCAGATGGTAGATGATGTTAGATGGGCAGAGATTATACTTCATGGCTGTGAAAATTATCATGCATACAACTCCATTTTGTTTTTTCTAAATATATTCTGCTTTGAGTATATCTGAGGCATGCTGGGGCTGGGTGAGGACTACTGTGGACTCCACCAGTTTCCACAGTGCATTCACATGAACCAGAGGCCATGTTCATGATAAGCCGAGAGTGACTTACGTGAATAAGTGGCTGTACACATTAACTTATTACTGCAATTCATAGAGATACATGTAAAATGGCCTAATTTATATACAAAACATGTAAATGGACCAGAATTTATGTGAAATGGTTGAACACCACCATACTAAGTTAGAATTATTTGAGTTAGGTGGTAAATGTTTTAGGAAACTGTGGACTTCCTCATGTCAGGAAAAAGTGATAACAATATTAAAATTTAATATGAAACACTTTATAATGATGTAAACTTAGTGGGTTACCATGAAGAAATTATTATTTTACTGATATGATGGGCATATTATCATGCCCTTAGTGAGCAGAGTAAACTTGTCATTTGTAAGTGGGAGGTGGGAGATTTCTAGTGATCACTGAGAAAAGGTGTTTACTTTGGTGTCATTTAGTGATTGCACATACGTATGTGTTTGAATTGTGAAGTACTGAAGCAGCAAGGATGTGTTGGCTGAATATATATTTGAAGATTTCTGAGTGAAGTTAAAGCATGAAAAATAAGAGTATCATGATTACACAAAATTGGCGGGTGGCTGGGGAAGGATGAATCTGTTAACAACGTGATTGCTTTACTGTTGTGAATATATTTCTGCAGACATTAGTACAGCACAACTTTACTTTGCTGAGCTTTTGAAGATGTATATAATTACTGGTTTGTGTTAACTTTTTATAGGAAGATGGAAAATACACATGATCATTGCTATGTTGTTTGACAGGTGATTACATATTTTTTTCTGTATGACTGTAGGCTTTTTTTCATGCATACTAATGATGTAAAAAAGGGATCTAGACAGAGAAAGGACAATTTCAGCAATGAGCAAGAACACATCCTCATTGAATCCATTATGACATATGAGAAATGTCTGTTTGGCAAAGGGGGGCCAAAACAAGATGAGAGGACAAAAGCCTGTAGTCAAGATATCCTATACGTTAATGTAGAGGGTGGCAGAAACTGCACATTAACACAGTGCATGAGCAGGGAAAATGAATTGGTAGGATGTACTAGATTCAAGAGGAGGCACAATGAAATTGCTCATATTAGTCCTGGAGTGGGCTTCCAACTTCTTATTAACACCAGATGAGGGATACCGCCTCACCATCTGTGGGGATGACTATGAAGCAGAAGATGATGTCACTAGAATAATCAGAGGTGCTGTGGACTCTGAATATTCCCAAAATCTGCAGCAGCAATACCTGTCTGCTCATGAGAGTTGGTTTAAAAACAGTAGCATATATTTATATAGAGAACTGGATGCCAACAAGGAATGAGGAATGATTACATTAAACACATGATGACTACTATTACTAGGTGCACCTTCTACATCTGGACAGAATGACAATGAAGGCAGTGTGTATGATAAGTAACTCCACACTTCCTTACACAACATACAGTACTGCATGCTATTTCTTTATTAGTAATATTTTCAAATCATGCTTTACAGGGACAGAAACAAATAGTTCCACTATATCAATAGATTTGGAGGATATCAGCATCAAAATAGCTGCCGAAGATGATATTATATTTATGAGGCAGCCTGAAGAAAGTGTCACACAGTCCCCAAGTTTAATGACAGGATCTCATGCCCCACAACATGTTAGTAACTCTGCAGAAACTGACAGTGTGTCACAAAGTCAAGCATGTGCTGACATTATACTCAGGCTTGTACAGGGAGAAAAGTCCATGCATGATTATAACAGTATCTCCAAACATGCATGAACACTTTCAAGGTGATGCCAGACATTCAGAGGTAACAATGAACACAGTGATACTTTTACAAAGGGGAGGCATGCACAGACATTTGTCACAGCTATCCCAGAAAACATGAAAAGCATTTGCTGCCCAGCAGCAAATGTACTATGACATTATTAAGGCTCAGAGCACTGTCACAGAGAGTCATCTGGAAATAGTCTTCCAGGGTATGCATGAGGATTTCTATCACACCTTGGAAATGACATCGAGTAGGTATAATGTCATAATCACAATGATGCATAGTATGATGTCACATCAAGCATCGGTGTCTGCCTGCATTTGTACACTAGTTGGGATTTACCTTTCTCATGCAGGAGTCAGTCTTGGAAGGGGAAGAGGATGGGGCACTGTCTGGGATCATGGGGCAGATCACATGAGGCTACAAGTGCTTCTAAGAAAGTACTGTAATTAGTCTTTGGGAACAATCATAACAGGTTACATGCAGGCCACGTCAATATTCATCTACACAAAGCATATCCTCTCATTGGAGGTCCTGGTCCTATTGCACTGTCAGATCAGTGTCTTAAGGAATGTCTGCATCAAGTAGGTTATAACTTCAGAGCAGCTCACCACCCAGCTTTCATGACAGCCCCTCTTCAAATCTCTTCCATTATCACCTGGCCTATCTTTAGAAGATGTGTATGACACGTTTGACCTTGACCTTCTGTAATTGAAGTGTGTCATTTCTGTTGCTAACAGCTTCATCTTCACAAACGCAGGTCAATGTTTTACTTGAAAGGGAATAAGTTATTAAAAAAAGGGGTGTGGTACATAGGACACCTTACAACTGGTATGCATTTCATTCCTGTAATAGTACTGCCTAAAACCTCAGGGAACTCTAAAAAGAAATCAGATTTGTATGACACAATATAAGATTGCAGTCATTAACACCATTGCCCTATGCATTACCATTCTTACAGCTGGCAGTTAGCTACAACTTCAAAGCAGTAATACACACATTTTCATGGAAACACACTGTAATGAGAAAATTACAGATTAAAATGAATTTCCTGCTATTGAACAATCACTGCTCCCATTTCACCCTCACTACTGCACAAATTATGATATTTATTGTCTCTAATGTCTCAAATTATTGTGTATGATAAAATAATAATCTGATGTGCAGTACCTCAGCAGACAACATACTGAGAAAATATTGCAAACAATATGGTATGTGTTCATTCAAAGGAAAGGTATGAGCTTATGTTGCATGCTGAATTAACAGTTTTTATTAATTATACCACTTGAGTACATTCAGTACGTGTGCATTTAGATAACTCACCTCATCTCACTAGAATTTATTGTGCAAAATAGATTGAATTGTGATTATTCCTTATATGATGCCTTACAAAATCACTGAAAATAACTCACTGACACTGAGCACTCAGGCATAATGTTAACAAACAATAGTATGAGTAACTGCTCTGGAATAAAAAAAAAATAAGAATTATTTAACGATTATAAAACTATCAGAACAGTGACAGCAGACCATGCACCTCACAGCATAGCCCATATATATCACTGCATGCATCAGTTCTACTCTCTATGTGTTTTTACAGTAAAAGAAACACTAACCTGAATGGCATGGTTCATAGTTCTGGACTAGACACCGCCTCTTTACCTGTGCAGCCATATGCCATAAATGAGCCTGCTGCATGGGGTCACTCACTATTGTTGCCTGCTGGTCATCATTAGTCAAAGTGGGACTAGAACTGGGAGCTGCACTGACAGCATGGGTCACTTCACTACCAGACTGACACATGATCATGTCATACAGAATGCAACAGGCAGTGAATATCTTACACACAGTAGCTGCGTCATACTGACGGGCACCCCAGACTCATCCGGGCACCTAAAATGGCTCTTCAGGAAGCTGAAGATCCTCTCATTGACATTAAAGGTGTGGGCCCGGGATGTGTTGTAGGTGTCTTCCTCATCTCCACTTGGATTTCTTGTTGTTGTCATGAGCCATGGCTCGAGGGGAAATCCAGTATCATGTAAAAGATAAAAAAAGAAAAGGGAGAGAAAGTAAGAGAGAGAGAAGGGGGGGGGCAAAACAAAAGAAAAGTCATTTAGTAATCGGCAATACATTTCCCCATGAATAAATAATTAAATGCAATAAAAAAGAAAATAAAACTTACCAACAAGATGAAGACTGGGAATTCTACCCTCCAGAAAAGTGATAGAATGAGCTACTATGCCAGATATGTGCATTGTGTGCTCTGCCAGGATGCTGGGCAGAGACATTGGTGATGCACTGCTCCTGTATCAAACACTACCTGACAAAGAAGCCCTTCCTATAGGAGTAATGCTCCCACCCATGGACCAGAAGGGGTCCTAATTGCAGTCTATTGCACTGAACACTTCAGGAAAGTGTGCCAACCCATAAAAGGCAAGCATAGTCCTGGGTCACTTCTGAGGTGTCACTGAGAAATAGATGTACTGATATACAAGTGCCAGTAGTACATCCAGGATATGCTGCAGTATCATCAAGGGAGAAGCTTGTGAGACACCCATGCATTCCTCCAGTATCTCTATGAGGGTTATACATACTCACTAAGACCCTTATAATGTCCCTGTCCACTCTGACTCTATCAAGTATTGTCTGATTATCAATGTTAAAGTGAGTTATCCTCTGCCTATATCTTAGCCTTTTTGGTTGGAGAGTACCTCTGGACATAAGGGGTTTTAGCTTGGCCAAAACAAGTAAATTACATCTGGAAATACCAAGCTAGCAGCAAGGCATAGCATTTTTGCAGACTGCAATGCAGATATGATTGACAAGACTCCGCCTTATATAATGTATCTGAGGACTGCATGGAAACACATAAAACTTCTACTATGAATCACAGGTGAATATTCACACATACACACCTGCCTGGTAGTGAACTGAAGGTATTTTGAGGGTTAAATGGCTGGTTAGGTCAGGGGTTGTGAGGTAACAGGGAAGAGAAAGTAGTGGGGGATAGTATATTAAGCTGAATGGAGATCAGGTGGTTCTCTCTGGTGTGGATGATTTTAGATGCACTGAGTTCTAGTCATTCACAACCAACCACTGGAACATGGATTCTGGTTTGGTTTCCTGTAGGTAGTGTTTGGGGATCAATTAAATGTGTTAATTATCTTGGGTATCAGATAATTTTACATTGTTTGCCAGTGTAAGGTGGGTACCAAGGTTTGCTTTATAGAGGTTCTGTCTGTGCTCATGGTCTTGCGGCATAGCTGTAGGGCTAGTTTAACTGTTGTTTTAATGTTGCTTTTTGTTAATGTTTCTACCTCATTTTGTCAGGAGATAGTTGGTAAATAGGGAGATCAATGTGGACTGTTCTTGTGAAAGTTTTGCAGTGTTTATTTAAAAGCAAATGGTTAGGATAGTGTGACTAACTTTCCATTGCCTCTGTTTCTTGTGGTCAGATTAATTTTGCTTGTGAGATCCCATTATGCCATTAAGTTACCTTGAGTATCATTTCTGTCCATTTTCTTGGGTTAGGCAATCCTCATTGTGTGGTGATGATGTTCTGGTGTGGTGTAGAGGAATTTCATCTGTCCAGCTGGCATGGAATGCCAAAGGGTGTGGTGCGGGTGATCAGGTTTTGGGAGAGTAGTAGTCCTTGGGTAGGTAACCAATGCCTGTGTTTTAAGTGAGTAGCTATAAGCTAATGATGTTCATAGGAAGAGAGCTAGTCTCCATCCCTGTTTGGGTTGTGTGAGGCTTTGTTGGAAAGCTCCCTGTCATCTGAAAGTGGGATTCAAGCAGTACTGTATTGCTGTACCATGTCATGCAAGAAAAAAAAAAAAAAATATATATATATATATATATATATATATATATATATATATATGTACATATATACATAGAGAGAGTGAGAGAGAGAGATACATGCTGACAGACTCCTACTCAAGAAGACTGAATGCTGTAATTAAATTAAAAGGTGCTTCAACAAAGTTTAAGGGTGTGCACACTTATCCAACCAGCTTATTGTACGTTTTTTATTTTTTATATTTTTTCCCTAACAGATTTGTTTGTTTTTTCAACTGAATTGCACAGGTTATAGGTCACATTAAAGGTGGGAAAAGTTCTGAAATGATTTATTGTGGTCTCATTTTTTATACCACAAAAACCTGGCATTTTAACAGGAGTGTGTACACTTTTTATATCCACTGTATATACACACATACACACACACACACACACACACACACATATATATATATATATATATATATATATATATATATATATATATATATATACATTCAACAAAAATAAGTACACTGTGTGGATAAACCGGTGCTCTCACAACAAAGAGAAATATGTAGAAAATATATATGTAAAGAGCACGTTTATAGAGATGGTATCATTTAATGCTAGACAGGGCCCTGTTAGGAATAGGGTTGAAAATAGTGAACTCAAATGGATCATTAGAATGAGGGCGAATATTGGTAAAGGACTTAATGTTAAGTTGTCCATTCAACCCATATTAGCCAACAGACCTTTACATAGATGAGAGGATGTTGGATTATTTTTATGAAATTTTTACAAAGTATTTTTATGAATACATTTTTTATGAATGAATGCATGAATTTTATGAATATGTATTTAATATTTTTATGGTCAGATAGGGACTGTTTATGAGTTGTTGGTCTTTTTGTATTTATATATATGCATTCTTGATGTTCAAAGGTCACCAGAATGTAGGGGAAGTCAAAAAATAAGGAGGGATAATAACATTAATTTAGTTATAATTTATTCAGATCTCAATGGCAGGTGGATTTAGGGGGCAAGTGTTAGTTTCTCAAACAGAAAATTAAGATCCCAAGGAGGGGCAATGAGTTTACTTGGAGGCCTGTTATGCAAAACTCTTTCAAGAACATTTTGACATATTAATTGCCTTGAAAGAGGATGATCCATGGGCAGACATGCTGAAATGGCAAATTAATGAACTTTGATAGGGGAATAAAAAAGTCCAAAGGATAGTAACTCACACAAATATTGTAAAACCAGAGAACAAATATCCCAGAATTGGTGCTGGTTATGTAGTTGACACCAACCAGAAAACCTTTTCCATTTGCTAATGCATGGTTTTCTAGTAGCAGGCTTTCTTGTCTCCATCAATAACTGCTGCACGTCCTCAGAAGTCTGTTGGATAAAGGGAAATAAGACCCTATCATCCATGCAGTCAACTGAATATGATTGATGTTGGGGTCTATTAAATACTGTTCCTGTGTAATTAGATCCATTCAGTGAGGAAGCTTGTGCTAATTGCCCTGCCATTTCCAAAAGAAGTTTGCCTGGGCCAGAAGAGATTCACCACAATGATATTGGGGGATTCCTTTTGATTCTTCAGAAGTACCATGGATACTAGTGGAAAGGATGGAAAGGCATACAGGAAAATTCCTGTCCAAAGAAAAGGCATCTGTCTTCCAGGTCTTCTGGTGTAGAGTCCTGAAAGAGAACTATTCCAGTTGATTGTTCAGAGAGGAGGTAAAGAGGTCTAACTGAGAAATTCTCCACAGATGGATCAAATCTTGGAAGACTCCCACATCTAGTTTCCATTCCTGAGGGTCTGCCCTGGTGCTGCTCAGTTTGTCTGCTTCACAGTTTTGCTCTGACAGAATGTAGTATGCCTGTAGAGTGAGACTGTGCAGTGAAGCCATATCCTGAGCTAACATGGTTAGTCTGCAAAGAAGGTACAACCTGGTTCTCCCTTGCCTGTTGATGTACACATCACTGTTGTAATGTCTGTATCAACTTGAAGAGGTCCTGGAGAGCAAAGATGGCCCAGAGAATTAAGTGCCTTGATCAGAGCAAACACCTTCTTGATATTTATGTGCTTATGTTTATCCTTAATATTCCACACCCCCTGCACTTTCATCTCTCCTGAAACTGCACCCCAAGCAAAGTCTGAATCATCTGTGATGACTGGCTGCTTTGCAGTAGTGAGGGCAAAGGACAGACCTTGATTTAAGGATATCTATCTTCTTCACCAAGTGATTTTTCTTCTGACAAACTCCAGTACTGGGATCTGAAAAGATAAAGGGTGCTGATTCTGGGACCAAAGAGATTTCAGATACCACTGTATCTTTTTCATGTCGAGTCTTGCCAGGGGTATCATGAGAATCATAGATGCCATGATGCCCAAAATGCTGAAGTATTCTTTCACAGTGACTGAAGTCTAAGTGGAAAGCCTTAGAAACAGATCCAAATAAATGCTGATTTTTTTTTCTCTGGAAGAAAATCTGTTTGTCTAGTTGACATAAACACAATCCTTTTTCAGGGAGTCAAGAAAGACTTTTGAATGTTCTCTTGGAATCCCAGCTTGTGCAATAGCTCTCTTACCCCTCTTACCCAAGAGAGAGATTCCACACATTTTGAAAAAGACTCTTCAAAAACAAGTCGTCTAAATATGGCAAAACATGGATACCCTGTAGCCTGTAATGAGCTATAATTGGAACTGGACACTTTGTGAACACTCTTGGTGCAATGTATAGTCCAAAGGTTAAGTCAGAAAACTGATAATGTGATCAAGACACTCAAACCCTTAGGAAACACCTGAAGTCTGGATAAATAGGGATGTGATGATTAGCATATTTTAAGTCTAGTGTTACCAGGGAACTTGAAAGGGGAAGAAGAGGCAACAGGTTTTCAAGCAACATAAATTTGAATTTGGGCACTATCACAAACAGGTTAAGAAAAGAAAGATCTAGAATGGGTCTCCAAGTGTTTTCTTTCTTTTGGACTAGGAATATCCTTGGATTAAACCCCTTCTCGAGCTGGGAAGGTTGAACTGTTTCTATCACTCATTGGGACAGCATGTGATGAAGAAAAGATGGAAATAAAACAGTCTGATCTGCAGGTTGAGCAATGACCCTCTTGAAAGGAGGAATTTCCTCCCACTGCCATTGTAACCCTGATAAATTAATTTCAGAATCCAGTTGTATGAAACAATCTGTTGCCAAACAGAAAAATGGAAATTCAGACTTTCTGGAAGAGGAAGAGGGCCAGGGTAGGAACTGGTCACAAGGTCTCTTGAATAGTCATTAATACTTGTTGGAGTGTCCTTGGGTTTTGGAGGTTTGAGATTTCTTTTTGGAACCTCCTTGTTATTTCTTAAACCTCCATTTACCTGAATTCTGCTGAGACTGTTTATTCTGTTTTTACTGAAACTAGATGAGATGAAAGAAATCATTTGGACAATTTGGAAAAGGAGTACTGAAAAATCTTGTCCCTTTTATCCCACTTTTTGATCACCTCTGCAGCACAGGGGCCAAACACTAAGTTTCTTTCGAAGGAAGAATTTAAAATCTCATTTTTAACATCATCTGGAAGGTTCTGAGAATGCAGCCAAGCACACGTCCTTAAAACCACACCAGTGGCCATAGCTTTGGAAGAAGTATCAACAAGGTAATACACATATTACAAGCAATGATTAGTGACCTGTACAGTAGAAGAAACGAAGCTATTTAAAGCAGATTTTTCTTCATAAGAAGAAAGTGTAGATAAAACATTCCTCATACGTTCACAATATATCAGAATAAACTTTAACATACAAGCCTGACAACTTAAAATTATGAAATTAAAAGTTGCAGAATGTAGTTTTTATTCCATACATATCAATAATTCCCCATCTTAATTAGTAAGAGTAGCAAAAGAGGTGTGAACTAAGGCTATAACTGCTGGGTCAAATTTGGGAACACCATATAAAAATTTAAAAGACTGAAGATCTTGATACATCCTATCTGCATTTTTAGGGATATCTGGGTGAATTGCAGGCAGTAGGACACACATCCACTAAAGCAGTTGAGAAAGGAGGAATTGGTTTACATTTTAAAAAAATGCTTCTGTTAAAACTCAGAATATTTTTAAAGGACTGAAAAACCTCAGTGTTCTTCCACTGAAAATGCTGGGACATTCTAGTAGCAGTCTTAGAGAAAGAGAACCCCCCCCCCCCACCCACATGGAGAAACAGAAAGGGAGTGCTCTTCTGATTCTGAATCAGAAATCTGAGGACAAATCCCTAAATTTGTTCCTGCATCTTCCTGTTCAGATTCAGAATCTTCCCTTTTTCTTTTACTGGCAACTACTCTACAAGACGGATGAATAACATAAATCAAACCCTGAGCCAATCCCAGTAAACTACTCTTATCCAAAGAAATTTGAACAGGAGTAGATACATGCTTGGTTTTCTGTTTCTATTTTACAGGAAATACAGGGCCAACTTGTTACTAATGGCAGTCACTGCTTCCCCAGGGATGGGCACAGCATCCTGGCACAGCAGGGAAACCTTCTCTGATTCCTCTCTCAGGACTAACAAGAGTGATTTTCCCTCACCTATTGAGGAGATCTCAACAGCAGCAGACCATGTGGATAACCACCAGTCCATAGTGGCTGCGGGTGCCACACCAATGACTGCAACAGAGTCACTCACTTCTAGCTAAGGCAAATTGCTAGCCTTCTGTGGTGGTGAAGGCTGTTTGCTTAACTTTTACTTTTTGTGGCTGGAAGAAAGGCCAACCAGGGGAGTGACAATATGTTCAATGTTAAAGCCAAAAATGGTGCCTCTATCCTGTGGAAAACAAGCAACAATGCATGTAAAGCTACAAGCCACAAAGTTTACTTTTCTTTTGATAGAAAAATCACAGGAAAAAGCACTTTCAAACACTATGGCAGCCCCACACTCTTAAAATAAACATAATTTTTCCACAGAAAATCGTTTATCAGTTAGATAACACTACTCATAAACTGACAGAAATGAGTGCTCCATTTAAAAGTACATTACAGTCTTGGGACAATCCATTAAAACACAATGCTCCTAGCTTTAAAATAGCTTTCCTGTAGAGGAAGGTAATAAAACTTCAGTAAAAAAATAAGAAAATTGAATCTTTTATTCCCCTTAGGGAACTTATCTACCCAGCTAAGGAAAGCACAAGCTGACCATCACTCCTCACAGCCTCAGAGGAGAGTACTCTTCTGTGACAGTAAAGACCTGAAGGGCTTTGTGCCCAAACCTGTCTTTTAGTCAACTCACCTTGAGCTGCTTCACAGCTTGGACATGCGGAAGGTGCTCTGAAGCTCTGGAAGCTGGATGGCTATTATATACTTGCCAAAATATAACAACGCTACTACAGCAGTGATCAATATGAAGAAAACTTTTCTATTACCTACTGTGTGAGTTTCTTAGGAATTCTGAATTTTGTTAATGTACAGATTACAGGAAGGGTATATTTCCAGAAAGTAAGTGGAGAGATGATCACTTAGGAAATCCTCACGACTCCCAACAACATAAGTATTTCTAGGGGTCATAGAAACCATCAAGTATGTTTTCTACTTCTGTCATTTTATAATCTCAAGTAAGTTATTTGACAAGTAAATGATCTCTCAAGGAGGTGCATTAATTAGTTCTATGGTTTGTGGCATGTTCCAAGGTACATTGAGGTCACCAAGTAAGACTAATTTAGATGTTATTGTCAAACCAGGAATGAGGACGGCCCTGGAGTATTATACCCTTTCCTTGTTGGACAACAGACACAGCCAGTCCTAAATGACTTTGCTCTACCAGGAGGCTGGTGCAAGTCAAGGCCTGAGTTCAGCATATTACTAATAAGAGTTGTCATTCTGCTAACCCTAAATAATACAGTAATTTCTGTAATCTGTGAATCTCAGCATTGCAGCCTCTTTTTTGCAATAAAAAAGAAAGAAAGAAAGAAAAAAAGAAAAAAACAGAAGAAGTCTGTAATCAGGTATCTGGAGCTCCTGAAATGTAGGAAACAATCAGGTCCTGCTTCCACAGCTTGTCCCTCCTGACCCTCCTCCATATTTTTTTACACTGTAGCAAGCAGGTGCTACAGTTGCTGCTCAGGCTTTACTTTAAAAAAAAAAAGATTTTTTTGTTTACTTTTAAACTGTAGCAAACTGCTTGAATTGCTGTAGCCAGTTTATACCACACACAGAGTGCTGCAGTATGCAGGTTTTACTAAAAAAAAATGGAGCAAACTGCTTTACATTGTTGCAACCAGTTCCTACAGTTTGGACTACATGGGCAGTGCTACAGTGCTCAGATCTGACTGCAAATGAAATATTGTCTTTTAAAAGCTGTTAGATTTTAGATCACACACAGATTGCAACAGTGCTCAGGTTTGACCGTAAAATGCAGTACTCGCTTTTAAAAGCTGGTATTGCACCAAAGAACAGTGGGGAATTGGAATGATGAATCAGATGGCTAATTGCACCTCCTAATACTTTCCACCTGAAGCAGCTACCCTGTTTGCCCCCATCATAGTTACACTGCTGGACTAGGCTACCAGATTGAAGTAGGTGAATTTTATTTTTGAATAATTTTTATGTTTTATTTCTGCAATAGTCAAGTTATGATTTAAGCATATTTTTAATTTGGACTACTGAGCTTTATACATTGTTAATGTTTATTTTTTCTGTCTTTCCAGTCACTGAAAAACAGTCTCTCTAGTTGGACTTCCACTTAATAGATGAGGCTTATTTGGATGATGAAAATATTTAGCATCTTGCAATAAATATGTGAAATAACACAAAAGTAAAATCAGTCTGTTTACAGCAGAATATTTCCATAGTTCTTGTTCCATGTTTTTTTTTTTCTTACTAAGAATATTGGTCTTCACCTCAACATTTGCAAGAAAAAACAGTCCTTACAGGCATACTTCCCAACTGCATAATTTGTAGCAATGGCCTTAATTTTGGCTTACACTTTAATTACGTATCTCCTAAAATTGAACATTATTTTGAGCTATTAGTTAATAGGATCAGAATCTAAAGCATTGCAGCTCCTTTTCTAATTATTTTTTGACTTATTCCCAGTTCTTGAAATAAAGGTTTGAGAGCTAAACTTACAGGTACCAGTCACAACATTACAGTTTTTCTTTCACTTTAAGAGCCAGATAGGGTATTTCCTATAAGTCCACCAGTTTATTTTAAACACACAGAACAGTTCTTATACTTTTCAGACTTCAGGGATACTTTCTAAATGTCTTCTTTTAGGTACTAATCCAGACTTCATTCATGCCTCACTTGAAATTCTTTTCCATATCTACCCAGAAGTTAGGGTTCAACTTGCTTAGGGTCAGTGGTCCTGATACTAGCTATATAGGCAGCTGCAGTTTATTAATTTCTATGGGAATAATTTATCTGCCTGCTTCAGACTGTCTTAATATCCCACCATCTGTACAAAGCAATATGTTTCCTGACTCCATAACGATGTGCTTTCCTTACTCAACCCCCTTGCCCAGCAATCAGGATAACACATGAATCCTACCCTTGATCCCACCCCTGAACATGTACCATAAGTTCCAACCTTGCTGGATGGACTGTAGGCTCAAGACTGACATTCTACATTTAAGTGACTGTAGCCAGGATAACAGCAGATCTTAAACTTAAAGGGCTGAATGGTCAAGTTCAACTAGACAAGTTCAGGTTACAATGTTTTTGCCTGTAAACCTACTGTAAAAGGGCATGGTCAGTGATTATGTTCTTAATAAACAGTTTTTGGATGGCACAGGTCCTTTTTATGGCAAAGTGTTCCCTTTCAGTAGCCAGACACTGCCTCAGCGTGGCTGAGATTTCTGCTTATTTAACTGAAGGAGGACTCATATTCATCTAAAACCAGGATAACACAGTGTATATGCTTACCTCAGAGGTATCTGTATACACTAAGAATTATTTGGAAAAATCTGTAGCTATTGTTATTGGTATTAAATAAAATGTATGTTCCCATTGCTTAAAGGTTTGTTCTGCTTTAGCAATCCACTCAACATAGTAATACACTTACAATAATAGCTAACTAGGCCTAAAAATTAAACAACCCATTTCTTAGGGGTTAACATGGGCTAGTTTTGTATTGCTTCATATTTCAGTCTATAGTAACTCATTTTGCAAATTCTTTACAAAGCCTTATAGACCCATTGAGCTTTGAGACTAATACAGAGGGGCTACTCCACTCATTATGGAATTCTTTTGTGACCCCAAGTTTAAGATTTACCTGTACATCTTTCTTTACTGCCCAGTGTACTGGGATTCTGGTATTTGGTGTAGGCACCAGTTTTACTCTTACCCTAGTCAGGTTTTTATATTGTACTAAATTAAATTGCTCCTAACAGGCAACTCTGAGAGTATGTTCTTATTCCTGAGTGCAAATTCCTCTACTTCTTGTTTCTGAGATAGCAATGTCTTCCTTTTTCTGTCTTTGGGACATGCTGTGGGAACCTTTTCTTTTTCTGTAAACATCCACATTTCAGAAACATTGTTTTTTTGTCTAAGGTTTCAGAAATTGTACACAGTGTAACTGTTCTGGTTTCTTTGTCCCTAGCTGTCTCGCCTTACAATTTATTTCCCTTATGCTTTCTATGACTTTTAAAGATGTTTGCCTCCAGCAGTATGTACTAACAAAAGTACTTTACTCATGGATTGAATTCTCTGATATATGAACATTTTTGTTATATGCTTTCTGTTTTGTGTCTTGTGCTCTCTCCAAATGTTCTCTTACTAAAGGTGCTAATGTTTTTTACCTGTCTTGCAAGTCAAGAAAGTGCTCTGACATACTTTTATGGGGGGGGGGTGGGTGTTACCTCCCAGGTTTCTTTTGCTATACCAAGCATGCATCTGCCATACAGCATAAAGTGATTTATAAAGTGATTTTGGTTGACACTAAAGAGAAGATATAAAATGAGTTGCACCTTTTTTGTCCCATCAAATTATATTACCTTTTGTAACATAACCTTTAAATTTTTGTTAAAGAACTCAAGTAATGCATGTGTCAGATGGTGGTATACAGATGTTCTTTACCATTCTGTTTTAAGGAGTTGATATGGTTCATGCTTTACTCTAGTTGTGAATGGGGCTCCTTGGTTAGGAAGACTTTCTTGGGTGATTTCTACACTAGAAAAGAACAGCACTACTGATTTTGCAATAGATAGTGTATTGACAATATCGAAGAGCACTGACTCAAAAATTTTCAAGCAGAATCAATAATTACTGGGATATACAGCTTGCCCATACTTAGTTTTCCAACTGGACGCATACTGTCTGATTCTATTCATTCAAATTCAAAATACATGATGGGTAAGGGCTGTGAAATTTCCACTCTGGGCTAGTAATCAAGGAACCTTAATCCTCACCACTGACACTGGAGAGGGAATGTTCACTTGGGATACAAATGGATACACTCAGTATTTCCAGATGCAGGCGTCTCTGCATCAAGCACAATTTCCCTTAAGAGCACACTGGGCACACACTCAGCCTGGGGTCTGGGTGTCTCTATTTGTCTTCCTCCAGGTCCCCAATAAGACTCCCCACTGGCACAGCTGTAGGGTTAAGTCCTCAGCTGAGTGTCCAAGCCAAATTCTCTAACACCTTCTCTGTGAAACTAGTGCTTTGTGTCCTTGCTCCAAGTAGCTGACACACACAATCTTTCAGATTTAATTTTCACACACACTCACCTGTGAAAGGCTGGCACAGACTTTTGTCCAGACTATACGGTAGTTTCACTGCCACCAGTCAGTTACTATAAGGCTTTTAGAGGGGTATCCAATTAAACTGAGTGAAGTTAATATTAATACAAGTGGTAATGTTTCAGGAGTGGCCAGAGTTATCACCAAATAAATATATGCAAATACTCACAAAACTTAAATATATTTCTAAAAGGACCAGCCACAATGAGAAGTTTAAATATATTTAATAATAAATAATAAAAGCACCTGAAAATACTAAATAGAGTGAAATACTGAAAATAATGCAGCTGGAAAGAGTCACACCGTTACAGAAAAAACAATGCTTAACTATTCTCACTATATTTTCCTAACTAATCCAAAGAATTACTATTCCTACTTACAGAATATAGCAAGGCAAGATAATGTGGGTGAGTGGTCCTTGTTGTCAGATCCAAGACACAATACAGAATGCTGAGAACAATCTCCTACTAATATCTAAATATTATTTCTGGCTCACAGAATGCTATCACACACGTCTGGTCATCTGACTCTGTTTTCCACACTAGCCCCATCACTATAAGCTGCCAGGGTTTAGCACTTATGTGCTACAATTCAGACTGGACCTTTAGGTAAGTTTTATTAAAGCATCTGGAAGCCATAAAACCATAAAAGCATTCCACTCTCCCTACAGGAGCTACAACCTATTCTCTAGCACAGACATTGCATTGCATCTCTGGCTCCATTCAAAACTGTGAGATAACATCTTTATGGCTTAATCCATAAAGTAATTTAATTTCAAGAATATTTTTCAAAGTCAGGTGGATTAACCTCTTTTTTCTAGAATATGCTGTTACAATGTATACCTTTAAACAGTTACAATAATGCTTTTCTGTCCAACAGGAAACACTGTTGATACAGTTTAACACAAGCAACTTTACAAATACATTTTTAAACACAAGGATCTCTACAAATCAGTTTGATACACAAATGATGTTATAAATCTTTACAAAATTCCAGCTAGCTATGATGGCATATGTTGCACATCCACTGCCCTACTTCTGGCATGGCTGCCCGTACCTCCTATCATCACAAGGGCATTAAATATTAGTGTCCTTTGACATTCTAGGAAAGCTACACAACATTATTATTTTTTTTTTTGCAATACCAGGCCAGCAAACCCTTATTGAAATCCTAGCTTTTGTTATATCCATTTTTAAATCACCACCCATAATTTGACTGTGTGCTAACTTCATTACACGTGTTCTAAAAGATTTGTAAATAACAACTAACTCTCTGTTTTGATTATCTTGTAGAGCAGGCAATTTCTTAATTTTGAATAAAGTGAGGAGATCCATTTACTTTGGTATTCTGTATATTCTAGTGATATTCTTTCTAGTTCTAATTAGTGCATCTTCTTCCTACTAGAACTTTATGAAACTGACATGGCTTACCTGAAAGCCAGCTAAGGTATGCCTTCATCAGTATTCTGATGGGAAGTGTAGGACATAGCCACTTATATATATTTATATGTTATTTTTTTTGTCTTTTCATTTTCATTCATCTTGTATAAAAAGTTACTCACAAAAGTATTTAGCTTTTACCAGGGTACTGGTAGATGCCCTTACATTCACTGCTGCAATATTCTTAGCATATGTGATTCCCTGCTGTGGAAGACTGACGTCTGGCCAGTCTACCAAAGACTCCTGTTGATTGAAAGGTATGCCGAACATCACCCAAATGCCTCTTGCCATCAAACCGAATGTATTGTTTCACTGACGGTCTGTTTACCTGCATCTGTTTTCTGCCAGTTGAATAAATTTTCATTCCCCACTGAATATGCCTAGTTGCTGACTTCTTTGCAGTTGCTGATAAGTGCCCTATTGGCATTTTTGTTTTTTCTTGTCTTGTTTTGTGCTCTTTGAGGTTAATATCATCCAGGAAGGGTAATTGTCACATTCCCCATAAAGAGCACTACGGTAAGTGTCTTTTTTGTCTCAGAGTGTCTCATGACCATACATCTTGTTCAGTTTGTCAGGTGTTCATCCCAAAAACACTTAGAAGAAGACATTCTTTCCTTTCCTTTTATCTTGAGAACCAGCATCTTACACTTCCACTAAAGATACAATTTAAGGAATCTCTCACCGCAATGGTCAGCTGTTAGGGAAGAAGATGGTAAAAAAGGTACAACTGGAATCTTCCACTGTCCATCCTCTGCCAGATGTTTCTCCCAAGGTCATTACAAACACAGAGGTTTGCCCAGCTGTGTTGTTAGATTTCTCTGCTGTGACTGTGTGGAGGCCAGTAAGGATCTGGCTGGCAGTACATCCAAAGAGGCTATGCAGGCATCCATCTTGGGTGTTCAGGGGAACCATGGTTGATTTTCTTTCTGAGGGGCCTAGGGGAGATCCTACATCTTTAGTTGGGTAAGTGGTTCCTACTACAGTTCTCAGCTATCATCCTGGGTATGAGCCTTCTCAGTTTTTGGAGGGGATGTTCCCTTAAAAAAGAACAAAGTTTTATACATGTTTCTTCTGCTCCTAGGGATCCACAAAGTGACTGGCAGGCCTTTACTTAGGGGCTATTTATTGCTTTAATATCTTTAAAGCTTTCTCAAGGGGTTTCAGTTCCTGCTCCTCCTTGGTCCTCTACTCCCCTTAAAAATCATACAGAACAGAATTCTTCTGAGGATGAGTAGGATTCCAAAGACGAATCCCTGACTTATTCCACTCAAATCCCTTCTCCTTTTGACTGTGGGTCAGAGGAGGAGGAATGATGTTCCTTTTGAGGAAATTCCCTTTGGGTGCACACTCTCTAGGATGATGGATTTTTTTTTTAACTGGGATTGTACTCACATCTCTGAGTCTCTGATATCCATAAGAGGTACTTTAAGTTGCAACAGTTGGAATCTCCTAAGCCGGTGGCTACTCCTCTTGTTTTGGCTACTTTGCTGGATGCTTTTTCCAATGCTTCTCATGTGTCTGATTATCTGCCCCTTGCTCCCAAGAAACCTGACAGGTTTTATAGGGTGCCTGAGGATTGTTATTTTTTGTAGAAATGTCCTTCTGCTGACCCCTCTGTAGTGTCTATAGCATCTGATAAGCCATCTCATTTGCTTCCTTCACCCAAGTTATTGCCTGCTGACAAGGACAGTGGAGCTATGGAAAGGACAGTTAAGAAGGTTTACACTTCTGCTACCCTAGCTTTTTGGGCTATTAATTATCAGACTCATATGTTTAGGTATGTGTTGGCTCTTCTTTCTCAGGCCTGTCAACTTATTTCTGACTTTCCAGACTCTGAAGGTAAAACTTCTGTTCTTTCCTTGCTTGGGACTCTCAAGTTATTAATCATTCCATTAAATGCAGTTATGATGCAACAGATACCTCTTCTAGTGCTGCTGTTTTTGGTCCGTGATGAGGAGGTATTCTTGGCTTAGGCTTTAACCTTTACCTGATGATATTAAGGCTAAGTAGATAGATGCTCGTCTGGATTCTAAACTTTTGTTTGGGGAAACTGGTGCTGGTTTGTTTAAGTCCCTTCAGGATAAGGTTAAGGCCTTACAGGAGCTTAAACATGTGTTTGTTTCTCCTGTGCCTAAATTTCAGAGAAACTACCTCACTAAGCCTGCCTTTGTTCATAGGCAATCCTGCCCTTATACTAAAGGTAAGAAAACTGGCAGACAGGTTCCTCCTGCTAAGGTTCCTCAGTTTTCAGGGACTCTGAAGTCTCCTTGTTCAGACAAACCAGGTGTTGTATGGCTATCTGTCCCTTCACAGCCACATTCCTCTTTCTCTTTGCCTTTCTCATTCATTTCCTGTTTGGCTTCAGATCACGTGGGATTCTTGGGTTCTGTCAGTCATTCGTCGGGGTACTTCATGGTGTGGAAATCCTGTCCGCCTTTTATGGGCATTCTTCAGTCTCCTTGGAAACAGCTTCCCTTTTTCTAAGAGTTTCTTTAAAATGTCTTGATTCAGGCTACTATTCAAGAGGTGCCTGTGTCCCAAAGGGGGAAAGGGTTCTACTCCAGATTGTTTCTAGTGCCCAGAAAGAGGACCCTTGGAGACCTATTCTAGACCTCTCTCATCTAAACACTTTTCTAAAAGTGCCTTCCTTTTGGATGGTATTCCTTCAGATTCTGTTTCCTATCTTGCTCCCTCAGGCCTATATGTTGTCTTTGGATCTCAGGGATACTTATCTCCATATTCCAATCCATCCTCTTTTCATGAAGTTTTTGCATTTCTCTGTTGCTTCCTGGCATTTTCAGTTTTCTGATTTGCCCTTTGGTCTTTCTACTACCCCAAGAGTGTTAACCAAATGCCTTGCTCCTGTGATTGCTTTTTGCAGGCTTCAAGGCATCCAAATATTTCCTTACTTGGATGACCTGTTGATTCAGACATCCTCCCAGAAATCCTTTTGCAAAATCTTCATTTTGCCATTTCTCTTCTTCAGAGTCTGGGGTTCACTATAAATTTCAAAGAGTCTTCTCTGACTCCTGGGTTGTAGGATTCAGACAGTACCTATGCTAGCATACCTGCCTCCTCCAAAGGCATTAACTCTCATTTCTTTCTTTCAAACTCTTCTGCCTCTGGCTTCCATTACTGCCAGGGAGTTTCTACCAGACAGGTGCCTTTGTTACAGGCCCTTATGGCTTGTCCTCCTGTTTTGATCTTTAATGAGGACAGTGTCCTTCATACTAACCCTTCTTTTATACCTAAGGTGGTTAATGAGCTATCACTTAATCAGTCTATTAATCTGCCGACTTTCTTCCACTGTCCACAATCTGACAGTGAGAGGGTGCTGCATACTGTGGATGAGCAGAGGCAACTCAGGGTTTATTTGTATAAGACTAAGGCTATTAAAAAAATCTTATCAGTTATTTGTTTCTTTTCATCCTAGATCTTTGGGACTTGCTGTATATGAACAAACTACTTCATCTTGAATTTCTAAGGTATTTCTTTTTGTTACACTTTTTATGGCAACAGCCTTCCCTCTTGAGCCAAGACTCATTCTGCTTGAGCTGTGTTTTTTCTGGTGTACTAAGTATTCACTCCCTGCCTCATTCTCCCATAGTCCTTTGCCTTCCTGGATGCACAGATTATCTCTTGGATTCCTTGGATTGGTGTTCCTACTTAGGCAATCAGTTCTGACTATGGTAGGCCTGAACGTCACCTTTATGCCCTACACTATACAGCGACCACTTGGGTGACGTTTGGTGTACATTTAAAGCACCTGGAGTCTTTGGCAGACTGGACAGATGTCAAGCTTGCATAGCAGGGAATCCTGAATGTTACGAATGCTGTAGCAGTGAAGGTAAGGACATCTATTGTTACGGTAAGATGTTACGCAGCTGTAACTTTTGATTTCTCTCCTTCAGCATATTTTTTTATTCTCCTTCTCCTTGTTATCCATAGAGCCCTGCTTCTGCTTTTGACTCCCCATATGGTTTGCTTTATCAGAAAGGAGACTAATATTTCTTTACAGGTTTCTCTTTCCCTTTTTTTTCCACACTTATTTCCCTTGGTGTACTCTTTTAAGTAGAGATTTCCACTTTCAATTTCCACACTAACCTCTTATTATTTTAACAGACTGGTACCTTTTGGCAATATTCACTGCATTTGTCATTCTTTACACTAACCCTCTTTATTACTTTAATCACTGGAGTCTTTCTATTAGACTCGGTATAAGAGTTGTCTAACCATTCCACTCAGAGCTAAATTTTAGCTCCTTTTGTGTCTTTTAGTTCCACACCTTTTTCTTTACTGTGGTTATGTATTTCTAGTAATTGTTCTTTGAAATGGAAAAAATCATGGCCAGTTAACACACAATGCGTTAAACAGGACTAGAGCTAATGGATCTAACACTTTGCTTAAAATAGTTTGTATTTCTGTATTATAGGGTATTCTCTTTTTCCTCCATGCACTCATATTATTACTTTACTTCAACTTGCAGTTTACTAGATGTTTTCTGGTTATAAACACATTGTGATACAGCTACCATAATCATTCTGTATGAATCCTATATCCTATGTAAGTTTGTTTGTGTCTTTCGGCTTTTCCCAGTTAGGGGTCGCCACAGCGGAACTCCGGTCTGCTAATGATTGGCAGTAGAGTTTTACATGCTGGCTTGCCAGGCCTAATGCACAACCTTCAATGAAGGAACGCCCGTTCACGCATGTCGCCACACAGAAGATGCTCTAACTGAGGATCGAATGGGCAACGTCTAACTGTGAGGCAACAACGCTACCGCAGCACCACCACCGCAGTATTCTATATCCTATGTAAGTAGCTGCTTTAAACCATAATAGTGTATTTGACATGTTTAACAAAAGCACAGTGACAGAAAGCAGACTAAAATTTCATAACTAAAAGTTCAACATTATCATATTTGATGAAGTCATATTCCATAGGCATGCTTTTATTCACAACTTCTTGGCTATCATTACCAGTTTTCAAGTACAGTATTGCCGTAAGTGTACTATAAAGTATTTATGCCCTTTCTTAGAACATTTAAAAATCTAGTGCAATTTTTTACCATTCCGTTTTATTACAATTATATCTTCATCTTGTAAAGTGGACTTTCTTATTTTAAAATATATATTTTTTACCTTAATCACTTAATTGGACCTATATTTATTAAGTTTAATAAACTAGTGTTTCTGTTTGTTGTATTTTGTGCAACTGTCCAATTACTTTCTGATTCCCTGTCACCCAGCCCCACCTACTGATGATGCAGAGGCAAGGAGAAACAGTTTGTAGCTAGTTATCATTTTTTCTGTAATCTGCAGCAGATTTTGTTACAAAGTAACTAGAATGGAGCACAATCAGTTACTTAGACAAAAACAAATCAATAAATAAACACAGCTATACCCAAGTGAAAGTAACATGGAACAAATAAGATTCTTAGTAAGGTGTATAGTGCTTGGCATACAGTGTAATAAACAGATGTAAAACTAATAGATAATTAATAGATAATTGTCCACCACTGAAATGATTGATCACTTTTAGGGAGAAAACTGTGGATGTGTGCATCGCTTCAATGACAGCCTTACTGTATAGTGAGTTTATATGTTGTACTGTAAGGAATTGGTGCTGGAAAGAAAACATTTGGAATAATTTGCACATCTGTGAAGATAAAGAAGTAGTAAAATGATAATTCCATAGTAAACAGCTGTTTACTACAATGTGATAAACATCTGTTCACTACCGTGTGACATCGGTGTTATTATACTGTATCCAAGTACTCTAAACTTCACTAGGAATTTATTTGCAGTGCATGGAGTGCCACAATTATGCTCCTAAATCAGGTAAAAGATAAACTTGTTAAGTGCTTCCCTAGGGCAAGACCAAGCTTAACAGCCCTTAGAGGTCATAAATGTATAGGTTTATACTAAACTAATGCCCACCAGGGCCTTTACAAGCCTAGCTGTGCAACCCAACCCAGTTTTGCCCAGAGTTCCTTGGATGCTCTTATGATAGTGGTATGTTAGTAAAGAGACAGTTAAGGTTTATGTGGGGGGGGGGGGTATGTTATTATTGTCGGCCTCTGTCCATCAGTGTCACTGGGCGGGCAGACTGGGGGGTGCTTAACAAAAGCTTCTTAATGTCACCTAAGTGCTGTTTAGATTGGCTCAAACATAATGGACTAACAGTAGACAGTGCTGGCCAGCAACAAAGAATGGCAACAGGTTAAATAGCTTTTTTAATCTGTTAGAACTTCATTTTATCACACTTACAGATAGAAAGTTTATTATACTGAAGTGTCCAACAATGTTTTTTAAATGTGTTAATTCTACAGAGGAGTGCTTCATTTTGCCTTCTGTCCATACTACTCACCTGCCCCTGATTTTGCATCATAAGTTTGCCCTGTACCTCATAAAAGTTCTGAATTTATGGTAAATCCCTGAGAATTACAGCCAATAATGCCAGACAGAGTTTCATACTTCCTGTTGTTCAGAAAATGCATGTTCATGCAAAACTTTTTGTTCTATTAACTTTTTCAATGAGTTACAGCTATATTTAAAAACTGCCCCAGATTTGCTTGTTTGTCCCCGCATTATTTTGGATTTATCCAAAATTCTTAATCAAAGAGGTTGAAAGGTATGCTGCTGTCTGTTCAGCAATGTCACATGTTAAACCAGATTTGAAAACTGGTAAAACGTTTCACTTTCCTATATTTTCTCTTTTTATTCTTTTTTTCTTCCCTGTAACTGGCATTGTGGACTTGCTACTTACAGATACACAGCAACTGCTCCCTACCACTCATACTGTCATTTTCAACGCAGACAGTTCCCATACTTATCAACTACATCCACTTTATTGACTGTGTACTGAGATATCTGATATGTGTTAAAAACAGATATAACAAAGTATTCCATCTGTCTTCAAGCAAATGCATACTGCTTCCAAAAAGCCACAATAATGACTTGCTTAGCTTGAACAATTAACAACAGTGTCAATCTCTTTCATTCAGAGATAACTGCCTGTACCCAGCAAATAAAGTTGACTTTCACTTCGGACATCAGCATGTAATAAAATGAAAACAGTAACATCTGACCACAGTAATTTATTTTAACCCCCTCAAACACACACACAAACACAGATCCAGCAGTAGACAACTTAAGCAGCAGCTTTGGGCCAGCCACAATATTAAATTATTTTTTTTTTACTTTGCTGATCTCCCATGTACTGCTGCTTTAAAAACTACAAAAGAAAAAAAAACACATGAAAAATGTCCTGCTTTAGCCATGTCCATGTCCTGCTGCTTCCTGCTTTCAGCCAATGAAACAGAAGCAAGCATACACTCAGAGACAGATTGAAATTTCAGAGCAGAATGAGAGTGCAGCAAAGTACATTGGCGTTACTTTCAGTAACATTCAGCAGGTGGGAATTGGCAGGATTGGTTCACAAGAAAGTCACATACGTTTGAAGTTAAACACGGTGAGGTGTGTGAAATGCCCCACTTAGTAATAGGGCTTGCTCAAAGTCAAACCCTGTACTTAAGGTAGAGGGGGTAAGAGCCTTAATCCAACTGGCAGACACTTTCTTAGGTAGAAAGCTGAAGATCTGGTACACAGATGCCTGCTGATGTAAAACCTATTGTTCTATTAACTTTTTAAGTGGTTTAGAGTTGTCTTCTAGTCTGACAGAAATGGCAGAGGGAGGTCAAAAATGAGATGTAGGTGTCTTTCAAACGTGTAACCCCCTCCCAGACCTCCAAGATAAAGCAGTATGTTATATACAGTAATATTTCTGATTTGTATATGATTTGTGGGTTGTTGAACAAAAGCTACTGTTGCAACATTAATATTGTCTGGAATTGTTTTGCTGTATTCATTGCACTAAAAATAAATTAATTTATTAATAGGTCTGGATTGTGTAACACAGTCTAAACATGTTGCTTGCTAGTAATCTATTTTTGTAGTACCTTCTACAGACCCTACAACAAATGTGGAGGGTTTTGCATTAGTCAGGTCAGAGAGTCCGCATTATTTGCAGTGATGATCAGAACTGTCTGATCTTAGGCATCCATTACGTAGTCGTTGTCTATTATTGTAGTGCAATCATCTCTATGCATTATTTGCAGTGATGATCAGAACTGTCTGATCTTTGGCATACATTTCATAGTCGCTGTGTATTATTGTAGTGCAATCATCTCTATGCATTATTTGCAGTGATTATCAGAACTGTCTGATCTTCACCATCCATTACGTAGTCGTTGTGTATTATTGTAGTGCAATCATCTCTGTGCATTATTTGCAGTGATGATCAGAACTGTCTGATCTTCGGCATCCATTATGTAGTTGTTGTGTATTATTGTAGTGCAGTCATCTCTGTGCATTATTTGCAGTGATTATCAGAACTGTCTGATCTTCGGCATTCATTAGGTAGTCACTGTGTATTATTGTAGTGCAATCGGCTCTACAAGATTGGATTGTAAAGGATTTCTGCATTTAGTTAAAAGGTGTTAGTTTGGCGTTTAGTGTAGAGGACTAAAGCTCTAGCTTATTATTGAGCTATTTCCTATGGTAAGGGTGCAGGTTTGAATCTTTCCACCTCCAATATGACATTGAGCAATTCATTCAATCAGATGATGCTTTGAAGCAATTAGGCATTTGTGCTAGGCTCCTTAATGTTCTCCAGGACTGCATGCCTAGTAACTATGAATCTATTGTCATTGTTTGCCAGACATTTCCTATTGCATAGCTGATCTACTTCAAGAAATGTTACGGCAATATCACCAGCATACTATTTTTAATGCAGCACAGGTCATTTGTTCAAGGGCAACAGGCACTGCATTTGTAGATTAAGCACTTCATTGCAAAATTGTTTGCAAGCAGCAATGGCTTCATTAGTAATAGCTCTCTTTAATATGAAATTATTCAGAGATTGTGCATGTTGACTTAGCATATGTTAGGTGGTAGATATTTCTTATGCTCCTATAAATGCTTTTATATTTAAACTGTGCTACATGCGGCTGGAACTTATGCTATGATGCTAGTGATCTTTAAACAGTTTCATGTAGTTTATCCAAAGCTACCAATAAAGTACATATAATTTATTTCTTCAAAACAATAATGGGTATAAACAGTCAACAAAGTGGTTATAACAGTTGCTGGGGTTGGGGAGCTCTCAGTGGATGAAAGTACCTTATGTTCTTATCATCTGCTATTTTTTAAATGGTCAGTAATTTGAATTTGCAGTACTAGTGTGTGTGTGTGTGTGTGTGTGTGTGTGTGTGTGTGTGTGTGTGTGTGTGTGTGTGTGTGTGTGTGTGTGTGTGTGTGTGTGTGTGTGTGTGTGTGTGTGTGTGAGAGAGAGAGAGAGAGAGAGAATCAAGCTGGAATAATTTTACTACTGTGTGTTTGTGTAAAACAAATTTTAAATGTCCATTTATTAATATACATGTACTGGGATGGAGCTTTTCATCCCAGGCCTCTGCTATAATGGTTTCTGCCCAGTTGGACTTTCCTGACCAACAAAGACAAATGAATAAACAAATATGTGACTTTGGCCATTGTTATTATTATTATTATTATTATTATGGTGGTGGTGCTGCGGTACCGTTGTCGCCTCACATTATGAAGTTGTCCTGTTCGATTCTCAGCTAAAGCGTCTTCTGTGTTGAGACATGCGTGAATGGGCGTACCTTCGTTGAAGGTTGTGCATCAGAGCTGGCAACTCGGTATGTAAAAATCTACTGGCAATCATTAGCGGACCGGAGTTCCGCTGTGGCGACCCCTAACCGGGAAAAAGCCGAAAGATACAACATTATCGTCATTTTTTTTGATACAGACATCTGAGAATGATGCAGTCAGCAATGTAGCTTTAATTGGTTTGGGGGATGTCTGTGGATATAAATGTACACATAATCTTCCACTGGTCAGATGCATTTTCTATGAATGTGAGTTTTAAGGGAAGAGAAGTTTACTGTTGCTCATGCCAAGTCTATTTTCAAAGTGAGACTATTCTGCTTTGTTTTCTTTAGCAAAAAGCTATCAGTGTTTGTGCTATAAAATGTGAGATAAAGATTTTAAATCAAATCTCTGCAAGCATTGTAAAGGTAAAGAAGAAAATAGTGCGCACACTGACAGGTGTGCACACTGACGTGTGAACAATGTTTATGGTAATTAGGGAGAAATAGCCAAGTAACGGGACACTGGAATGGATGCAGGGTTTGTGGTGTATATCCTGCTGAGGGCCCCATTTAACCATGATCCAGTTGTACACGCACACACACACACATATACACACACACACACACACACACACACACACACACACACACACACACACACACACACACACACACACACACACACACACGCACACGCACGCACACACACACACACACACACACACACACACACACACACACACACATGCACACACACACACACACACACACACACACACACACACACACACACACACACACACACACACACACACACACACACACACACACACACACACACAAACACAGTTGTGGCCATCAGTTACTGGCATTTGACTGTGACTGGATACTTCAGATGTTTGATTATGCCAAATGAATGAATAAATACATAAATACCTGACACACAGGAGTTTTTCCTCTCAGCTCACTGCTGTAGGAATACTCTGCAAAAAGCTACTTTCCTTACAGGATAAAAAACTGGCTCCTGTGCTATTGCCTCTGCACTTCTATATTCAGTCCTTTTACAATCAGTCTCAGGCTGCCTCCATCATGTCAGGTAGCCTAAGCTAATTGTAAGGAATCCTTACTGCTTTGTGCATCAGCCTGGTGACATCATTGTTGATTGATGTTTATGAAGCTCTCAACAATCATGCCAGTTGATGAAATAAGCCTAATACCTGGCAGCCCTTCAACTGAATTAAGATAATTTTCTTTTCTCTCTCTCTCTCTCTCTCTGCCTTTTTTTTTTAATCTGAGATCTTCTCAGAACTCTGCACAACTGTGATTTAGGATTACTACAAACAATAGTTGCCTTTCTGAATCTTTAATACTGCTTCTTTTTGAGGGGGTTAATAGGGAAGGAGCTGCAGTCCCTCAGCCAATACAACAAGCTTCTCCCAAGCCGGGTGTAACTCAATCCACTGTACCTCCCTCAATGTTTTTTATCATGTCGTGCAGCAGCTTATACTTTTCGAGCTATAGGTATACTTTCAAAACTTCACCTTTCAAGGACACCCTTCAGACAGTACTCATAGTTCCCCTGACTCCTCTCTATAATGTTGTCTGTACTCAGAAGGTAAACGTCTGTTTCCTTGCAAGACAATGGTCAGGATGGATGGCTGCTTTCAATTAATTGCCAAAGGGATAGTGTGTCTGTTTCAGTGTCACTTTTGTACTCGGCAATGTGTTTCCCTGACTTGACAGCAGTGTGCTTCCTTGCTTCTATCACTATGTCACAGCAACTATATGTAAGAGCAGCACTAATGAAAAGAGTTCTGAAACAAACTGCAAATGGGATTCAATGGGGAAATTCTTAACACCTTAGCGTGTTTTAATAATCTGAAACGTGCAAGTGTTCTGATTGGCCAGAGATGCTTTTATAACTGCAACTACCCACTGGGGAGAGTGGGTGTGGTTAAATGATGGAACAAATCAAAGCAGTCACTAAACATTAGCACAGAGGCAACAACCAACAAGCCTAGCCTTGATAGAGTTTTTTTTTGTGTTTTACTGATTGTTTTCTCTGTGTGACCTTTTTACTCATTGTTTTAGTTTGTTGGTTGGGATATTTTGCAGACACCCTAATGATTATAGATATCAATTGCTTACAACAACCCTGTGTTTCTAAAGGTTAGCCAAACATTCCACTTATGCTGTGCTGATGATGCCATAAGAAGACTGAAACAGCATGTCCACAGCTAGTGAAGTCTGGCTTTATTGGCCTGAATTTGTCCATAAATAGACTTAAAAAGAAAAGAGTCATGGACATTCAGAATTGCCATATAGCTGAAATACCCGATGTCCTTAAAGGGTCATTTTCATATATCGCATGTTACCTCTAATACAAGAGGTTTAATGAATCACACAGTGGAAAGTCTAGCCTTGCTAGATTTTTCTTTTGTTTTTTTCTCTGCATGGTATGGCAGTTTTGGAGTTGTTATATATGTATATAAGTTCATGGGTGTGAGACGCTTACCACATCAAAGGGTACAGGGAAGTTTAAAAGAGAAAAGTGATGGTCAATATTCACTGCTGTCCTCCATTTTGAGTCTTCTTTTGTTGTGTGCAGTAGAGATCCAGATAACCTAGATACTAAGATAATTTAAATGATTTTATGGAGATTTTACAGCTAAACTACCAGTTACATAGAAATTAAAGGCTCCCATTCACTGCTCAATAATCTAGTAGGAAATGAATAAATTTTTGAATAAAAATGGTCCTTATTTGACTATGCAGTGTGTGATAGCAGCATTTGAATGAACAAAGAAAAAAGGTAGAATTGGTATCATACAAGGACTACTTCAGCGTTGTGTACGTATTATTTCTGTATTTTGTTCCAATGCAAAGAAAAAGTGTGAAAGCAGGCACTATGTGTTTTATGTTTAGCAGTTTTAATACAGATAAGGTGTGCATTACATTATTCACAGAAGCATGTACCTTCTTACATTATCAGCATTGCAATGGTATACTCGTTATTGTTTTAACACACATCCACAGTGTAGATTAGCAACAGAAACACCTGGGGGTAACCTGGTAGTATCACTGTACCAGAATGAGTTATGCATAATGATCAGCCTCAAGGAAAAGAGGAGAAGAGATTGTTAGACTTTGGAGGAAGTTATTCTTTATATTCACAAGTTCAGCTTTACACTTCACTAGAGAAATTCCTCAAGACAGTAGAGGTAAAAAAAAAAACACTTCTTGGATTCAGTTCTGAAGCTATGCCACAATCACATGTCACATTCCACAACATCTAGTAACGGATTATTACTTAGAATGAAAATGACAAGTATTGGAAACAATGACTTCCACTCAGTGAGTCACACTATACTGTAGTCAGTTGTATACGCTAGTTAATTTGCATATTACAGTAGACAAGGACAATCAAAATAAACAAAAATGTGCTGTCTGTATTTCAGTATTTAAACTAGCACACATTTTTTTATAAATAGTAAGAACAGATAAAGCTTTTGTTCATGGTGCTAGACAGCAAAGTAACATTTGATAAACACATATCACTCACAATTAAAAAAGTTCACATCAGACTTGGTGCACTATATAGGGCCAAACTTTACCTCACTCAAAACACCAGACTAGTCGCAGCCAGATCCCACCTCCTATCTACTGTACTCTCCTCTACTGTTCCCAAACTTTCACTAACCTGCGCAGGTCTGATTTACATCTACTTGATTCCTGCTATAATAAAATAGCAACATTTCCAGCTAACAGGACCCTTCATTGCCTTGCTCTTCAAAAACTACATTGGCTTGAATTTCCCAATCTGTTATCGCTCAATCAGCTCACCACTACCCACTCCATTATCCACAAACATGAAAACTGCCCTACACTCTCCAACCTAGTGCAACTAAATACCAACCGCAGGACCCTTAGAGTATCTCATCTGATAAACATACTCAAGGTAACAAAGTCCCATAATTACTTTGGTGACTCTCTCTTCTCCTATAAAGTAGCCAAATAGTGGAAGCTAATACCCCAGAATATCCTAAAAAACACAGATCGTCATAGCTTCAAACAACTCCTAAAGGAATCTTACTCAATGCTCCTGTAATATTCCTGGTTAGTTTCTCATGCCATCAATCAAATGTTTCTTTTCTGCTATCTTCAACTTGCCTTACTTCTGCCAAATGAAAATACCACAATTGTTTATTTTAGTTATATATCTAATGAGCTTCATATTACTGTCTGTAGTAGGGCTTAGGAAATGTAAAGTTTTCTGTTTACATTCTCTTTCTGTAAATTGTGATTGTAGGCAACTGTTAAATATTTTGCATATTCTTTGTAAATCTTTGTAAAAATTTTTGTAATCTTTTTTGTACTATTGTTATGGAGCTTTTCTTGCAGAGTCTCTGCTGAAAATGGGGTACTTGCCCAGACACTACCCTATTAACAAATGTAAAATAAAATACATAAAAATAAAATATAAAATAAAATTGGAATTGTCACATATTTTAAATAATCTATTTTTCCTTACCACTTCAGTCTGCCCACAATATAATTCTCTGACTATACTGGATCAATTTCACTCCCCAGGAAACAAATGGAGATGGTTTCTATAGAAATTCTATCATCATAGCTGTGATATCTACATTTTGCTTGGAGATGTAACTTCCTGCACCCACCATGTGGATGTCTTCCTTCACAGACCCAATCTTTTCTGATTTTGTATCAAAATGTCAACTCAGATTTAGTTGATGTTGCCTTTTCTCTAAGTCGTTGCTACCTTTGAGGTAGCATATTTAGAGATCATGGTATGAGGCAAAACACCAACATTGAAAGAAGTAGCATGCAGGTCCACCCTACAAAAATAGATCTCATGGATCCACACATCTCAAACTCTTAATGCAAGAAATCTGGACAAACCCTAAATAATGGGGAGGACAAGGGCCCCAAATAGGGACAGATTTTAAATATTGGTCTTTTAAACTTAGAAAGTTGCTAGAATAACAAGATTTGTGGTAGTATGCTTTTTTTAGGTTATGAAGTCTGAAACACACGTCTGCCATTGTTTAGCAACTTCAATCCTCAGTAATTTGCCAAAAACACAAATCTTATGGGAAGAGAAAAAAGCATGAGCTAAAAATCTGGACATTCTGTGAAAATCCAGACAATGAAGAGATATGAATGGATCATATCATCTGCTGTAAAGTGTGATGCTATAACATGAACTGTGTTGCTTGTGGATGGTAAATAATGAAAGGATACCTCAGTAGTAGAACAAAACAGAAATGGTTTAAGTCTGAGTTGGAAGAAACAGGAAAAAATAATCAGGAGCCTGCAGTTTCATGCAACACACTCCAGTTAAAGCCACAGGAAATACAAATAAGATGAACAACTAATATCATAAGATGGAAATGCTATCTGATTATATAAGGTAGATATCATGTGAAAACATTGAAGCAAGCATTCTCTAATATAGTTTTAAATACCTAACATTACTGGTATTAGCCAGACATCTAATAAAAATCAAAGAACACTGGTCTGGTTTCCTTAATTCACTGAGTGAGGGAAGTACTCACATCTGTTAATAGCATGCAGAGGATTTAATTAATGCAGCCAAGCTCATCTTCTAATGTAAACCCTGTGGGGAGACATATTTGACACAATAAATTGCTGGTTCCTTAAATCAGTTTATTTTTTATTAAGTCTGTTAGCAGCAACAAGGTCACATTCTGATCCAACTAATAAACGTATGTGCCTTATAAATATGCATTTGAACTTAGATACACATTTGTGCTTAGATTTACTAGGAGTACATTCTTTGCCTCAGGAGTTGCATTCCTGCCAGGTTTCTGAGAGATAGAGGAATCCCTTCATCTAGTTTTGTTTCTTGGTTTTGCTTCTTTTTTAAATGGTTGTGGCACATCCCACATATTGCTCATATTATGATACATTCTAACATATGTATTCTACAGCACTATTCAGTGTTTCAGCTGAAAAGAAGTCCACTTCATATTTGTGGACTGTTATGGTGAAAGGTTGCAAATCCACAAAAAGTACTTTGACAAGTTCTGTTTATGACGTATATGCTCTTAATTTATAATGTTTATTTGTTAATAAACAGGAACTTAAATCACAACTCAAAAAAAGCTGCACAAACAAAACATACAACTTTTCTAACTAAATTTGTTTTAGATGTGCTCTTTAAATATATGTTTAAGTAAATTCATGTCATAACCAGAATAATCTGGTTAATGCAAATAACACTTTTACAAGATGTGACATGAAAAAACATGCTGCAGAAACAGAAAGGGGGAGAAGGTATATAGAGTTCCCAATTATCAGAAAAATGAAGGCCATAAAGTGAGAGAATAACTTATTAAATTGATCTTGATTGGTGGTTTGTCAATGTATCATTTCAAGTGTAAGAAGAAATGGAAGGGAGAGAAGTAAAATAAGAAAACAGTTTCAGACTATCTAGATGTTCATTAATGCTTGGAAATATTTCATTTCCATTCTGTATTATTATACTCGATGATAACTTTTTTGTTCTCAGGTGGGTAATATAGCTCATTCCTCCATAGTGTCATCTTAAATGCCCAAAATAAGCACTCAGGTTCATTGCATTGAGTTCACTGTAGATAAATTATACCTATTATTCTTAAAGTCAGCCCTAGTACACTCAGGCATTTTACAGAATCAAAATACCCTTGCAGAGCTGGCAGACCTTCGATATATAAAACTATTGACATTCAGGATTACACCCATCTCTAACATTCTATTATATCCTTAGTTTTGCCAAGCATCAGGTTATTAGCTTCTTACAGTTCATCAACGGTGCATTAAACTGCAGTCTTTAAAACTGAGTTTTTGAAATACAACAAATGACACAACCAAAGCAATGAGATTTTCACTTACTACTAAATGCAAATATATAGAACTATTGTATGTTTATCATGGCAACTAAAAAGTTGCCTTAAGTAAAATACTCAGTTGTGTACAAGTATGCAGACACATGTTGACATATTAAGGGAATATACTGCTGCGGAAGTAAAACAGTGACATGAAATGTTTAGCAATTATATCAATTGTTAGAAGGTGTGTCTTTGTGTGAAATTATTAAATTATGATTATTTCCATACATCAGCAAGTTCAGGAATAATGGTTTATGTATAACAGGAGACTATGAACATTAAACTGTTAAACATACTAAATGTACACAAAGCTTTAAAATATGACATTATAATGATTTTGGTGTTATAATGGACAGCTTTTACTAAGAGAGTGGAGTTTATTATTTAACATATGATGTTGCAGAAGACAAAAATGGTTGACAAGTGTATCAAGCTGTAGACTTTGAAGACAACTACAATTTAGTAACATAAACTATCTGAAAACTCACCCACAGGGCCCGTAGAACTCTTATGGAAACATCTGATATCTGCAGCAGTGTTACATTCATGTTGCACTGTGTAGATGCAATTGGTTTGTTGTAAACTCTATTGTTGGCACTACTTGCAACAGTGAGGTACTTTGCACTTTACAGACACAACTGATGTGTTTTAAAGTGCTTGTGCTACATGATTGTCCACTTCTAATATTTTTTTTTTTACTTTGCTACATTAAGTGAATCAGCAGAGAGTGTTGCACTATATACATGTATTTGTTTTATTTTAAGAGTTTGCAACAGTTATGTGACATTTCCTCCATTCATCTTGGTCCTTCGCCTAGTTTGCATGGTTGCTATGGTCACTATTGGTAATGCATTTCACCTCTAAGCTATGGTGCCTTTTGTGCTGCTGCTGTTGTTTCTTTGTTTATTGGAACTCATCTTGCCTTGCACACTGCTGCTCTGGGACGTTCATAATGATTTTTTTTGTTGCCCACAGGTCAGCTGCTGAGATTATTGATATTGTTCTTGTAATAGCTCTCTTCTGTTCCCATATCAGTTCATAACTATTATCAGCTATTGATACTTACATTTGCCTTTGTACTTAGGGTAGGTATTGGCAGTAACTTTACTTGACTGCATTGTAGTATGTGTCAAGTGTTTCTGACAAATCCTTAAAACAATCATTGTGTTTGTGAAGCACTGCCAGCTATGCCAGGAGAAGTAGGGTAGTGGATGTATAACATATGCCAACATAGCTAATTGAAATTTTGTAAAGAATTGTATGTCATTTGTATATCACACTGATTTGTACAGATGATTGTGTTGAAAAATATATTTGTAAAGATGCTTGTGTTAAAAATATGCTAACAGTAGGTCCTGACTGTATTGTAACTGAGGAAATGTATATATGTTAACAGAGGATACTGGAAGAGAAGAGGTTAATCTCAGTGTAGCTAACTTTGTCAAATAGTAAGAAATTAAATTACTTAATTTAGGCCATAAAGATTGTATCTTACAGCTCTGACTATAGCCCGAGATGAAATGTCTGTGACAGAGAATTGTTTATTAGATGCTATAGGAAGAGTGGAAGTGTTTTATGGTTTTATACTTCTCAGATGCTATAACACATCTCAGCAAAGCTCTATCTGTGTGTTTTGTCTGTGTGATGTTTTTACCCTTTAGTTTGGGTGCTGTTTGGAATACTGTGCAGTCACCCTAATGTTATAAACATCAGGCTTGTTTTTTAAACTCTCTGTTTCTGAAGTATGCCTAAACAATCCATTTATGTTGTGCTGACAAGGTCAGAAAAAAGGAAAAATGTGGCATGTTTACAGATAGTGGGATTTGGCTTTATTGCCTGAATGCACCAGTAAAGGCTAAAGTCTCTCAGCTACCAAGACAGATTTCAATCTCTATCCGTATAATTTGTTTCTTAAAAAATCCTGAGTGATTATTTATATTATATATTATGATTATTTATATTTAGCATTCCATGTTTTTAAGGACCCAACCCTCCTTAATCTCACACACCTCCACAAACTCTCCAACTAAAGATTAGAATCTCCATCAACAAATAAATAAGACATGTTGAATGGACAGGTTTATAACCAAGCGCTTCCTGCAGCTCTGTAATAATCTTCAGTTAAATTTAAAGCAGAGAGAGTCTTGCTTCCTTTAAGACCACCTGTGATGCCTGAAATGGCACCATTAAATTAATCACAAACTTGACCTTTTTTGATTGTGAGGATGGGTATTTGCATGTTGATTATAGTTCAACACTTGATTCTGTTTTGTAGTCTCACTGAAAACATGAACATATAAATTCAATTTCTTTGGTAATTGTAAATCATGTTAGACTTCTCAAAAGAAATGAAATCAGACAGGAAAGGATTTTAGCATGTATAATAAAAAAGATTACTTGATTACTAAAAAATTGCACTTTTAGTGAAGGACTCACTGATATTGTAAGAAATATGCATGTGGCACATTGTGAAGGCATATACAAGAGTCCACTGTCTATGTTGACATCCTACTTATCCAGTGTTAAATGCAGTAGAACAATTGGAAATAGCACCTGAAAGACATGAGAGATCTCCAAGGTGTGATTGTATGTTATGTTCAAAGACTGTCCCATAACTGTAAGAAACAGATATATGTTAGATGTGGCAGACTGCCACACAAACCTGATTTGTGCTGGCTTACAGAAAAAGGACAGCAAAGAAATAGTAAAAAGTATAAAACTGAAAGGAAAGTGTAGAGTTAATGACATCAAACATGCATTGTAAAGTGTTTAAAGTAGTGAGTCTTTACAATGTGGGAGGCAGACAAGATGGAAGTAAGCAGAAGAAATGAACATTATGATATGATGCAATTCAAACTGAGATAGGGAGAGGATATGTGAATTACTCCAGAAGTGGGAGGAATGGCATTCATTAGAAAATACATACAGGAGCTGCTGTACCAATGAAGTCTATAAAATAAAGTAAAAAAGTATTCCCACATGCATCATTATGTGGTTTGGAAGTATAGCCAAAATGTAAGTAGATTAAAGGTGCTTATAAGTTCAAAGATAAAAACCACAGTAAATGAACCTAAGTGTATGGGATGCTGGGCAACAGCATTATATGACAAAGAATAAATGGACTTAAGTTAATCTGGTTCTCTGTTAGGAATTTGCTAGTGGTAGGTAGAGATTAGTATGTCCACTATAGAGACAAAGAAAGACAAAAGACAATAATAAAACTGAAGCCAGATACTGATCTCATATCCTTCGACACAAACCGAATGCCTCATGTCTTCACCCCTAAAACAGACAGTACACCAAAGAGGCAGGAAATACTGGGAGGTTATGTAATGTAAAGCATAATGAATGGTCTTCTGTTTTAGCATCACCACTGAAAGAAGCCAGATCAAAAGAAGTCTGCATCTGTGAACATGGCAAATTTGATATTAACCCAGTATTACAAGGTATATGGAATGCACAACGAACAACCCAAGAGACTTTTCAACCATGGAAGTGGAAATGATTCTCATAAATCACAGAGACAGATAGCCATAGAAATGGAAGAAGAACAGAGTCTATTGTGGTTCTGATAATGCTTATACATAAAAGACTGTTGCAGGTAGTAGAAAGGAAGTCTGAAGTGTTTTTGTCAATTAATATTTATAACAGATTGTTATTGTATAAAATGGTGACATTTGGATTAGCAGCTGTGCATACTATTTTTCAGCAGGCAAAGAAACACATACTCCAGAGAACTCTAATTTTACAGCATTATGAAGGTGCTGTCCCAAGGGCTAAACCAAATAATGAAAAATATCTACAGAACTAACAGAAGGTCCTAAACAGGCCAAAATGGTATAGAATTAGAGTGCGTAGAGACCAGAGTATAGTTTTAGAGATAAACATGCATATTGGGGACATGTAATTGACACATATGTTCTACATGAGTCTGTAGAAGAAAGCGGAAAATCTGTGTCAGAATGTGTCAAAACTGAAGATGTGTGTAACACTGGGAAACTATCCAGCACTTCCTCCTCAACAGTAATAGATCAGGTTTTAATGGAAATAAGTAAGAACTGCAACCATGCCTTCAAGGAGACAAAAGAACTGAGTTCACTGAACAGATGATTATCCATGTTTGTCCATTTTGCAACACTGGGACAGAATGGAATATCTCTTGTTAGGAAACTGGAACTTCTGTTTTACAGGAATTCCTGGATGGTACAAACAAAACAGTAACATTTGGTTTGGGACAGTTAAGTACAGTTGACTGTAAATGTGAATTTGTACAGACAAAGAGAAGACCTCTTAACAATGTCTGGGGAGTAAAGAAATTTACCTGCGCTCTGTGCTAATTTGGGATCATAAAGTACTTCTAAATGTTTTAGTCAAAGAAGTGTGCATCCATGTTAAAATGTTGACAGGTTGCAGTGATAGGCCCTGCTTTTAGGACAGCTGCATGAACAAATATATAATAACATTTTTAACTAAGTGAGCCCACTTAACACAGAATGCCTTTTCAGGGGTGACCCAAGAACAGTGTTTGGCTAATACTTCCACAAGTCTAAGGAATGCATAGAGGAGTTCCTGTAGGTGCCACCAAGAATTGCTACAAAACCCGAAAGAGTTAGAGATTGGGCCACTATTAATAGTCTGGACTGAAGCTTTGTTTAAGTGCGATATACAAATGATTATAGTGATTATATTATCAGAAATAAAATAAAAACACACAGTACTGTTAATTGTGATGCACCTTAGGCATCAATCCTATGTTGTACCTGCTTCCAGCTGTATCAGAGAGTAGCAAAAATAAAACAGACTGTTCACTGGTGACACACAGTTTGCTTCTTCAACCGAGGATGAGGGGGCAGTCTGAAGAATGACTTGAGGAGAAACAGATGGACAAAAAGATAGTTAACTATGGCTAAATGAGAAAATGGGTAAAGTTTTATATCTAGGTCAAATTAACCCAAGTATGCAGCATTAGTTAGTATTACAAGATTAATATCAACAGAGCAGCAAAAAGGTCTGGATGTGTCCCCTTCACTGAGACAGAATAGTCAGGACCATTGTAAAAGGGATGCTGTAGGGACTCATCCTAAGGAAACTTAAGTTACGAAGGAGAGAAGCGCTGTTTCCATTATAACAAGCATCAGTCAGGCCATATCCTAATTATTCAAACTGTTCTGGCTATCATTCAAGAAGAGAGGCATAAGGTTGTTGGAAGAAACTAAACAACTGCATTCCAAATTTTATCTGGGATAAAAACTGTGATTTTTATTGAACAGAACCCACGTGGGACAGAAAGGCTGGGTTTTGGTCACATAGAAATATGATTAGGTGATTAGAAGGACTCATGCAAAAGAGAAGTGATAGAAGATTAAGGAAGGAGGAAAAACATGGTGAGCAGATGGTGTGTACCAGCTTTTTGCTACCATCTCTGAAAACATTTCTTCAGAGAAAGGGTTGTTGATTTATGGAATGTTCTTCCAAAATGGGTGATGGAGAATGAATCATTTAAAACATTTAAGAGCAGGTGCCAGGCTTAGGTTTGACACGTAAGTGGCAGTCAAAAGTGCAATTAAAGATATAAGAGTTGAGCTATTTTTATCCAAAAATCAACTTTACAATATTTTTCAGAAATCAAATTTACATACAGTGTCATTCAGAAACCCTGATCTTATAGTTAGTTTATATAAATAGAAGTGGTGTTTGGGGTACAGCTTCATCTTGGGGATCCAGGAGGAAAAGCAAACCCTGAGAAAATACTGTACAAGTGCAAGGGTGAGTCCTAATTGTTGATGTTTAATGTTTGTTTACATTTTATGATTGCACTTTTGAATTCCAGTAATTCTTGAATTGATCTTTAGTGACAAAGATGGTAAGAAATCTTCAGGAAGGTGGAACTGATGAAAAGAAAGTGATGGCAAGAAATTAGGATGCTAAATGTCATAAATGGCAGATAAGCAGAATAGTTTGTCTCTTTTTACTATTAAGAAAGTTAATTTGAACCCTGATATTGCTACTAAAAACAGAAGTCATCGGTGGGTCATGAGTCTTATTACTTTATTTATTCATTCATTCATTCACTCATTTGTTCATTCATTCATTTATTTGTTAAAAGTACAAGGAAACTGGTCAATGGAAACATCTCAGCCACAACTGAGGCCAGTGACATACAACATATAATTGTAATGGATACTGTCATGCCTTCTACTGTATAAATATTATTAAACTGTGATTCTGCCTGTGACATGAAGAGCAAATATGACAACATAAGGCTGTGCATTTCTGTGATGATTTTCAGTGAAATATCACACTGATCAACAGCAGAATGTCTATAAGGCCAATGACCTAAAACTTATGACATCTTCCATATCCCTTGTTATAGTGATACTCAAATATGGGACACTAGTGCCAGGAAACACCAATGTTGTAGTGTACAGATAAACTGCCCAAACGGAAAACCCAGTAACTGATATCAGCAGGAATGGTCAACATATGGAGAGCAAACTCCATGTTTAGGTAATGTTATGAAGTCAGCAGTGAGTGATTTGTTTATTAGGATAAGTAAAATAATTCATTATACATTGACAAGTATTTGCCCTCCAAAGAACAGCTAGCTCCAAAACAGAATAAGGGAATTCACTTCTACTGAGAAACAAAAAGACCTTGGAAGAACTCCAAAAAGCCAAGCTACAACAAAGTAATACTGGTCGACTGCCTACACACTAAAATTCACAAATAATGAGGAAATAAAGTGGGAATGCCACTGCATCATCACGTTAATGCACTTCAGTGGAGGCAGGCAGGAGTCCTGAAGTCTTACAGAAGAAAAATGTGATTCTCTTTCACAAGACTGAGTGCAACAAAGATGATGCAAACTACTGAGCCATCATCCATATAAAATCACTTTAAAGGAAAGAAGTATTGCATAATTGCTAAAAGAAAGCATTTTAAAACATCTGGAGGCCACTGTGGCACCGAACTTGAGTTAGCATGGATTTACAGTGAAGGTCATAACAGATAAAGGTGAATGTATAGCCAGGATATTAGATCACAGAGTGACTATAAATCTGCCCTGCTTAGACGTTAGCAAGGTATTTATCAAAGTGTCATGCAACATGTTGGTGAACAGATCTGAAACACTAACAAGTGAGTACAAGGGTTGTAGTATTAGAAAATGAATGACCATCCAATGAGGCACAGAGATTGTTGGCAAACAGAGTTTATTTAGAAGAAAATATAGTGGCCTGTAGGTATGATGTTAGAGCGAAGTGGTACAAACCTCTAAAATGATGTTCATAGGTTCATAGGTTCATACTAGGCTATCTGCCCTAGGGCATTTATAAGCCTAGCCAGAGTGTGTTTGGCTTTCGCCACCCATTTTAAATTAATTTTGCTATGCCCTTTTTCGAGGTTAGTATACTGTGCCTCTCTCTAACAGTGACACAGAAGTGATACCCGGGGTAAACCTACGATCTCCCATCCACTCATCAAGATTCCTCTTGAAGAGAGTCAATGAGGGACACTGCCTAACCTGGACTGGGATTTTATTCCAGAGTGAAGGGAGCCTCTGGGTTATGAATCTGTCCCTCCAGCATGTCCTATTTATTTCAGTGCTGAGGTTCAAGTCTCTCGAACATGTAGCTCGATGGGATTTGGATTTTCTGAGGTGCAGCATGTCCATTAATTCTGGGTTGGACATGGCTTTATACGTCAGGCACAGATCGCCTCTGAGCAGGCGGTATGCCACTGAGTAGAGCTGGAGTTTCTTTAACCGGGCAGCATATGGCATCTGTTTGAGCCCTATGATCCTCTTGGTGAGGTACTTTTGGGGTCTTTCCAGTTGCTGCATGTGTCTGGTAATGTACATCCCAAAAGGGGCATTGTACTCAATTATGGGCCTGATGAGGGATGAGTAAAGAGGCACGATGACCTGCCCTGATCTAGATGTGAATCCCTTCATGATTAGGTGGGCTATATAAAATGTTTTTCTAACCACTTTGGCCACGTGGTTGTCAAATGAGAGATTGCTATCAACTTGGGTCCCCAGGTCCCTAATTACTTCTTCTGTACTTAATGGATTACTGCCTATGTGGTAATTTGTGGGCACTTTGTTTTTGCCAAAGGGGATGACTATACACTTTTTGGTGTTTAGCTTGAGGCCATGGCTCTGGCACCAGTTGTCTGTTTCTATGAGGCCCTTTTGGAGGATGCTTGTGTCGGCTGAAGAGTCGATTATGGCACCCAGTTTGCAGTCATCTGCGAACTTAGTCAGCCACAGTCCTTCCATGTTGGCCTGTACCTCTGAGAAATATATACCAAACAAGAGAGGTCCCAGGACTGAGCCTTGGGGGATGCCACTTGTAACTGGTTTGGAGTCTGACATGGCTCCAGCAATTCTAACCATGTGGGTTCTGTCCTTGAGCCAGTTTGCAACCCATCTAGTGACATAGGGGTTTATATTTAAGCTGGTGAGTTTATCTATAATGCCCGAGTGAGGTATTGTATCGAAGGCTTTTGCGAGGTCCAGGTAGGCTGTGTGGACCACCTTCCCCTCGTCAATGGCCTTGGTGACTGTTTCAAAGAAATCAACCAGGTTTAAGAGGCAGGATCTGCCCTTAACAAAGCCGAACTGGGTAGGATCCAGTGTCTGTAGGTCCCCAATATCTTTATTTATGAGGTCCATGATGATCCTTTCCATAGCTTTGCAGACCAAGCTAGTCAGGCTTATGGGGCGATAGTTTCCAGGATCCGTTGAGGCACCACCTTTGTGGAGAGGGACCACTGTTGCTGTACGCCACTCTTTGGGTACATATCCTGTAGTAAGGCTGAGATTGAACAGTAGTTTTATGTTTGGGTTTAGCTCTTTTTGGAGTTCATGTAGGACGCAGCCCGGGACACCGTCTGGTCCCATTGATGCTGTGTTTTTTGCTTTGGAGAGGGCATCTCTTACCTGAGCATCTGAGATGTGGCTGTTTTTAAATGCTATAAAATGCCCACAGTGAAAGTTACTGATCAGGTAACACCAGTGTGGAAGAAAGGGTTAATCTACATTTCTTTCATGGGGGCAGGCTCCCTAGACTAGATAATCTGAGTAAAACAACTAAATATAACCTTGGGAGAATTGTTTTTCCTTAAAGATGAATGTGAATGCTCTGACTGCTTGACAGCAATGTATTTGCTGATGATAGGTCAAACCTGTAAATCCAGGAAGTTTTACCAGGAAGAATGGAAAATAAATTATACAATTACTTCAGTATGCAATATGCACCTTTGGCCAGACTTGAGTTCTCTGTTGAAATACTGGCTAGTATTTGAAGAAAAAGTTTCTGCGTTTACTGTTAATTTTTTTTCTTGTCCTGCAGTTAACCAGTTGTTGAATAAAATAAATCTTGTTCTTTTAAACTTGCCATAACCTCTTGTATAATATACTATATTCCAAATAACTTTACTTTGACTGTGTGGTATCCCTACCACATGCACTGATATAACTTTGTGCTTCTTTGTCCACATGGAATTTGCCAGGCAGGCCTTGCTAAGTGAACCGCTATGATTGTTTTCACTTTTAAGCTTCCTCATAAATTACAGTTGAGAACCAGAGGGAAACCTGCCAGGAATAGACTACTTCATATGCTTTACAGGAACAATTGCTGAAGATATGAAAAGAAACATTTGTTGTTATGCAATGCAGTCGGATGTGCACAAGGGTCTGTGTCATGCAGGTTTACATCATGGTGCAAAATAATACATATAGGAAAAATGAGCAAAGAAGCACACAACTGGAAGGGGCAGAATAGTAAGAATGAAGATCTCAAATAATTTAGGGTTAATCATATCACATGACCTACAGGTAAGCAAGCAATATGGGAGGGTAATGAGGAAGACTGCTGGGAAAGTGCAACATAGGGAGTAAGGTGTCTCTCTAAAGTATAACAACCAAATAACTATCATCTTTCCCAAGGAAGACTCTGAGAAAAAAGGAAGCACTGTTTAATAGAAAGGGCCAAGAAGTAGTAGAGCCAGAGAAAGTAAAGGAATTTTACAAGGAATGAGATAATACAAAACAATGTTCGAATACCTGAGAAGAAATAAACTGTTAGATTACTAAGATCGGCTGCATATAGAATGGGAAAAGACATGATCATACTATCGTGGCCATATAAATATCAGCATGCAGACTCTGTCTCTATGCATCTAACAGGTAGAACACAGAACTGTCCAACTTCTGCTTTTCTACCTATAAAACTTTAACTGTACGATGCTGCAATGTGACTCAGTCCTGTACCCTACAGACTTGTCAGCAGCGCAGCTGTGCATACACAGTAACAGCAGGAGAACTGTAAAGCTCTGACACAACCTTTTATTTTTGTATCAGGTGACTGTAGGGAACATTAGTCAAGTATTGCTCAAAAACCAGTGTATTGCTTTAATATTCAAGGTATGAATACAATGTATACATGTCAAAGTCAAATGTGAATGTACACCTTTAACTACTTTTTAAATGGCTTATATGAAACACGATATCCAGCACCTTATAAACAAAAATAACTGTTTTATACTGACATTTTAATAATTGTTTTGTGTTAAGAGACATGCCAAATATCTGGTGATTAAATAATGCAAAAGGGATAGTTACATTTGAACAGTGTTGACACAGGCCTTTTGAAATCAATAAATCTTTTGCATAAGTTCTATTGCATAATCTAGACAAACCTACAGCCATTAAAATCTGATATGGTAAGTCACTTCAACATATTTGCTCAAATTTAAGGGAGGCAAAACAGATAAAGGTATAATGCATGTAAAGTTCTTTTAGTATTTACAAATGCACCCCAGGATTCAGCAAGCTCTGCATGGCATGCAAGAATAGTGCAGGAGCTCCTGGAGGCAATACGGCCACCGTGCGATCCAGGAATAAGCTCCAGGGACATGCACGAGCACTTCTACACTATTCCTGCACGGACACAGCTCCTGTATACAAATTACCCCATTTGCAGGTGAAAACCATGCAAATGAGGTAAATCTGTGATCCAGGTAGCTGTCAGCCAGCTGTGCAGGACTGGTGTAGTGTGCAGAAATGTACTCGGTTAGTAACCGAGTACATTTCTGTAAACTACAAAACTGAGCCATGACAGTTCCAAATAAAGGGTGTATAGTATGTGTAAAGCATGCCAATGGCCAAATATATGGCCATTGGCATGGAAAACAGTTGGCAAAAAAAAAAAAATGGGATCGGGCTGAAAATAAAAAAAAAAAAACTGAAATAAGCATTTTAACCAAAATCACTATTTTGCCATTATACTCAATGGCAAGCAGAAGACAACATGGCCAGTGAATAGTAGTTGCTAAGGGGAAAGGCTCAGTGTGGGACCTGTAACTATGCATAAGCAGGCAATCCTATGCAAATGAGGGGAATGGTACTGAATCTCAGATTTCCCCTCAATGATAGCCAGCACCCAACTGTGTAAGTGCAGGAATAGCATGGTTCAAGCCTAAGAGTTAGCTGACATCATAGGGTGTGCGTCAGGCATACTGTTAGCTTATTGGAGCCCTGTGGCTTGGGTTTGCCCTTAGATTAGCAGAGCTAAGCAAGGGTGTGTGTCTGCAGTTGCCTAGCACTCTTTACATTGCCTAAGCAGGTGTGCGTGCTGCGCAGCAGGTTTTAAAGGAAAAAAAAAGTATACCAAGAAATAGAAACTCTGTGCAAATTTGAGCACTGTGTTTGTGTGGCACACCCTCAGGTTTAAACAGGAAGGTAATGGGAAGGGAAAACAGCAGTAGGAAGGTAATCAAGGAGAACTAGCATAGCTGTCAGGTGAAATGTATCAGAATCAGCCAATTACACAGGCAACAGCCCTGCCCATCCCAGCCAAGCACACTACTATAAACTATGCAAACACCTTTCCTTCTGCTTTTTACCACATACTCTACACCATCAATGTACACAAGCAGGTAAATTTTAACAAACAAAAGCAACCAAATGATAGGGACTGCAGCAGCTATCATACATCAACATGTGGAAGAGGTTGAGGGTGGTGAGGATGAGAATGCTGTCAACCAACCCACAGTAAGGAGATGGAGAAGCATGTACAGACCCAGGGTAACCTACCAGAGGCTACATGAGATGGAGATAGTGGAGCACTATTGGGTGGACAGGGACCTCTACAGCAAATTGTTGAGCTGTGCCGGCCATGCCTGACACACAGAACTAACACAGGGGAACCCATCCCAGTGGATACCAAGGTATGTGTAGGCCTAGGAATACTAGCCACAGGTACCTTCCAAAGGCCAACTGGGATATCATGGGGATCTCACAGGCATCAGCATCCAGGGTACTCCACCAGTTCCTGGATGCCATGTCAGCACATGCCGGTGAGCACGTATATTTCCCCAACACCCGTGAGGCACTGGCCAGCAATATGCATCTCTTCCACCAAATAGAAGAATACCCTGAGGTAGTGGGGGTTATAGACTGCATGCACATATGCATCAAAGCACCACCTGGTGAACAGGGTAGGGTCTACATCAACCGCAAGGGCTTCCCCTCCATCAACTGCCAGGTCATGTGTGATGCCCAGGGCATTAAAATGAATGTGTGTGCTGGCTGCCCTGGAAGCTATCATGACTCCCACATCTGGCATCTGATGCAGCTGTACCAGAGACTTGCCAATGGGGACATCCCTTACGGTCACCTAGTGGGGATGCTGATTACACACTGGAGCCATGGCTGATGACATCCATCAGAAATGCACACACACCCGAACAAGAACTCCATAATGAGGCACACGCACAGACCAGAATCATAATAGAGCTTGTGTTTGGGATGCTCAAGTCACAGTTCTAGTGCCTGGACACATCTGGTGGAGCCTTGCAGTACTCACCAGCTACATGTACCCAAATTGTCATCATATACTACACAATATGATCCTGCGGAAACAGCTGCAGCAGGGCCACGCAGCCCCCCACCAATGCCAAGGTCTGCACAGCCACAGAGTGACTCAGAGGAGGTACAACCTGAGCCTGTTCCAGTAGTCAGAAGGAGGTGTACCCAGTATGCCTTGGCCTTGGCAAAGACGCAACGCATAACACATACACTGACACAGTAGGGACCCAGGGAATGACACCTCTCTCTGACTCGCACATACAGTAAAAGGAATGCCAAACATGACACTACCTGCACTTAACCATGTATAGGGAGCGCACTATGTGCATCTGACATAGTCAGCCCTCCAGCACCTTCCTCAGTACTGGCACAGCCACAAGGTAAGTCATTGTTCCTGCCAATTGCCGAATGGAGTAGTATGTGTTGTTACTTGTATTATGTTATGGATGTGAATATGCAAGGGAATCGGGTGGCTAAATGGGATGCCAGCAGATAGCAGACACCTATAGTGGCAGCATGAGATCTGCAACAAATACTGGTGTCACCATAGTAACCAGTACTAGACAAGGTGACAAAACCCACTGCAGGAAATGTGCTGGGCCACATGTGTGTCCATATGACACACACATGCTAGTCAGGAAGGCTCACATACCTAACAACAGTCTCAGCCAGCAGGATAAGTGCAGACAAACACAAACAAAGGCTGTGCTAAGGCCTCTGATTGATGGCTATGGGTAATGCACCCCCCCAGGCCTACACAGACAGACTACAACAAGTCAGGCAGTGGGATGTTAGTTCTGAGGGGTAAGAAGTCAGAAACTGAAATGTAGGTCAATCAAACCTAAGACCTGTAGTACACTGATATGCCTCTAGTGAGCATGATAAGTTAGAATACAGAATGAAGTGGAGCACCTGACATACCAGTACAGTCATAGCAAATGTGTACAAGTGTCAGGTGTGCCCCCCCAATCCTATGTAGAAATGTAGTAACAGTCAGGTGTGCCCCCCCAATGTTATGTAGAAATGTAGTAACAGTCAGGTGTGCCCCCTAATCCTATGTAGACACATAGTAGAACACAGGTGTGCCCCCAATCCTATGTAGAAATGCAGTAACATGTATGTGTAGGTATAATAACAGTGGAGCACAGATTACCTGAGCTGACCAAGGTAGCAGGATAGATTGTAGCATGTGTACAATATGCATGTCTGCGTGTGTTAGGTTGGTGTGTGAGAGTGGTCAGTATGTATGCATGGCGAGGTTTGTCCTGGTGGCCATTGCCCAGTACTGCCAATGACAGGGCCAAGTTCTCACAACTGCAGTGCCAAACACAATGCTTCCCAATATAACTCATTCCAGCAGTAAGCCATAGTAAATGTTTGGAAGTAATATTTGTCACCATCTGAAAGATGGACATGGCATGAATATCGGCCCAGATATACAAGCAGTACACAGGGGGAAGTACCCCAGACAGATACTGTATAATATGTAGCTGTCAAATGGACACACCCTTGGAATTGTACATACAGGTTTGCAGCATATTATCTGGGCTTGTAGTAAGGAATACCGATGTCATCTGGCCAACCACTGGCAGACCACAAAGGTCATAGGAATGATGTATTGAGAAACAGCTGATGTCCCTGCACAAGCCAGCATAATCTGTGAGTCAGATGCAAGTAGTGTCCATAGCATACATGCACCCAACTTACCTCACCACCACCCACAGGTACCTCTCTGGTCTTATCTCTGCTGTTAGGAATGAGTACAATATGACCCCCTACCTGTGTACGGCAATAATGAAAGAATGCAAGATGCAGAGCAGGTGTTCCATGCAGGTGTGTCCCTAGCTGTAAGCAGCACCCTGCCAGCATCCTCACCACTGGATCAATACTGACAGAAAGTATTGGCATGAGCACCTTGCACAACTACCCTGTCACCCCTGGGGAATATACTGTTTTGCAGTCTACAACTGTAGGACTGACAGAATGAAATGGCCTGCTACAGCTGGCCTGCATCCCTACCAAATGGCCTACAGTCCTCTGCCAAAAGCCAGTGTCTCACCCGTACTGCCAATGTATGCTATGTCATGGACTCGCAAATAACAACATAACACAGTCCACAGAACACAAATGCAAGGCCATGTGGACAAATCACAGTAACATGTCTACCATGTCCTACTGCATGAACTGTGGACCATCACCAAATTACTGCTGTGATGAGGTGATAGCTACAGGGAAAATATCAGATAATGTTTGCATAATATATGGAAGGGGATAGAATAATAAGAGGGGGGTGGGAGCATGGGCAGCATGGAATGTGTGAAGTCCAAAACTCAGCCATGTGCACATACTATCCCTGGCTGCAAACACAAGAATAGGTGGCTACAAACCTGCTCGTAAACCACAATGTGTATGGGTAACATCCAGAATTATGACCCCTGCCTCGGGGTAACCTGTGTGAATCTGTATAGCTGTGATGTATGGCCACAGCAGGATATGACCATACTGTCACGTCGATGGATGTACAAGCATGGGATTCTCTGCCACCACTATACCAAGATGCTGAACCATTTACACAGACCCAGCAGCAAGTGTCTGCAGCTTCCTCTCCAGAATGGCATGAGTGTGCAAGAATATGTAGGCTGCTTACCACAATACTGGACACAGCTGCATTCACCTTGTGTTCCCCAGGACATCACTGCAAGCAAATATGTCTACCAGGCAGTACTTGATGACATAAAACATCACAGTGTATAACAGTACATATGTCTGAATATCTCTGCTAACACCAGGACCATGTAGCAGAAGCAGCACAGACACAATTACCTACAGTAACCCACTATCCTGAGCCCATTTTGACCCCATATTGTCAACTGATCTACAGATATCCTGCAGAAACAGTTTGCTAGCTGTAGGTGTAGAACACAAAAGTCTGCACAGGAGTACAATCTACCTGAAATGGATTCACACATTCAATACAGAAGGTCATACTGGGCATGCTCAAACACTTAGAGAAATGAAAGCCATGTCAGACAACAAAATACTGAAATGTCATACTGGGCATGCTCACGCACCTAAAGAAATGAAGCCCATGTCTGGCAACAGCAGTGGACCATACATATCTGGCAGCCGCAGATGTTTGTGCATACACTCCTCTGTATGCACCAGTCATGCTTTGCACACACATTGGATAGGAATACACACATATATCCAAGGACAACACAATATAATAGAACAAAAGTACACATACATAGATGTGTGGAAGAGAGTGACAGTGATAAAGAGCTTTCCATCATGAGGCCTGTCCCACCCAGCACACATCCAATTGGCTAAAACCACATGATTTGCAAATGTCAATCACCGTAGACATTTGCCTCGAGAATCCCTCAGCATTATACTGTCTGTGGTGCTAGTGCTAACTGTGCAACATGACTGTACAAGTCAGTAGTCATCTAGCAGTTATATATCCGTTCCTGTGGAATTTAAACCTGTGTGTGCCTGAGTGTGGTGTATCTGCCTCTAGATGAATGGGTTATGGTCCATGCACACACACACACACACTCTGCACTCCCCATTGCCCTACTATGGCAAGCCTGCTGATGTCTTCACCTTGAAATACACCTTTGGGGAATTAGTAGCCCAGTAATCTCTGCGGTGTGTCCTATAACTGTGTAATGCTGTAGCGTGATGTACTAGTTAAGTACGAGTTCTGATGCCAGACGTGGCAACTGTGTGTGTGCTTGTCTGTGTAGGGATCAGTGCTTTTTTGGCCAGTCACACTCACTACAATTTCAAATGCCCTACTTTGGCATGCCTGCTGATGTCAATCACTTTGAAATACACCTTTGAGGAAAGAATAGCCCAGTAATCTCTGTGGTGCATCCTATAACTGCATAATGCTGCAGTATGATATACTAGCTAGGTAGAAGTTCTATTCTCAGATGTGGCTGTGTGTGTGTTTGTTTGTCTGTGTAGGGAGCAATGCTTTTGAGGCCATTCACAGTCACTACAACCTCCAGTGCCCTTCTTTGGCAAGCCAGCTGATGTCATTCACTTTGAAATACACCTTTAGGGGAAAAGTAGCCCAGTAATCTCTGTGGTGTGACCTTTAACTGTGTAATGATGTAGTATGATAAACTAGTTAGGTAGGAGTTCTATCCCTAGATATGGCAAGTGTGGATGTGTGTTTGTCTGTGTAGGGAGCAATGCCTTTGAGGCCATTCACAGTCACTACAACCTCCGGTGCTGTTCTTTGGCAAGCCTGCTGATGTCATTCACTTTGAAATACACCTTTGAGGAAGGAGTAGCCCAGTAATCTCCATGGCGCGACCTATAACTGCCTAATGCTGTAGTGTGATAAACTACTTAGGAAGGAGTTCTATTCCTAGATGTGGCAAGTGTGGATGTTTGTGTGTGTGTTTGTTTGTGTAGGGAGCATTGCTTTTGAGGCCATTCACAAGCACTACAACCTCCAGTGCCAATCTTTGGCAAACCTGCTGATGTCATTCACTTTGAAATACACCTTTGGGGAAGGGGTAGCCCAGTAATCTCTGTGGCATGTCCTATAACTGCATACGTCTGTAGTATGATAAACTAGTTAGGTAGGAGTTCTATGTCCAGACATGGAAACACATGGCAACTGTGAAACTCGGTGTGTGTGTAGGGAGCAATGTTTATTGGCTATTCACAGTCACTAAGCACACCTACAAATGGAGAAGATTGATAACTGTGCAGTAACAGAGACCTGATCCAAGCCTCCAGAGAGCATCCCTGCAATACCAGGTACAGCTCTCACCACACCTGTTGGCCACCAAACCAGGACCAAAACAATAAAGGTGGAGGAGTGTCAATATTTACCAAGGATATTCATACCACCAGGCTACTTGCCCAACAGAATGTGTTTGAAATATCCCTGGTGCAACTAACAGTAGGTTAGACTGCATTCCAAATTGTATAGCTTGCTACAGATCCCCCACCAGGCCCCATGATATCCACTACAGCCTTTGAAACATATTGTGAAATATTATGATACAAGCAAACACTCTAATAATGGGTGACTTACACTACCCTGCCATTAACTGGAAAAACTACTTGTGTACCAACACGTGTGCCCAACGGTTCTTGGAAGTCATAATTCCCAATGCCCTGGATCAAGTAACCCATAGTCCCACCAGGGGCTTAAATATCCTAGACCTGGTCATTACCAACATAGGAAATCAATTATCCACACCTATGGTCACCCCATCGGTAATCAGGTATGCCCATGAGCTAATCACCCTTAACATCAACATCCCTTCCCCACACCCCAGTAAGGAAACGTCCAGAACACACATCTCCAAAGGCAATGTCATGCTACACATGTCAGACATGACTAACATCATGACACCCATGCAGAAAGGAACTGAAAGGACACCTGCTGAATCATACATGAAGGCACTGTACGAGCACATCCACACATGAATCGTGCCATCCAGTATAGAACCAAGATGCTTCCCATCCAAGAAAAGAATGCCAATGTGGTGGCCCCCTGCCATAACCATACTGTACAACAAAAGGAGGAAACTCTTGCAGAAATGGGGGACTTTCCAGAATGCAAAATACTCCCTTACCAGCTACAGTAAGAGGCAAAGACCCCTCATAACATCCACCAAAGCTAGTTACGAACATAATATAGACACAGATGCCAAAGACAACTGCAAGCCATTCCATAGCTATGTGAGGAATCTAAATGGCAATGCTCAGTACTGCTGTGAGCTACAACAGGATGGTACTAAATCTACTCCTCCCAGGGATATTGCCAATATCCTGGCAGCTCGATTCAGTGCCGACTGCACCCCCCTCCCAACCCCCAAAGGGCCCATCTCAACAGGGATAGATTGCCATATGCCAGTAATAACAGCCACATAGGTAAAAATCACACTCTACAGAGCTATGACAACAGCAGCCATGGGGCCAGTGAATATCCCGGGCTGTGTACTACATGAGCTACAGACTGAACTTGCTCCTCACCTACGTGCCATGTCTAATCATAGCCACACCTCAGGCTTCATGCCCACTGTGTGGTGCACAGCTACAGTTATACCAGTCCACAGGGGGGATTCCCCTTGGATTTTGGGAACTACAGCACCATCAGTATGACAAGCCTGCTCTGCAAGGCCATGGAATGTATTATGGAAATTAAAACAAAGGCATTGGCAACCTGCAAACACTGGACCCTAACCAGGTTTGGTTTATGAAGGGCCAATCATGTCACCTCAACATGAATGACAACTGTGAATCCATCTTCAGAGCCGTGAACGAGAGTAAGGTGGTTCACACAGCCTATCTGGACCTCGCCAAGCCCTTCTACACCATCCCCCAGTCTGGAATCATAGATAAATGTATCAAGCTGGCCATTACTCCCAATGTCACCTGATGGGCTGCCAACTGCTGTACTGACACAACCCACACTGTAAATGTAGGTGACACCAACCCTAGCCCCAGACAAATGACAGTTGGAGTACCGTAGGGTTCAGTCCTGGCACCGCCCTTGTTTGGCATCTACTGCTCTGAAGTACAGTTAGGGACACTGGCAAACAAAGGTCACAGATGACTGCACACTGGGAGCCAATATTGCATCCCCATAGGATGTGGATATTCTACACAAAGGCCTTACAGAAAGACATGCTTGGTGCCTAAGCCACTGCCTCAAGATCAATGCCAAAAAATATATAGTTATCTGCATTGGGAAGGGACATGTACCTGTGAATTACAACATAGGTGTCAGTACACTAAACACCTAAAGTGTGATAACAGACTTAGGGATACAGGTGGACAGTGGTCTCACCTTTTATAACCACATCGCCACAATAGTCAGGAAACCCACCTATGTGGCACACCTCCCACTAAGGGCTTTACATCCAAGGAAAAGGAGCCCATTGTCCCACTGTAGGCATCTCTCAGTAAACACAGTACAGACTACAATGGCCTATGTATGTACCTCACAAGACATCTGCAACAAGTAGAGAGGCTGCAGACATACCTCATGAAATGACCACAGGCCTAAATCAGATGCCCTATGCTGACCGTCTGAAATTCATCCAGCTATACTCTGTCACGTATTGTGTTCTCAGAGGTGATCTCTGCTTAATATAACATGCCATGTCAAACCCGCAGCTGTTGGACATGCTACACTTAGAGAATTCCAAACCCTCACAGGCACATGCTCCAGGCATCCAAATCCTGTCATCACAATGAACAATACATACAGGAGGGATGTGTTCCTGACCCAGAGACTCCCCAGACTCTGGAATAGACTACCCATACATGTCAAGCAGAGTGCCTCTTTGGCCCTGTTCAAAAGGAACCCGGACGATTGGATGGGAGATAGGACATGTACCCCAGGGATCATGTCAGCTTTCCTGCTAGACAGGGGTGCAGGCAAGTATATGTTGTGGGAAGTCATAGCCAGAGAATTGTCATGTCTAGGCATATATAGGCCCTATGGCCAATAGCCTATTATCAATGTATGACCCTATGAACCTATGAACTAAACTTTCCATTGCCCAACCTTGGCAATGTTGCTGATGTCGTTCACTTTGAAATACACCTTTGGGAAAAGAGTAGCCCAGTAATCTTCGTGGTGCATCCTATAACTGCGTAATGCTGTAGTGTGATATACTAGGTAGGTAGGGATTTTATTCCCAGACATGGCAAGTGTGGATGTTTGTGTGTTTGTGTGTATGTTTGTCTGTCTAGGGAGCAATGCTTTTGAGGACATTCACAGTCACTACAACCTCCATTGCCCTTCTTTGGCAAGCCTGCTGATGTCATTTACTTGGAAATACACCTTTGGGGAAGTAGTGGCCCAGTAATCTCCATGGCACGTGCTATAACTGCATAATGCTGTAGTGTGATGTACTAGTTAGGTAGGAGTTCCAATACCAGACATGGCAACTGTGAGTCTAGGTGTGTGTGTGTGTGTGTGTGTTTGTGTGTGTGTGTCATTCATATCCTGTGTGGAGGTGGCTGTGATTGTGTAACAACTGGACTCATCGTGGAGTGGGTTTTGCAAATTTCTTATATGGTGGGCCTATTATATGTCACAATGTCCACCTTACAAGGATAACAGATATCAAACAGCAGAGAGGCTGGGGTTGACAATTCATACCCCTACATGTGACATCAAGGCCTGGCGAACAATTTAGGCAACCCTTGTATTACCCAGAGAACACTCTCAACCCATGTCTCATACACAAACACACTTGACTAGGCAACAGCCACTTTGTTGGTAGTTCCCTGCATATTTCCCACAAATAGTAACCATGATGTGATTGCAGCAGACTACAGAGGGCATGGCACCCTGTCCCATCACTACAATAGGCACATAATTGCATACAGTGCTCCTTCTCTATGTTCCCCACTGGACACTTGGAACAACTGTAGTGCCATCAAATGTAACCCACAAAGGACATACCATGCCTTAAACACATACCCTGTATGGACAGATGCTACTGCAACCAGGGAATACCTGTATCATGCTGTCAGTGTAGGCGCAGGGTCAACCTGGTGTCCATTGCCAGTTCCCACCACATGAGGCCAGGAAAGGCACATCTGATTATAACAATCTGTGTACACAACATGCCCCAGACACCCCAGGTACACTTCCACGTCACAGAACATGCATGTGGGACATGTTCACTTCCCAGAAACCATCCATGTCATGGACTATAGAACACAAACATGGCAAGCATTGCACAGCACTGGTCACCCACAATAGTAACCCAGATGACTGGATGGTGGATATAATTCCCACCTGTGTGGGCCAATCCAGACACTACACCCCTGAGCCACACTGCAGACCATTTTCATGTGCTCTGATGCCAAGGTATACCCTTTACCTAGCTTTGTACAGCCTTCTGGTACAGTCAGCCACTACACATCTGTGAAACAATGCATCCATGCATGTCAGTATTGGCAACCTGTGTCTCTGTGTGTGTGGAGTATAATGATTTCTACCCCATTCACACTCGCTACACCTCCCATTGACCTCCTGAAGCATGCCTTCTGATGTCAGACACCATCATATACCCTTTGCCCGTATATCATCCTGATAACCCATGTGGTGCATGTGATACCTGCATATTACTGTATTGTGGCAAACTAGCTAGCTAGGAAGTCTAATCCTGCCCCTGCCAACTGTGTTAATGTGAGTAAATCCTGAGAGCGTGTGGCTGTGTCAACATTGACACCTGTTCATGTAGACAGTCACGTGTACTACACCTACCTTATCCCTCCTATATCACTGTTGCAGATGTCACTCACCATCAGATATAACTTTGGACAGCTCCCAAACATGTAAGCTCTGTGGTGCATGCAATAACTGCATAGACATGTGATAGCAATACATAGTCAGGCAGGGGTTTGAAACCCTGTACTGGTAAGTGTGTGACACAAACATGCTTAGGTTTTACTCTCCCACCCCTCCCTGTCTTACTTTGTCTCTGTCTATCTCTCTCACTCCCTCTCTGGTGGATGTGGAGAAGTACACCTGCTTTGCTTAGGCAGCAGCTTGTGTTTCGTAAGTGATGCTCATGATCAGCTGATGGCCTCTGCATAAAATGCAGTCCCCCACTAGCTGATTGCATGTGGAACAGCTGTGGTAATATTCCCATAGCTAATTGCATGGAAACACACTCCTATACCTAGGAACATAATGTGGGTGTTGGGCCTTTTCCTTCACTGTGAGCAGGACCTCATGTCGGTGTTTAGCAAACAGCATCACAGATGGTATTGAGATATACCTCTAACAACATACACTGTGGAGGCAGGCCAACAAACAGGAGGGGGATGTGCCACACATGACTACAGAATGTAAGTGTTGCTCTTCTGCATTTGGAGTAATGTTGGTTTAACAGGGTTTGTGTATAAAACATGCTCCAGACACCCCAGGTACAATTCCACATGTCACAGAACATGCATGTGGGACATGTGCACATCCCAAACACTGTCCATGTCATGGACTATAGAACACATACATGGCAAGCATTGCACAGCACTGCAAATGTGCATCGCACAGCACTGTGAGGCTACAGTTAAACTATTCCAGGTGCCAGAAAGTCTGCTCTTCAAATTTTCTCTTAGAACTAGCTGGTTTCTCAGTAGTAGCACTAAAATCTGAACCCCTGTGACTAGCACTTGCCCTAGAACCTGCTGGAAAGCACTAGGAAGCATGAAACTGATACAAGCATTCAACTGCCCTTGTCAATAAGGAGAAATTAATCGTAGGCACTAAACAGCCTATAATTGCAAAGTACCTTGCAAAGGTAAGGGAAACAGCTCTTATACTTTACAAATAAAGCACCTAAACAGGCATGTCCAAGGGTCAGCTTCTGGTGATTTCTCCTGTCCATCTGGTGAATCTGGGCATACTGGGGCAATGCGGCAACTGCCTCATGTACACAGACAATCCTCTCCTCCTACCACCCAACACTACAACCTGTGAGAGATGCACTTACATAACCAAACTGGAAGCAAAGCTCTCTCCGGCCAAGATTGTGCTACACAGTCAAGAGGAGAAGGTTAACACCTACACTACACCTCAACCAACTCATAGCCCTTCAAAACCCACACCATCAACACCCACACATAGCAACACTAAACCCACATATGCGGAGGCCCTTAACATTAATCTGCCCAAGCAACAAGAACCTCTGAAGCTGAAATGCAAACAAACACCAGTCACAAACAAACTGACACATAGCTCACACCACCCATGTGCCACCCAACAACAGACCCTAAGGCAAGACAATGTACCCAACACTTTAGTCATACGTGACTCTATAGTCAGGCACACTGATGTCCCACTCACCAGGCTGAACAAGGAGAAAATTACAGTCAGCTGCCTGTCGGGTGCCAGGATCCGCCACATAACGCATGCACTCAAGTCACTCCACAACAAGTACAAATACAATTCTGTCATTGTCCATGCTGGAGTGAATGACTTGAGATGTACCTCCCTGGACTACATGAAAAGAGACATGGAAGAGTTCTTGGATCATGTGGCCCAGGCAGGTATGACCCTAGCCCTGAGTAGCATCCTGCCTTCGCCCAGAATGATACCACAGTATAAGGACAAAATGATTGACTTCAACAATTGGCTAAGCTTCTGGTGTCATTCAAAGGAGATCCAGTATCTGTCTGCCTGGGAAGACATGATCGACAAACCACAATGCTTTGCTAGAGATGGTCTGCACCTGCCACCCCTGGGATTCAGGTTACTGGCTAAAGCTCTTGCCACACCTATACTGCCTTTTTTAGGCAAGGTTCAAAGGATAAACCCACCACCGTAACAGATACAAGCATGCAAAATCTTAAGGTAATGCTACTCAATGCTAGAAGTCTAAACCTCAAAATGCACTCTCTCGAGGCACTGGTAAAAATGGAGAACATTGATATCTGTGTAGTAACTGAGACCTGGTTCAAGACTCCAGAGAGCACCCCTGCAATACCAGGCTACAACTCTTACCACACTTTGCAGCCACAAAACCAAGACCGAAACACTAAAGGTGGAGGAGTGTCCATATTCACCAAGGATATTCACACATCCAGGCAAGTTGCCCAACACAATGCATCTATAATTCTCCAGGTGCAACTAACACAAGGCAAGACTGCAATCCAAATTGTAGCTTGCTACAGATCCCCCACCATGCCCCAAGATTCTCACTACACCTTTCTAAACATACTGGAAAATATTAAGATACAACCAAACACCCTAATACTGGGTGATTTCAACTACCCTGCCATTAACTCGGAAAACTACTTGGGTACCAACTCCTTTTCCCAATGGTTCTTGGAATTCATAAATTCCAACACCTTGGATCAATTAATCCATTGTCCCACCAGGTGCTCCAATATCCTATACCTGGTCATTACCAACATGGGAGATAGATGCTCCACACCAGTGGTCACCCCCTCATTGGTCAGGTCTGACCATAAGCAAATCACCCTTGACATCCACATCCCACCCCACTCCCCAGTAAGAAACCTCCTTAAAAAACTTCTCCAAAGCCAACTTCATGCTACTGAAGTCAGTAGTGACAAACTTCATGACACCCATGCAGACGGGATCTGAAAGTTCGACTGCAGAATCCTACACTAAGGCACTGTACGAGCACATCCACTCGTGCATGAATTGTGCCATCCCAAATAGAACCAAGATGCTCTTCTCCAAAAAAGGAAGCCAATCTGGTGGTCCCCTGCTATAAACAAACTATACAACAGAAGGAAGAAACTGTTGCAGAAAAGAGGAAAATCCCAGGATGCAAAAAACTCCCTCACTAGCCTCAATAAGAAGCTGAGATCCCTCATAAAATCCTCAAAAGCTAGTTACAAAAATAAAATTGCCAAAGATTCCAAAGACAACCACAAGGCATTCTATAGTTATGTCAAGAATCTAAATGGCAATGCTCAGATCTGCTCTGAGCTACAACAGAATGGCATTAAATATACTGATCCCAAGGATATTGCCAATATCCTGGCAGATCGATTTAGTGCCAACTTCACCACCCTCTCACCCCCTAAAGGGCCTATCTCAATACGAAAAGATTGCCAAATTCTGGTAATCATGGCCACACAGGTGGAAATCGCATTCTCCAAAGCTAAGAATACAGCATCCATGGGACCAGATGACATCCTAGGCTGTGTACTACATGAACTACAAAATGAACTGGCACCTCACTTAAGTGTCATGTTTAATCATAGCCTCACCTTAGGCTTCATGCCCACTGCGTGGCGCACAGTTATAGTTATCCCACTCCACAAGGGGGATCTAGCTTGGATCCCGGGAAGTATCGGCCCATCAGTCTGACAAGCCTTATGTACAAGGGCATGGAATACATTATCATGGAACTTATAAACAAAGACATTGGCAACCTTGAAACACTGGACCCCACCCAGTTTGGGTTTGTGAAGGGACAATTTTGTCTCCTGAATCTGATTGACTTCTTTGAATCAGTCTCCAGAGCTGTGGACGAGGGTAAGGCAGTCCACACAGCCTACTTAGGACCTTGGCAAGGCCTTCAACACCATCCCCTACTCCGGAATCATAGATAAACTTACTAAGCTGGGCATAAATCATTATGTCACTAGATGGGTTGCCAAATGGCTTACTGACAGAACCCAGACTGTAAAAGTAGCCGACTCCAAATCCAGCTCCAGACAAGTGACAAGTGGAGTACCCCAGGGTTCAGTCCTGGGACCACTCTTGTTTGGCATCTACTTCTCTGAAGTACAGGCCAACACTAAGGGACTCTGGCTAACAAAGTTCGCAGATGACTGCAAACTGGGAGCCATTATTGAATCCCCAAATGATGTGGATATTCTAGAAAAGGGCGTTACAGAAACAGATGCCTGGTGCCAGAGCCATGGGCTCAAGCTTAATGCCAAGAAATGTATAGTTATCTCCTTTGGAAAAAAACATGTACCCATGAATTACCACATAGGTGACAGTACACTAAACATCGAAAGTGTGATGAGAGACTTAGGGACACAGGTGGACAGTAGTCTCACTTTCGATAACCACATCGCCACAACAGTCAGGAAATCCTGCTATGTGGCACACCTCATCACTAAGGGCTTTTCATCCAGAAAAAAGGAGGTCATTGTCCCACTGTACTCATCCCTCATTAGACCCATTATAGAGTATAATGCCCCATTTGGTATGTACCTCACAAGACATCTGCAACAGCTGGAAAGGCCACAGAAATGCCTCACTAAAAGAATCACAGTCCTAAATCAGATGCCATATGCTGACCGTCTAAAAAAACTCTAGTTATACTCTGTGGCATATCGTCTACTCAGAGGCAATCTCTGCTTAACATACAAGGCCATGTCAAACCCTGAGCTGTTGGACATGCTCCACTTAAAGAAATCCCAATCCCTCAGAGCCACATGCTCCAGGGATCTAAACCTTGTCATCACAATCAACAAAACATGCTGGAGGGATAGGTTCCTGACCCAGAGACTCCCCATACTCTGGAATAGACTGCCCATACATGTCAAGCAGAGCACCTCCTTGGCCCTCTTCAAAATGAACCTTGATGATTGGATGGGAGATAGAAAATTCACCCTGGGGATCATGTCAGTTGCCCTGCTAGACAGGGATCCAGAGAAGTAAATATAGTGGGAAGAAATATCCAGGGAATTGTTATGGCTAGGCTTCTATAGGCCATAGGGCTGATAGCCTAGTACCAACCTATGAACCTATGAAACTATATGGCTGGTCTACATGATTTAATACCTGTCATGATACAGTGTCATGTGTTTGAGGAAACTCCCACCTGTAGGGTTATCTGCAGACTGGTCAGTGTTTGGAGTCTTATGTTTCTTGTGTTACTCACAGATCACCTATCTTAGAACTGCAGAAGCATAGTCTGAGGATTGCAGTCAGTACATGGTGACAGCCATGAGAATTACTGACTTCATATCCCTCATAGGACATATGTCACAACAAACCCTGTTACAACAGTAAATGTATGAGGGTATCACAGCAACATGCCAATAATGGCCCAGTGTGTGTGGCACCAGCCACAAGTCTGTCAACCTTTGTACATATGTCATGCAGTAAGAGGCGCATATGTTCTGTACACCATTATATATTGACATCATATCTGATAACAAGCCAGTCAGATATCAGACTGCTAGACATGTTATGTATAGTAGGGGTTATTTCTGAGGACATAACCTGGGCATTTTGCGGTTGTGTGTACAGTAGTGGGGTCTGTGCACTTATGGTGATTGTTGACAGTATGTGTATTGCAAATACGTACCTTGGCCTGTGTACAGACTGTGGTAGATGTCATTGTTCTTGTTCCTGTTCTATCTGATGTAACATGTTGCTCCAGTGCATTGTACCCTATTGGCTCACATGTTTGTAGGGCCAAACACACAAGTGTCCCATACCGCAGACAGGCACTGGACCACACTGTGTTGTGACCCAGTTTATGTAGGGTTAGTGTGTGATTGGCACATATAAGGATGGTGTTTATCAGACAGTCCATATAGTGTCATATTACACTTGTGTACCATATGTGGCTGTGGCTGTGTTCACATTGGCTGTGGTTATGCACTTTCTCATAGATGTCTGTTACTCTGTGCTGTGACATGCCTGTAGAACCTGCTATATTTGCAGGTACATGTGTACTCCCTCATACAAAATGTAGACCAGTGTTGTGGCAGTCTGCCTGTAGTTTGCACAGTGCTTTGTTACATGCCTAGCAGCTTAGTGTAATTACCCAGTGTGATATTATGTGCAGATATTTGCAAGACTGCTGCCAGGCCACCATAACTGTTGTGTATTTCTGACTAAGCAGTGGGATTCTGTACAGCTGTATGTCACTAACTACTGGGTAGTATGTAGCCATGTGACCTCTGCACAACCAGTTATTATGTGTCAGGACAGACAGGTGTGTGTGAATGCATAAACTGTGTGGGCATATATAGTCCAGTATTTACGTGATATACCCATGTACATGGCTGTTAACATCCACATTGTCAGGCTTGGTCCACATGTCTTGCACAAAGAGAATATGTGTATACCTCTGGACTGACCAGAGAGTGCCAGGCTGTCCACATATATTGCTCATATCTTTGCTGTAGCCCACAGGATCATTACTGTGCTGTCACTGGTGCTGTACTATGATGTCCTTAGGATGTCTGTCAGTAAACGATGGCGTACATGTCAATAGCAGATGTGACCTCCCACACACAACATTTCTGTTAAGACAATCCCTGTTACAGTAGCAACAGTCTACATATATACCTGCAATACATACATGACATCCCCTTGCACTAAGAGGTTGAGACTTATTGGTGCTGAGGTAGGACTCCACTCCATGTTCTGGACATATGGTAAACATATATGTATATATATATATATATATATATATATATATATATATATATATATATCTACATACGTATATATATATATATATATATATATATATATATATATATATATATAGAGACACATATATATACATATATATATATATATATATATATATATATATATATATATATATATATACATATACACAGCTATATACATCTACGCATATACAGATATATAGATATATATGCACAATACTTATGGATAATTATATATATATTGATATAAATATGTATATCTGTGTATATATATATATATATATATATATATATATATATATATATATATATATATATGTATGGAGAGATCTATAAATGGCCATATATATGATGCACTATACAGATGTGTATAAATATATATTATATGAATATATATGTGTATGTACATGTAGACATATATCTACATATGTATATGTATATATCCATATCCTTGTCAAGTGTAAACATTACTGTTGTGTATACCTTCCGAGATGTATCTGTTATGTGTATATTTAGATATAACAACATATGTGATGCAACAGTAATATCACTAACAAGTCCTACACAATTGTAGAAGTCACAGCAATTGTTCAATACTATTCAATATGTGTACTGACAGATATATTGGAAAAACAACAATTGTCTTCACAGCTGTCATGGCCTAATGGTTAACTGTTGTGACTATAGCATACAAGGTCCTGCATTCATGGGCTGTTTATTTTGTTGCTGGGCGGAACAAGAGCCATTGGATACAGAGAGATTAAGGCACTTTTACGCATTTGTAAGTGGGTTTGCGTGGGTTTGCACGGAGATAAGCACTGCTAACTTCCGGTTACAGTTTCTTATACTGATTTAGCTTCTCAGTTGCTTAACCTGTGTAGGCATTGCTTACCCCCACACAAACAAGGTTAAACCCACTTACTGCTGCTTAAAAGTGCTTACTACCGCTTACCCCCACATTAATTTCTTTAAAAGAAATGAAAACGGTTTGATACGAAAGTGGTGAATATGGCGCACAAAGAGGGAAAAACAGTAGGGAAAATAGCTAGGGATGTGCAGGATGGGTGTAGGGAAGGTCCATAGCTGCCCATTTCTTCTGCAGCAACAGCTGTGCATATACATTGAATTTGGAGATAGATTTGGACACTCAAAGCCCTGAGAGAGGGGTGAGGACAACAGTAACATGTTGTGAAGCCAATTAGACCAGATTACATGTGTCCTGTGGACATGTGCGAAATGGACAGCTATGTATGGGGCAAGAGGTTTTGGGGGAATAACAGATTGCCCTTTTTTTTCAGGTGAGAGTGGGATGTTGGGGAGGGATAGTAGGTATATTTGGGGAGGTAGGTTGGGTAGGATAACAAACAAGACAGACAAGACAGCATACAGGGGTGGTATATGACACATGTGAGGGGTAAACACTTTGATCGGGAGGGGTGTTTGGAAATCGGAAGCCATGAGCCCCCTAGTGGAAACAGTGGGACTGAGGTCCCCACCCACAGGTAATCACCACTGCACCTTCACAGCCCCGAAGGTGGCTGTGCTGGGGGCTGAGTAGGAGGGCCAGGCTGACCCTCTAGTTGTGACACATGGCCCTCAAGCTGGCATAGCAGATTTCCAAACTCCCTGCGGAGCTCGCTAAGCACCACGCCCCAGACCTGGCAATGGGTGACAGTGTCTTGTCCACGTCCACTCCAGGGGGGGCAAGCCCCATCCTCTGAGGCAGTTCCACCCAAAGGTGGTGCAGGACCAGCAGATGAGGGGGTCCCGGGGTGGGCCCCAGATGTGCTGGTGCCCGGTGCCACATCCAGCTGAGGTGGGAAAGGAGGGTCCGCTGGGACCGGCCTTCCCAGACGCGCTATGGTGTTTCAATTTTACAACATATGTGGGTTAGTAATAGTCAACACATTCCAGGATCAGGTATAACAGCATGCATAGATATTCCCATTAACCCAAAACACCAGATATGGAACAGATGCATAGCAAACAGAACACATGCGTATATGGAAACACAGTGGCCATTACAACAGCATGCAGGTACATTGATGGCAGCATGCCACCAATGTGGGAGTATTTCAACATGGCACATGCATAGAAACAAATTTAAGTATTTATCAAACAATAGGACATATGTCCCAACAGTAGATTTAATGCAGCACATACCAATAAAGTTGTGTATTTAGTTTATTGTTGCAGATATTGTGGGGGGAGAGAAAGATGACAACTAACAACTAGTATATTTCTGTAGTTCGCATTACTTTCCTAGACAGTGTTGTGATCTGTACCTTACAGGTATTAGTACACTACCCTATGGCCTTAGTTTGGACAGTGGTATGGATGTAGACAACTATATACATGAGTTTTACCTGCAGTATACACCTCTTACCTGGTATACCTGTGGAGGTATTGTTTGTTAACACTACCTAAATGTTTCTACACAAATTCCCAGATTCCAGGTTGATGTTATGCACATACCTGTCCATCTCTTATTGCACACACTCTGGGCATGTTTTGACCACATGCAGGTGAACAGGGACATATTTTGACTATTGCCCTCTTAAACCTTTGGTGAATTGTACAATGACAGGTTTGTTTTCATTGACATTTTTCAAATATGTACAGGCCTGAAGTCAGTTATATAACATGAAATGCTGCCTACATGTCAGATATTACCATACTGATATGGTAGGGGGAGAGGGTAACAGCTGGCAGATGTGGGCCAATTAACTGGGCATTCTGGGCAATTCTGTACACTTGTGGGGTATGATTCTGCATACAGCTTACTACAACTCCCAGGATTCGAACCATGACTGTGTCTGCTAAAAATAAAACAGTGTCCATCACAGTTGAATGTGCTATATAGATATTGCTGTGTATTTCTTGTCTGATTTCTGTCTATAATTCTCCGGTGGTTTTACAATCTGACCTTGTAATTACAACACTCTTATACAGGATTTCCTAGACAGTTTTATTATGTAGCATAGTTTGGGTGAGAGTGATGAGTAATACGTTATTATTCAGAGCAACTGCAACACTATCAATGTCATACAATACCAGAGTAAACAGTACCAGTACAGGATATCAATCTTTTATTTCTAGGCACAGTTTTTGTATCTGACAGACCTGTGGGGGCGATGTTTGTTAGCACTGCCTGAATGTTGCCACACAAATTACCAGATTCCACATTAGTATTATGCACATACGTCTCACTCTGTTACTGCACACACTCTGGTCACAGTTTCACAACATGGGGATGGAGATGGGACATACTTGGCTTATTACTCTCATAACATTTTGGGGAGTTGCTAGAGTGACAGGTTTGTTCTTATAGATGTCTGACAATCGGTTGTATTTCTTATTTGCTGCCTAAACATCTGGGATCATCCCACTGATTTGCCAGGGGGACAGGGTGACAGGCAGCAGATATGGGCCAATTTACTGGATATTCTGGAAATATCTGTACAGATGTAGGGTATGATTCTGCATACAGCCTACTACCACTCCCAGGATTAGAACCATGGCTGTGTGTGCTAAAAATTCAACAGTTCCCGTCTCAGTTGAGTGTGATATTTGGATTATGTTGTCTGTCTTTTCACTGTTTTCTGTCTAAGTCTCCATCATCTGTATTATATGACCTCTTGGGATTACAACAGTCATATACAGACATTTCTACACATTTTATTTATGTAGCACAGTGTGGGTAACAGTGCTTAATACAACAGTACTATTAAGAGATTGCAACTCTACATTATCATATGATACCATAGTAAACACATGCAGCCCAGCAGTTAGACCTTTATTGTCAGGCTATTATACTTTTATTTGCATACAACCAGTATGAGACTCTTCCTGCCATATTCTCTGGTGTATGCAGTACATGCCTTAAACAATACAGGTTTATACAAGCAATTAACTTACTACTACTTTTAGATTTATTTCCTATGACAGTACATGCAAGAGTATTACTAACTTGCCTCGCGTTGCAACTGCTGCAAACTACAGGCATAGTCCTCCTGGTTCGCAGCCCACTCATCTGCCACTGTGAAAGACATATGAGGAATTTTTAGCCATACCTATCCATAACATACATGAGCTGGCAATTATTAAACAGATAGTGGACTTATACTTACACACAGCTGGGACATCCCCCATCCTCCTAGCCTCTTGGATCCTTTGATCCAAGAGATCCCCCTTTCTCCGCTTCAGGTCAGCATAGTAATGCCTGACCTGCTCACCAGTTCAGGGTACACCAGTGGCACTGGTGAGGTCACGTGTGAGATGGTCCCAGGCTTCTGCTTTGTATTGGGAACCCTGGGTACTGGCCCTGCAGCAGTCTTTGGTCATGGTCTTCACAAGGTGTCCTGCCATGATTCTGGACTCCTGGATGCCCCAGCACTGTGCCTGAAAGTGCACACCCTTTCCCATACCAGTCATAGTGCCTACAGGAGGAAGCTGCAACCAGTTATGAGATGTATTCCTGCCTGTTGGGTTTAAATAGGGCTGATTTCCTGCACATTGCCATGATTGGATGGTTTTGAAAATGCTAAGCTATGGGCAAACCTGCTTACCTGAGGTTGACATTGCTTAAAGGGGTATACCAATGGGAAAACTGATTTAGCTGGCGTACATATTGCTTACACCTAGTAAGCTGGTGCTGTGCAATAATTAGCGTTGCTTAATTTCTTTGCTTTCTGGCATTGATTTATTATTCATTACATGTTATATATGTGTTTGGTATACATGATTCATGTGTAGGTACACTGTATGGAGTCCTTGTGATTATTAGGGGATTTCAACACTTTTTTACAATGACACCTCACATCTGGGCTTAATGTAGTACTCCAGTTCACATATTTATGTTATGTAGTAGGTTATACAACATAAAACTGTATATAGATTCCTTTCACATGTTCAGTTTGATTTTCCTATAGTGAGGATCTGTTTGGTGATACCTCAATCTTATAAACTGCTGTGATGGCTTAATGGTTAATTACTGTGACTATAGTGTACAGGGTCCTGGGTTCAAAACTTGCAAAGACTGTTTATTTTGTTTCTGGCCAGAACAGCGGCTGTTGCATACAGAGTGATTAAGGCACTTTTAAGCAATTTTAAGTGGGTTTACATGGGTTTGCGCGAAGGTAAGCAATGCTAACCTCTGGTTAAATATGCTTACAGAGAGTTAGCTTCAAAATTGCTTAACCTGTGTGCACATTGCTTACCCCCATGCAAACGGGCTTAAACCCCCTTACTACTGCTTAAATATGCTTACTCTTGCTTAATAGTACTTACTCCTGCTTACCCCCACACTAATTTAGACAGTAATGTAAAATGATTCTTGGGAAGGTGGTGGATTTGGAAACTCTATGGATTTATCATTCATTACACATTGTAGTTTCGATTTGTATCCCTGATTCATGTGTACATATACTGTATGGGGCACTTGTGATTATCTGTGGATTTTACAACATTATGACAATGACACCTCACATCAGCATTTTATGCGGTACTCCAGTTCACAAATGTATGTTATTTTGCAGGTTATGCAACAAAAAATATTGGCCGTAAAGTGATTTGACATGGAAAATAGAATATACTGGAATGAAACTCGAACATGGAATGACTGCTCATAAGGCAAATGCTCTGCCCACTGCACTATTACAGTACTGCTTCATTTGCATATATCTTGATTTTTATCCTCTTGTGCCATTTAAGCTGCAATAAATGTAGCTAAGCAATGGGCAAACCCACGCACCTACGGTTAAATTTTATCTGTTTCATAAAAAGAAAAAAAAAGCTTGTTTATATTTCATATTCTAACTATTGCTCTTATAAACTTGGAGGGATGTTGCTGGGGGTATGCGAACACCTATGAGAGGTCTCACTCATTCTTAGTCCTAAACTGCTGTTCTTGATTGCAGGGACGTGTATATTCTGAGAGCTCTGCTCTCAGGTATGCCCCCTGCACTCATCCGTTTAGGAGTTCAGGCAGTGCGCCTTCATAAACATGCCTGGCATGCTGCCATCCTGCTCCTAAATGTCTGTTTCCATGCAGGACTAAGCTAGTCCTGCATGGAAGTATAGTCAATACGTCAATCTGGGGGGCAGTGTTCACTTTTTATTAGTGTTCCCATGATATCCTTTTGGCAGTCGTGCAGGCTTTCATTTCTCCTTTATATCTGATTTTTAAAGCAACATTGTCTATTCTGATATTTTCTTTTGTGTTAGTTACATTATTACATCACAATACATGTACAATATATGGATGTGATATGTCATTTAATTAAACAAAAACATTCAAGAGCCATAGTAACTCATCTAACTGACTTTGGTGATGCCACAAATTTGAATGTATGTAATAGTCATTCAGGGATTCAATAAACCCTACACAATAAGAATGAGTTTTAGATTCAGTAAGCACCATGTAGAGGCGTGCACCACTGCACAAACAAGGTAAACACTGTGGCATGCTAATTACAACATAAGCAGCTGAATTGCAAGCTAATCAATCAATCCCAACACAGTGGAGCTGTTCAACTAGCTATAAAGCAACTGTGTAGACTCAGTGCTGGTTTTCCCTGCGAATTCCAAGACTTTTTGGATTACAGCCATGGAAAAGAGTCTACAATGAGATAATGCTAGGAGCTGCTGTTGCTTTAATTCATTTGTATGTGCTACAGGCTGAAGCCAGTGCTTCTGCTGCTGCTAATAGGCTTAGGCCAAGAAGGAGACGAGTTTTTAGGCCCCCTTTAACTTTTCACAACCTACATCACATGGAAATTGTAGACCACTACAGGGTCGACAAAGACACACTACAGGAAATCTGCGACCTCTGCAGTCCTCAATTCAGAGCCAAGGCAAACTGAGGGGAACTCATCCTAGTGGAGACAAAGCTATGTGCAGCACTTAGAATCTTAGCTACAGTTACCTTTCAGAGATCAACAGGGGACACAGGCATCAGCATCCAGGATCCTCCAAAAATTCCTGAATGCTATGCTCCAACATGCCAGTGACCACATATATTTTCCCCATAGTCCTGAGGAAAGGGCCAGAAATATGCAGGAGTTTTACCTTGTAGCACACTACCCTGAATACCATAGATTGCATACATATACTATAGAAATTAATGCACCACCTGGTGAACAGGGGAGGCTCTACATAATCAGAAAAGGGCTACTACTCTATCAACTGCCAAGCTGTGTGTAATGCCAAGTGAATCATCTTGAATGTGTGTGCTGTCAACCCTGGCAGTTACCATGACTCACAATTCTGGCACACCTCCCAGCTGTACCAAATGTTTTCTAGGGGGGATATCCCACAGAGTCATTTAGTGGGGGGATGCAGGCTATGCATTGGAACCATTGCTGATGACACCCATCAGAAATGCACACACACCAATATAAGAACACCATAATGAGGTACAGATTCAAACCAGAAATATTATAGAGTGTGGGGTTGGGTTGCTAAAGTCATGATTCTGGTGTCTAGATAACCTGGGGGAGCCCTGCAGTACAATCCACAAACATGTACTGAAATATTCACAGTATGTGCCATGCTACACAACATCATCCTGAGAAAACAGCAGGATCAGTAAAGGGAAGGGGCACACATCCCACCACCAATGCCAAGGTCACTACGGCCACAAGCAGATGAGGAGTCAGAGGGGGAGCCACCTGGTTCTGTGTGTGTTGGCAGGCATAACTATGCTCAGTATGCCCTTGCATTAGCTAAGAGACAATGCACAGCACGCTCACTCACTCCCCACCTAGGGGCCTAAAACCTTCCTCCTACACACGTACATATAGTAAAATTGATGCCAGGCCACTCACACAGCCTGTACTGCCCCATGTATTGGCTGTTTACTGCTTGCATCAGACAGAGTCAGGCCTGAACTAAAACCATGTCATCTGCTGCTTGTACAAGGTAAGTTTTGAACCTGAAGTGTATTGTGTAATAATCTGAATGAGTGACATATCCTTGTATTTCACTAATTGGTCCTGTAAGGAAGTAAAAGATGGGAGACTGTTACAGACATGATCTTATTATGGACAGCAGAGACATATGTGACTTATATATGTCCATTATGAAGTAGTAAGCCTCAGGCATCAAAGATTCACGCAGTCATACCTTGCAAAAGTATGATGATCACTGCATGCCCTTAGTTTAGCACCATACATTTAAAATGGAAAATCATTAAAGACAGAAGTTAAAAAGTAATGATACACATTGCAGTTTCTGACTTCACAACCCTCACAAGATCATTCACAATAAATTTTGATGCTATCAACTGTCTAACTTTCCATGCCAATATAAGTCAAAGGTAAAATTACTAGTTCAACACCACAAATGCAGATATACTAAGCAGTAAGTCAGCTATGCACTCGAGCATCAGGCACAAAGCTTATGTATCCTTGAATCCAAAAGATAGAAAACAGGGATATTGCACAATTATCATCACTTGCACAGGATGTTGTGTTGGTGGGGGGGGTAGGAGGCGTAGGCTGACACAAAAGGTCGGTGAGTGTGTATGAGTAAGAAAGAGAAGCAGGCAGACATTTGGATAAACCAACAAATGGCCAGTGAGACAAAATAAGTTTTAAGCTGCATGGCTGAAACCTATAATTGTTTTCTGTGTGTGTGTGTGTGTGTGTGTGTGTGTGTGTGTGTGTGTGTGTGTGTGTGTGTGTGTGTGTGTGTCTGTGGGGGTCCCCCAGGTGAAACTGGTGTGTGAGTGTCTGCATGAACACAGCCACGTTTTGTGCTGGCTTTACATCTTGATGTGTTGGACAGGTATGAGCTGTGCATGGCAGAGGTGGCAGTTCATCGTTGTTGTCCCTAACCATGAGAACTGGCTCTGCCAGGGGTTGCACTGGCATGTCCATGCTACCTGAATGTGACTGATGTCTGCTGAATGAGCTCCCATCATGGGGATTCCCAGGACCATGATCCCATGGTCTGCCATGTCTGGGTGTGGATAGCGCACTCACTGACAGAGCAGTGGAAATACTGTCACTATTGGAGTGTGATTGGGCATATCCACCTTGGCTAATGCAGATGATATGGCTGACCTATGCCCATGAAGATACCGTTCCCCTTCCAGCAGACAATCCATCACAGACAATGCTCATTCCATGACAGGCACCCCTCTTTCTAATGTATCATTCATCTGATCATTGAAATGGCAACAGGATGGAGGCAGCCATGCAATATTATCTTGTGGAGCTTCATCAGGTCAAGGCATTTGACACAAACCCACACTGAGGTATTCAATCAACACTGATATATGTGGCCATAAACAGCTTTATCACCAAATGAGTAGATGAGAGTGTCACATGTGTGGCATCTCACTATGTTGAAATGTGTGATGTGACCTATATCTTAAGTCCAGTGATCAAGTCCATACATCAGGGCTGTCTGTTAGGTACTTTCCTGTCCATTACTTAAGTGATGGACATTACAGACGATATAAACATCCTGTGTCCAAACAGCTTCCTGAAGATTATGGGCAATGATTGACTCCAAGTGTGATATTAGTATAATACAGACAGTATCAGCGCATACCAAAAATTGTTGCCACAGCCATGACAACACCTGCACTGACAAGAAACATGGTGGGGGGGGTTAAGTCAGGAAATAAACACACCACCCAAGTATAATGTAGACATCACACCCAATTATTAGACCAAAAGCCATGTTACCCATTTCCTGGGGTAGATAGTAAGTAGTACATCCACCAGCATGTGGTCACAATGCTGATTACTCCCTTGAATGTAACATAAGTACTGAGTATGTGAAGGACATCCAGGCATAGGCCATAATACCTCCATGGTTCCCAGTCTTCATCATACCAATAACTGTATACAATGCACCCTTCTTCATGTACCTCCCTACGCATCTTCCAGCGACGTGTAACTGAAGTGTACCACCTTTGTCACAGTGATCTGTCACACAGCATATTGGCCATACCTAGGTATTTTTTCTGTGGAATATAAAGACTGTCTGATGGTGCGGAACACCAATCAAGTTGTTACACCAGATACATATGTGCTACCTGTTCAGCTTATGCTCACACTACATACATAGGTCTTTGACAACATTAATGGCATGTATATCATTCATGACAGTGGGGATTGTGCTGCAGGCTATGCACACAAGTCAACTAGGCTGTACTGCCCGTACCGTCACATATTAGTATAGCATGTCCCTCCTAACACCTCCAGCAGATGTTACAGTGCCAGGACAGTGTGCGTGGTTACCCTCATAGAGTGTGGATGTATCATAATAGTTGTTCAAGTGTGTTTGTGCAAAATCATCTCTTATTATTCTTAATCACATATGTTACATCAGAAGCATGGGATTACTGGTGGTATTCTTCTGATATTGTCCATGATTGTGTTTTTTTTTGTAATGTTTTCCATGATCCTTTACCCGTGCCCATCTTGCAGGAGACCTCTGTTGAAAATACACTCATATTCAGGCATATCAGTTTGCACAGCTTCACAATATGCAGCCTACCCCAATTGTATGTGAGATCCCTGATAGATGTCCTCTGCATTATTCATGTAAAGATGCTTATCTCACACAGACATCTTCCCCATTGTTATGTCATCTTCTGTGACAGTCACATAAGACACATTTTCACAATACAGTCCCTACTGTACCATATAGATATGTTACTGGTATTGCTGCTACAACCATCTTCCATTGAATGCTCTCATCTGCTGTATATTAGATTGTTTCACCTGTCCTCTTTCCCTGTGTTCATTCCTACAATTCATCTGTGTGTCTGTATTCAATACACACACTTCCCCTAAAGTTTCATTTATGTAGTAGTCCATGTGCCGTTACAGATCATTTACACAGCTTTAGTACAGAATACCAGGAATGGGATATCACAATACTCTTCACTGTAGGTACGCTGTCCTGCATTGTGTATGGATCATATACTTAGCATTCATATTTCTCAGCTGTCCAGGTATTCCCAGGATGTCCAGATGTGTTCTTTATCAAATTTGTGGCTTTCTGCCATATCACTGGGATGATGTCAGGACTGGTGAGTCAATATTACATGCATTTCAGTTCATACCTCTCAGTTGTCCTGATTTGTGCAGAATGTCAATTTTTTGTCTCATATTTTTGAACTTTTCCTCATAACATTTTGGTTTTCTGACAATTCTTTGGCATGTCATTGCAGACTGAAGTCACAAAGTGATGACAGACATTTGAGTTTCAAACTTCGTGCTCTTCATAAAATCTCTGCTACTGTACAACCTATTATTCTATCAGCTTTTTAACTTTGGAAGAGCAATATTAGAATCTGTCCCTATTTTGGGCTCTTTGTCCCCCATTATTTATGGCTTTGTACACATTTCTTGCTGGAAGAGGTTGAGTTGTATATTTGAGTTTCATTCTACCACACTTCTGTGTGACATCTATGTCAAATATGTCCCTACTTCTTGTTAATTGTCCTCATATTATGTTGGTCTTTGCACAGATGTGTTGCACTAACAGATTGAGAACTGTCTATGAAGCCCTAGGAATCACTGTGGCATTCTGTGCAAATCCGCGGACCACAGGCATTGCTGTATTCTGGGCTGTGGTGTAGTTCCTGTGTTGTCCATTACCTTACTTGGATAGAAGGAAGTTTCTTTGCTCACCAGTGGGAGTGGGGAGCCTTGAGCAGCCTACCTGTCCCTGTAGGAAGTGACCTCAGCACAAGAAGCTGTAGTAATTGGCTGTTTTGGACCATTTCTAGCTCTTTTGTAGTTCCCTGTTTAAAATCCGCCTCTGGGTGTTTTTTTCTGGCTATACTGCTCAGACAAGCTCCTCGTGGTACTGCAGAGTGGTCTTAGCTACAGAGAACTCAGAAAAGTGACTACTTTCTGGATTTAAGTATCTTTGCTTTTTTTTCACTTGGAATAGCTTCTGTAGCTTACCCTGAACTAGCTTGAACTGTTTTTTTAACTGTTTGCTGCATTATTTTAAAATCTGCACTTAAAGTTACTTTTTAGTCAAATTTGATCGAAAGTTTGTTTGTTTGTTTGTTTAATTTAACTGTTGAGGCTGCCCACTAAAGTGTGCTAGCCTGTGTAACTGATTCATCACTGTTTCTGCATTTTCTGTGTGTTTCTATCAAAAACAAAACACAAAAAATAATCCTTGTTTTCCCGCCTCTCCTCGACTAGTTTAGACCAGTTTACAGGCATTGCTGTATTCTGGGCTGTGGTGTAGTTCCTGTGTTGTCCATTACCTTACTTGGATAGAAGGAAGTTTCTTTGCTCACCAGTGGGAGTGGGGAGCCTTGAGCAGCCTACCTGTCCCTGTAGGAAGTGACCTCAGCACAAGAAGCTGTAGTACTTGGTTGTTTTGGACCATTTCTAGCTCTTTTGTAGTTCCCTGTTTAAAATCCGCATTTGCACGGCTTTGCTCGATTAAACAAGGTTAAACTTCTTCTGGCTCCGCCAAGTCTGCTCTTCAAATTTTCCCTTAAGGAAGCTCTACTCTTAGTATAATCAGACTACGCTCTATATTATAAGCCTAGCACTTGTTCTCAATACTTCTCTACTAAGTAAGCACTCTCGTACTAAGTAAAGCACTACATCTACCTACCACCCCTGTGAATATCCACTTCCCTTAAAGGTACAGCACTCCCTTATACTGTTCTAGCATGTCGAGTGGTAGATTACTGGCGTCCTCTCCAGTTCAGCTGGTCAATCTGGGTATCTTGAGATAATGCTACAATTGTCTCATGTACACAGACAACCCTCTCCTCCTCCCAACAAACACAAATACATATGAGCGATGCAACTATATAGCCAAACTGGAGGCTGAACTCTCTCAACACAGGGCTGGCATGACCAGACAGGAGGAGATGGTAACCACACACACAACAATCCCAGTCCCACATAGACCTACCACAACTGCAAACCAAATACATAAAAACACAAAGACATACTCGGAGGCTCTAAGAAAAAACTTACCAAAACAACAGAGGCTCCCAAAGCAGACATCCAAAAATCCACCACCTCAAAACAAAACACATGCAACACATACTTCAATAAATCAGTGTGTCAACCAACCACAGCCCTTAAGGCCAAACACCATGCCTGATACACTAGTAATAGGTGACTCTATAGTCAGACACACTGATGTCCCGCTGACCAGGCTGAACAAGGAGAGAGTGACTGTGAGCTGTCTATCGGGAGCTAGGATCCGCCACATAACACATGCACTCAAGTCACTCCAAAGCAAGTACAAATATGACTCCATCATTGTCCATGCTGGCATGAATGACCTGAGACGTACCTCCCTGGACTACATGAAAAGAGACATAGAGGAGCTCTCCGATTATGTAGCCCAGGCTGGTATGACCCTGACCCTGAGCAGCATCTTGCCCTCACCAAGAATGATACCACAATACAAAGACAAGATGATCAGCTTTAATAATTGGCTCAAATACTGGTGTCATTCTAAGGGGATCCAATGTCTGTCTGCCTGGGATGACATGTTGGACAAGCCACGCCGCTTCGCAAGGGATGGCTTACACCTGTCGCTACTGGGCTTCCGGATATTGGCTAAGGCTCTTGCCACGCCCATAGTGCCTTTTTTAGGCAAGGCTCAAAAGACAAACCCACCTCCTTAGAAAACAAAAATGGAAAAAACTAAGGGTAATGCTGCTCAACGCCAGAAGTCTAAATCTCAAGATGTAGGCACTCGATGCACTCCTCAGCATGGAGAACATCGACGTCTGTGCAGTAACTGAAACCTGGTTCAAGGCTCCTGAGAGCACCCCAGCGCTACCAGGCTATACCTCGTATCATGCTTTTTGGCCCCAAAACCCGGGCTGAACCACAAAGGGAGGGGGAGTGTCCATATTCATCAAGGACACCCACACTTCCAGGTTAGTAGCAACACATGAAGCATCAGAGATCATACAGGTGCAACTAACCATAGGCAAAACTGCTATACAACTGGTAGCATGTTACAGACCACCCTCCCAATCTACCACCATCCCAATCTCAGGAACCCCACTCAGCCTTCCTGAAGACACTGGAGGATATGAATGTATCACAAAATACCATCATACTGGGAGACTTCAACTACCCAAACATAGATTGGGTACATTATTCTAGCCCTAATACCCTAGCCCAAAGGTTCCTGGAATTCATAAATTCAAATGCACTGGAACAACTAGTCACCTCTCCCACTAGGGGAGATAATATACTAGACCTGATCATCACAAACATGGGGACAAAATGCTCCACACCAGAAGTATACCCCTCACTAGTGAGATCTGACCACAAACTAATCACCCTGGATATACATATCCCACCTCCACCCCCAGCACAAAAGACCACAGTGAAAAACTTCTCAAAAGCAGACTTCACTCTTCTTAAGACTGAGATGGTATCCTTTAAGCCCACTGTGCCAGTGGATACCACATCCCACAATGCCGAATCCTTCACAAATGCTTTCTATGGACATCTCCAAGAATGCATGGATCATGCAATCCCAAATAAATCCAAATCCCTCTCCAGCAAAGGCAAGCATCCTGTCTGGTGGTCCTCAGCCATTAACAAATTGTATAACAAAAGAAGGGAGCAAACTACGTTCTCTCATAAAAACATCCAAGGCCAACTTTGAGAGAAAAATCGCTAAGGACACTAAAGATAACCACAAAGCCTTCTTCAGCTATGTTAGAAACCTGGGCGGAAACCCTCAGATATGCTCAGAGTTAGTTCACAACAACAAAAAATACACTGAACCCACAGATATTGCCAACATTCTGGCTGACAGGTTCAGTGCAAATTTCTCCCCTCCCTCACCCCCAAAAGAAGAAATACTTATCCCAGCTGAATGTAATCTCCCTGTCATCTCAGATGTCCAAGTGAGAACCGCCCTAAACAAACCTAAAAACACAGCATCAATGGGACCTGACGGTATCCCGGGTTGCGTGTTACGTGAACTCCAAGAGGACCTAAACCCACACATAAAAATGCTATTTAACCTTAGCCTTACTTCAGGATATGTACCTGAACACTGGCGTACAGCAACAGTGGTCCCAATCCACAAAGGGGGTACCTCTACAGACCCTGGGAACTACCGCCCCATAAGCTTAACCAGCCTGGTCTGCAAAGCTATGGAAAGAATCATTATGGAACTCATAAACAGAGACATAGGGGACCTACAGACACTTGACCCCACCCAGTTCGGCTTTGTAAAGGGCAGATCCTGCCATTTGAACCTGGTTGACTTTTTCGAAACAGTCACTACAGCCATTGATGAGGGCAAAGCAGTCCATACAGCCTACCTGGACTTGGCTAAGGCCTTCGACACAATACACCACTCAGGCATCATAGATAAGCTCAACAGCTTAAACGTAAACCCTTATGTTACTACATGGGTTGCAAACTGGCTAAAGGACAGAACCCATAAAGTTAAAATCACTGGAGCAATGTCAGACTGAAAGCCAGTCACAAGTGGTGTCCCACAGGGATCTGTCCTGGGACCCCTCTTGTTCGGCATTTATTTCTCAGATGTTAAAGCAAACATGGGAGGGTTGTGGCTGACAAAGTTCGTAGATGACTGCAAACTAGGCGCCATAGTCAATACACCAGCGGACACATACATCCTACAAAAAGGCCTCACAGAAACGGACAACTGGTGCCGGAGTCACGGCCTTAAACTAAATGCCAAAAATGTATAGTCATCCCTTTGGGAAAAACAAAGTACCCACAAATTATCACATAGACAGCAACCCACTGAGTACGGAAAAAGTAATCAGAGACCTAGGGACCCAAGTTGACAGCGACCTCTCATTTGACACCCACGTTGCCAAAGTGGTTAGAAAAACATTCTACCTTGCACACCTCATCATGAAGGGATTCACATCCAGATCCAGGGATGTCATTGTACCCTTATACCCATGATTGAGTACAATGCCCCATTTGGTATGTACCTCACCCGGCATTTGCAACAGCTGGAGAGACCACAAAAGTACCTCACCAAGAGGATCAAGGGTCTCCAACATATGTCTTATTCTGCCAGACTAAAGAAACTTCAGCTCTATTCAGTAGCATACCGCCTGCTCAGAGGTGATCTCTGCCTGACGTACAAGGCCATGTCCAATCAGGATCTGATGGACATGCTCCACCTCAAAAAAATCCAAATCCATCAGGACCACGAGAGCTAAAGACTTAAACCTCGGCACAAGTATGAATAGGACATGCTGGAGGGATAGATTCATAACCCAGAGGCTTCCCATGCTTTGGAACAAGATCCCAGTTCATATTAGGCAGAGCCCCTCACTGACTCTCTTCAAGAGAAATCTTAATGAGTAGATGGGAGATCGTAAGTTTACCCCAGGGGTCACATCTGTGTCACTGCTAGACAGGGGCACAGTAAACTAATTCTATTTTATAAGGGGACCTTCATTGTGTCACTACTAGACAGAGGCACAGTATTCTAATTTTATTCTGTACATTTTTTTACCATTTCATGGGGTGGCAAAAGCCACATCACTATGGCTAGGCTTACAAATGCCCCAGGGCAGATAGCCTAGCACTATACTATGAAACTATGAAACTATAGATGCTCTGCTTTTCAACAGAATTGCAATGCCCATTCATTTACATGGTTTTCTGTCCCACAACACTGTTTCCAGCCACGAAATCTCACTTTGACATGACAAGCAACATTAATATACATTGCACGGTGGTGCGCACTGCAGCTCACAGCTCACAGCCTCTGGCTGCTCACAAATATAGGTTTTGTGTGGAGCCTACATGAAGTTTATTGGACCCCAGGGATTATCTGTTCCTTAACTGTATAATTTGTTGACCTGATCAAAATTAATAGCAACGAGGTGAAGATTTGGTCTCAATTACTTCTCTCGTTGCAAAATCATACTGACAGCTACTGGATTTATACATTGTCTGTTATTTAACAGTTAGTTGTTCCTTTATGATTAGCTACTTTATTACTGACAGTAGAATAAAAAGTTTTCATAAATGGTATGCAGTAAATAGCAAAGCAATGTCTCTCGGCTTCTCCCATTAGGGGTAACCACAACGGATCACCAGTCCACAGGTTGATTGGCAGTGGAGTTTTTATGGTGTTGAGTTCCCAGCCCGGTGGCCACCCATCACAGAAGGCACACACCTACCTGCATGTCTTTAAACTCACTAGACCACAGGGAGGACATTCAGACTCCACACAGAAGGTGCTCCTACTGAGAATCATACTGGAAAACTGCTTGCTGTGAGGCAACAATTCTAACCGCTGCACCACTGCAGCTAGTATAATAGCATGGCCCCAATATGTATGCATCTAATTCAGTATTGCACATGTTCTATGTATTAAGATGTAGCAGCTAAACATCTTAGCTACAGGTTTGTGGAGGCATATGGATTGCACAACAAGTAATACCTGTTTATTTATTTAATGTCCTCAATCACTGATCCCAGTTTCTGCAGGCAGCCTCTAAACTATGTTCCCATTTGTTTTTTGGATAGGTATATTAGTTCATACTTCGAAACAGTGGGAGACTTTTAGTAAGACCATGCCCAGTGCCCCTCACTTAATACCTGGTGTGTTCTTCCATTTGAGTTTTCATCTTGTGTGCTCTAGATTTGCCAATTTCTGCCCACTCTTTGGAACCACCATTGCAGGATGTAGCAGGGTAACTTATTTGATATCTTACCCTAAAAGGATAAGCTTGTCATCAGCGGCCTATTTCATAACATTGTATCCAGCCCTTGGGTGATTAAACAAGCCAGTGTTACAAGTAAGACTGATCAGTCTGTACTTCTGTATCTTGGTGCTTACAGTATGGGACCGCATGGGCCTGCAAGTCAAAAATATAAAAAGGAAAATTTTGCATGCATCATTTACCACGTGAACCATTTGCCATTATATTTATAAAGTAAAGCAATGCACTTTTGTAATTCAAGAACTAGGGATACAGGCAGGATAATGAGGAACAAAGGCCTGATAGTATCAGTGGAGCAACAGGTAGCACCCTTGCATTTGGTGCAGAAGGCTGTGTGTTCCATTCCTGCACCAGGTACATTGATAGCTGACAGTACAGTGCAGAACAAGAGAGATGCTTCACTCCTTTTTTTTTTTTCCATAATCAATCTTTATTATTTTTCTGAATAAACTAACAATATTACATAAACAAACCCAAGAAAATAAAACAAAGCCTAAATGCTACTACAAAATATATACACTATATACATGAATGCTTCCATCAATTAAACAAGATCAATCTAAACAGATAATTGATGCTAAACACAGATATACACTTACATGTCCAGGGGTTAAAGTGGATTAGAATGTTAAACCAACAGAATATTAAAAATTTTTTCCCATATTTTCGGATTATTTATGTTTTTCCTATGATCCTTAATTAACAATTTGTGAGCTAAAATATGTTTCATCGCTAATCCTTTAAAGTTATCCCATGAAGTCTGGGATGGGTTCAACCAATTTGTAGCTATATAAAGTTTCATTAACAAGAAAATATTTATCAGTATAATTATTTGGGATTTATCCAAATTATTCGGAGGAATATGTAGGATCATAAATTCCCAGGAAAGTGTAGAGTGTTGATAACCCATCTTTTGTAACCGAATTTTTAGGGAATTCCAAAGTTTGTATATGCATTTACAGCTCCAGAACATGTGTAAAAGGTCAGCCACTTGATCTTTACAGTATGGACATTTAGGCGAATTTTTAGAACTGAATTTATGCAAGCTAAGACGAGTATAGTAAGCATTATTAAGAATCATTACTTGGGTAAATAATAACTTCTGAAGAGATATTGATTTTATAGTTAAATTAATTGCTTTTAATATTTTATTATCTTCTATCAATGGTATTTTTTCCCTCCAATATTTTGATAACAATATTTGATTTTGGTATTTTAAGTCTTTTACCAATTTATATGTAGAACTTATATATTTGGAATCTTGTATAAGGGTTTGCCATAAATTAGAACACATGGTTAAATTTTCTTCCTTAATTCTAATCTCACTAAAAAAACTTATAGATAGATCCTTTATTTGTCTAAGTATAATTAAATAAGATTTAGGAAGGTTCATCTCTTTCAAGATATCGTGTATTGAAAAACCAAGATAAGGGTACATATCAATTAAAGTTAAATTGACAATAAGTGGAAATTTATTAAGATTTATCAGTTGATTATTGATTTTCAAATTTGGGTTCTTGTGGAAGGGTTGAAAAGTCATCATATGTTGCAAAAGATTTAATGAATGAAAAAAATTTTGTATCAATGATATGTATAATCTAATATGCTCCATTAAGGGATATAATTTCAGATTGTCTTTTTTTAAAAAGGGTAATGCCTTAGGGTTAATGTTCAAACTTACAGCATGTTTATAATTCAGAACCAACCAATTTGGTACCCATTTACCACTAGCTGTGTCAAAGTTAGCAATTCTCAAAATCCTATTAGCATTTATTATTAAGTAATAAACTTCAAAATAAGGTAAATCAAGCCCACCTTTATTCTTCGGAGTCATCATTTTATCGTAAGATATTCTGGTTTTCCTAGGCTCCCATACAAATGTAGTCAATTCCGTATGAATCTTTTTAAAGAAATTCTTATTAATTAATACTTGACTAGCTCGGAAAATATATAATATTCTAGGGAATACATTCATTTTAATAATTGAGACCTTTGCCATTGTTGGTAACTTTAAATTATTCCATCTTTTTAAGTCAGACAATATATGATCCCAAGTTACTTGAACATTATTAAGATGAAAATCTCTATCATCTGTAGAAAAGATAATACCCAAGTATTTTATTTTCTCTTCAGATTTTATATGTCCTACCAATGGTAAAAGCGAAAAGGGTTTTGGAGTTCTTAAAGGGAATAAATTACTTTTCTTAAGATTTATTTTGTAATTGGATATTTCATAAATTCCTCCATGCCTTCAAAATTTTCTCGGTATCTGAGATAGGTGTCATACAATAAATATTAAGGTCATCCATAAAAGCAGCCATAGATATTTTAGTACCATAGATCACTGGTGCATTATAATATGTATTTTGTTTAAAATATAGGAATAGAGGTTCTAAATATAAATTGAATAAAATTGGAGATAATGGACAGCCTTGACGAGTTCCGTTTTTAATTTGTATTCTTTTGGAAAAAAATTTATTAATATATAAAGTTGTATAAGGTTTATCATATAATTTTTGTAATGTTGAAATAAACTCTTGAGGTATATCAAAATATGGTAAAATATCAAACAAGAATTTTAAATTAACTCTGTCAAATGCTTTTTGTGCATCAATTATAAGAGCATACATATTAAAATTCCTATAATTGGCGTAAGAAATTAATGTGTGAAGCGTTAAAGTATTATCAGTAGTTTGTCTATTATTTATAAATCTGGCCTGTTCATTAGATATTATTGAAACTAAACCCTTCCTCAGCCTATTAGCTAAAATGGAGGTCAAAATTTTCATATCTATATTTAAAAGTGAAATAGGCCTATAATTATCCGGATTTAGAGAGTCTGCGTTTTCTTTAGGTATAAGAATTGTTCTAGATGCATGAAAATGAGGATCATTAACTTTATTATTGATTATATAATTAAATACATACGCGAGTATTTTACCAAATTTGTCACAAAAGGTTTTATAAAACTCCGTAGTCAGACCATCTGGTCCTGGTGCTTTATGAGATTTCAACTTTTTAATTGTGTCAATTACCTCCTCAAAGGAAATTGGTTTAATTAAATCTAATTGATATTTTTCAGCTATTTTTGGAAAAATAATTTTGTGTAGAAACTCCGTATTAGACTTGTTTGTAGGTACACCATGATGCTCTCCATAAATTTGAGAAAATATTATTTCAAAGGTATTCATAATATCTTCGGATGTTGTATATCTTTTATTATTAAACTGTATTTCAGGAATTTGAGAAGGTGTTTTCACTTGATTAATAATACGGGCTAGAGCTTTTGATGGGGTTTGAATATGATTAGCATACTTTACCATTAATTTATGTTCATGAAATGACATCCTACTATTTTGTAACATAAAAAGCTCCTTTTGATGTTTGAATAGTTCTGTTTCAGTTTGTTTATTATAGTCTCTAATTAAATCTTGATCTAAAGCCTTGATTTCCGTTTCCAATCTTTGTATCTCTCTACTCTGTGCTTTTTTATAAAAGGTAGCTTTTTGAATAAAAATCCCCCTTACTTGTGTTTTAGTTGTCGCCCACTCAATATCAGGTGTATGTTTCTGTTAGAGAAATTAACTAATAGAAGATAAAGAATCGCTTGAATTTCCTGAACAACATCCTCCTTATTCAATAAATTTGGATTTAAAGACCAATTAAACCCCCTGTGTCTTAGACTATTACTAATGTCTTTATTAAAACTTAATGCTATTTTAGAATGATCCGATAAGTATCTAGCTTGTATGTGTACATAAGGATCTGCATCAATCAATATCTCAGAAATTAAGAAAAAATCTATCCTAGACCACATCTTATGACAACTTGAGTAAAATGTGAAATTATTAGTGTTATATTTATTATTTTCATATTTAAAGGGATCATATAATTTAAAATCAACTTTAAGTTCACTTAAAGCTATTACAGCTTGCTTATTATAAAACTTATATGAACTTGATTTATCCTTTTTAGGATCTTGGTACGTATTCCAATCCCCTCCTATAATTATATAACAATTGTTATATTGATTCAAAATAGGGTAAAGTGATGCTATAAAAAGCTGCTGATTTATACATGGTGCATATATATTGAGAAGTAAAACAGGTTTATCGAAAGGTGTGGATGACAGAATAACGTAACACCATCTTCCCTCTTTGTCTATTTTGGAGTCTAAAATATTACCTTGATACTGGTTTTTTATAATTATGGCTACACCCACACTATTGGTCTGCCCTTCTGAAGCTACTACCTCTCTAATCCATTTCTTACCCTTAATAACTGTCCATTGATCATTGGTTAAGTGAGTTTCTTGAAGTAAAATAAAATAAGCCTTAGCCTGCAAAAATAAGTGAAGAAATAATTTCCTCTTTTTCATGTTCTGGAGTCCTTTTGTGTTCCATGAATCTATTATCCACATACTAAAAACCTTATTTTGTTAAAATGTACATTAATTTTGAAAAACTGTAATAAAATCCAATATTTGTACATAATCTGTATTGTTTTGAAGCATTCTAAATATCCCGTCCCATCCCAGTGCCTAACCACTATACCCCTGGACCAGGACATACATAGGCTGTTTGCATGATTAAAAATTCCCCGATTAAATAACTCTTCAAAATATACATTCTTAACCTTAAAGTATATACTATCTATAACATGCAAAAAACCTATAACTTGTACAATTAAATCTACAAAGTCTAACCAAAACATTCCCTAAAAAAACACTGCTAACCATCTACAGCTCTTGTGTCCAATACATTCCCTCCCCAATAATCTGAAATGTTTACTTAATATTAATAAACAGTTGTGTCTCATAAAAAAGAAAAAAAAAGAAAATAATTCCAAAAAAATATATCTAAAAGGTTATTAACCTTCAATAATGAGACACTATTAGTACTAAATAATACAATTATTCACTTATAAATATTCCACAGAATATACTGTCACTAAAGAGAAAAATCACAGAAAATTGAGTAACCGACCACTTGGTCATTATATGTAAGTCATACATTGTCTATAACCCATATCTACGTTCAAATCAATAAACCAAACTATATATTAACAGTCATATGTATATTAATGCCTTGAAACCCCTCATTCTAAGGGAAAACTAACAGTGTTATACCAATAGTAACTGCTAAATACCTCACCATTAACCCATCCCACCAACTAAATAGAGTCATATTTCTATACAAGACCCATTATAATTTACATTATATTAAAACATTCTAATCTGTCTTAACTGAATATACTATTTATATTCCCTTTTACATGACACAATATTTACCACTAAGATCATTAACTATATCTGTTCACATTTCCTAAACATTTTACTTAAAAGAATATATGCTATGTAAAGTGTGTACCATCCCAACAAACCAAAACAAACCTCATCAGATATTATATATGGATTACCTCATATTTTCCCTCTGCACAAAATCAGGATACATTATAACCTAATAACATAATCTAATACTATAAAAGTCACAAACTTGGCATTATAGTCCAAATACTTTAATTTTCTTCCTTCCACCAAGATATCCTCTTTCCCAGTCTGGAAACACTGCCATCGGATTCGCGACGGGGGATCCATTTAGCAAACGGACATCCGGATGCACCACAGCACAAACGCACCCTCAGGAGCAACAGTAGTATTTCCTCAGCTTCGCGACGGGGGAGCCATTACGCGAACGGACATCCGGATGCGCCACAGCAAAAGCGCACCCTCAGGAGCAGCAGCAGTATTTCCTCAGCTTCGCGACGGGGGAACCATTAAGCAAACGGACCTCCGGATGTGCCACAGCAACAACGAACCCTCAAGGACAAGAGAAGCATTTCCTGTTACCTCGTGGGAAGAAACAGCTCGTGAAAGCCATAACAATTCAGAAATTCTTCGTGAAGGATCAGGATCTATACACGAACCCTTATCTGATGTTCAAGAGGCCTGGTAAACCAACAAAATTCAGACAAAGGAATATGAAGCCTCGAACTACAGCAAAAAAGGAAGCCCATCTCAGACGTTGTTTAAACCGGATCAGAAAGTCATATTAAGATTCAGAGGCAGGCAGAGACTTAAAAACTCTCAAAAAGGTAGATTTAGCTTCTTTTTTTGTAGAAACCGAATATTTGGCACCATCGACTGTAAAAGTTAAAGTATTAGGGTATTTCATTTGAAATTTTATCTTTTTTTCAATAAGAAACTTACAGTAAGCAGACAAAGCTTGTCTAGCCTGTCTTATTTGCAGTGGCAAATCCTGAGCCATGGACACTTTATTATTGTTCCACATGATAAAACCTCCATTCTTTTTTACAGTTAAAATTATTTTATTCACATCTTGATAGTTAAGAATTTTTACATACACTGGTCTTGGTATATTTGAAGCCTGTGATTCTTTCAAAGCTCTATGCGCTCTCTCTATTGTTATTTGTTTAGCCATGTCAGGGTCATTAAACAACGTAGTAAATATTTGAGTAATGGATGGAATTAAATCATTGTATTGAATTATTTCCGGTAGCCCTCTGATAATTATATTATTCCTCCTGGATCTAGCCTCCAAGTCCAGAATTTTAGCTTGCATAGAATGAATGTCCAGATCATGAATATCAGTTTTTTTTAGCAAGCATTGTTATTTTGTCTTCATTCTCAGATATTCTTGCTTCAGATCTATCCATTCTTTCAAGAATTTGAGTACAAGTAGTACCAAAAGATTGTATCTGACTAGTTAGCTCTTCCAAAGCTTCTTGGATGGGCGACAACGCTGTTTTTATATCTTCCATGTTTGCTAGTTGGTCCGGTTTGTCTTTAATTCCAGCTTTAAAAGATTCCTGCTGTTTTGTCACCTTCTGTCTTTTTGAAGTTAAATCTTTCTCTGGAGATTGCAGTGCTGACAGTTTGGTTTTTGTTATTGTTATGTCCATGTTTTTATCTCCTTTTGACATTATAAAACAGAACAGACTGTAGTTTAGGTATGTAAATCAAGTTTGTTGATCAGACAAATCCTTTGTTTAACACTCTCTTCAGAGTCAGTCAAACAATCAGTTCTAATCCTGTTGAATTCTTCGATTTCTCTAAGGTTATGCCCCTCTCAAGCGATACTTGAATGTAGTAGATTATTTTTAACCGAAAATTATTAATATAAACCTCGTATTATAACTTCAGGGTAGGTTTTTCCTCAGGATAAATGAAGAGCTGTAGATATGCAGTGTTCACAGAATGGCAGCCATCTTTGAAAAGAGATGCTTCACTCCTGAGTGTGTTGTCCATTGGATGAGACATTAAACACACGAACCATCTGCTTGAGTTGGTGGTAGCTCAGGTGGATGTACAAAGTTCCCATGGCACCTATTAAAAATAGTAGGGGAAGTTCCCCAGGCCAAATTTCCCCTAGTAGTATAAATACTACCTTTGATCTCCCCTGAAAAGAGGCCACTAGCCTAGTCAACAAAAAATAAATAAAATAAAAAAAATATTAATTCCATCTTTATCTTCAGGGAACATAAGAACTTTTTATTTTACAGCACTTTAAATATACATCTTTATTTCATTACAGTGTGTTGCCAAAAATGTTTTACATGAGTAGTTTATGAGTGTATGTATCAATATGTACACGCACACACGTGCACACACACACACACACACACACACACACACACACACACACACACACACACACACACACACACACACACACACACACGCACACATACACATGCATACACACATGCACACACATGCACACACACATATATATATATATATATATATATATATATATATATGCATAGATCTAATCACATTAGTCTTGCAGCCCATACATTGACCACGAAAAACTGAATGTCGACATATTACCATGCATGGACTTAGAAAAAAACCTTGTGTCATGCAACAAATAACATTGTTTTTTTTTCCAGGGGTTCAAGCCCCCTGCCCCCTGATACCCCCTGATAATTATAAATACTATCTCCAAGATATCACAATCCATGAGGAAAGGTAATATTCCTCTACCCAGGGATTGTCGATCTCACACACCTGTCAAACATCTGCACATATTGACCAAATGCGGTTAATTAAATAGTGGTTAACAAAGAAGCAATCAGACCAAAACAGTGCACCCGTATATATGTATATATATATATATATATATATATATATATATATATATATATATATATATATATATATATATATATATATATATATTTATGTATATATATATATATATATATATATATATATATATATATATATATGTCGATTAGATATATACAGATATATATGTATAGAAATAGATAGATATCTAGATGTTTATCTACCGGTATATAGATATACTGGCATATAACATTATAGCTGTCTTTGCAAGCAGAGGGTTTAAAGAAACAATCATTTTTTTGTAGTATAGCCCTGTAAACGAATAATCAGAAACAGAAATCTGTATGTAGACCTCAGCTGTTCACAAGGTAATATTCTTTACTTTTACCACTGACTTTCATATGTACTAAAGGTCCCATGGGCCATGTGCAAAGAGTGCAGTTATTTGAATATGAAAGACCTCAGAAAGAATAAAAGCATTACTGGCCATTTGGGAGATTATGCCTAAAGCAACCTGACAAACTAAAATAAATGTGAGCAGTGTTTTAGGCTGCCCTTGTTTTCTTGCTGGTAAGTGTTGAAACTTTCCAGTCAGCATGTTTTCTCACTACTATTTATGAATATAGGACAAATGTGTATTTGTTACAAACAGTTGGACCGCACTGTGTTTGAATTATTTTAAATTCTGAGTGCTGCAGTTCTTTTTGCAACGTCATAATATGCTTTTTTCTCTTTTCTTCTTTAAGTAATATAAGGAAATTGGTATTTTAAAGGTTTCTTCAAAATAAGGTCAAAATGTAATTGTTTTAAAAGTACCTGAGAACCAATCAAAACACTTCAGTCATTCATTACAATAGCACAAACTGAAAAACAGCTTCCTCCTATAACCTTAACTTCCCCAGAGTCCTAGAGTCACACTACATTGGCAAAACCAGAAATTCCCAAACTAGCACACAGCTGTCTTGTGCAATTACTGTTTTTGGTCTAACCTGAGTGAGCCACTGATTTCTGAAGAACTGCTTTGCAAACAAACACAGGACAGCTAATTTAAGCACTTTGCTCTTGACTACGTAGCTTTAACTATATTTTCACTTTTGCACCTCATGAATCGGGGACACAGAGTTAAAATAATGAGGGATAAAGGTGTAAAATCAATTAAATATTGCTCTTATTTGCTTAGCAGAATAGGATTAGCAGGGTTTATGTTAGATTTTATTTTCTGATTAATAAGAAATCTAGAGCTCTAAGCATGACAGTATTTATTGATAGCAATCCTCAATGATTTTACAGAAAAACACTGATTTATAAAGAAATCGGCAGAAAAATTGAAGCCAAGTCAGGAGTGGTCTACAAAAAAGGAACAGCTGAGGAATATGACTTCAAATATAAGTTAATAAACAAATAGAAAACAAGATCTTGAATTTTCTTGTTTCTTGTACCTAATTCAAAATCAGATGGAAGCTCTATCTGGTCAGTCTCGGAAAATAAATCTATAGAACTATGGGATTTAGGCTGAATTGACCAATCTTGTATTGGGGCAAAACAGAAAAAAAAGAGAGAAATAAACATAGCAACATATAAAAACCTAGTTACTATAGAAAGTGCACTGTGCCCCATAAGCTAATGATATAGGTCAGTATTGCAGGGGTGACTAGAAGTAATGATGCTGTTCATAACATTCTGCTGCTGTAGCTGGACCCTTTGCAGGTTGTATCAAAGGCCACAAGAAATGGGATGCAATCCTGCAACGCAGAAAATATATACTACCTGAGGGCACCAGCATCTAGTTTGTTAGAAGACCATCATCAAGAGAATGGAATAAACATAAAAGATGGTACTAGGAGACGGATAAGGGAATGACACTACTCATGTGGTTTTTAAAAACAACTGTCTGGCAGGATATTGGAGACAATGTTGCCCCACCCTTGAAATTGAGAGAAACTAGTAAATCTAAAATTGTCATGTGATAGGGGAATGTCAGAAAATGATGATGATAATGGTGGCTGAAAATGGGGGACAGTGTATGATATTGTAGGTGGTGGAAATGATCAGCCTTTTGCTACTCCAAAGATATGGATAGGACAGGCAATGTTCACACTGATCTTATTATTACTGCTATTGTACATGCCTGCCTTGACAATAAGAAACCAGACACATAAACATGCATTTCTCTTAACATAGGCTGGACTGATAA
>NC_056751.1:73711260-73788698 GCF_019279795.1 Protopterus annectens | reverse complement strand
GCACCGGCGCAGGCGTTCCGCCGGCCTTCCGCCGAGCTTCATGAATCCCGGGGAAAGTGTTTTTTCAGTAATTTATGTTTATTTGTTTATTTTACTTACATTTTGCTTACTGGGGTAGACAGCACTGATCACAGACTGACAAGGTGCAGGTTCAGATTCTTCTGTAGGTTGTATCTTAACCTTTCATAGTGGAACTGTAATACAGGTAAATTCTTTTGGCTGAAATTAATCAATGTTGTCTCTTTTGGCTGTTGGCACTATCCCACTTCACAAGTAAATGGAGTCCCCTAACTAGTCTGCCTACTTGTTTAACAAACAATCATGTTTAAAAATACTAATATTTTATTGCTAATTCAGATTGAATCAGATGAGCATCATTCAAGCTTATAATAAAACTATTCATTTGTCATTTTTTTTTGTTAAGTTTAGAACAACTATTATAGACAAAACTGAATTGGTCAAATTAATAGTAGTGGGTAGTGGCATAAGGTAATTCATTTGTCTGTTCCTAGTTTAAATTAGTTAATTTATTCCTATATGATGTGGTGTAAAGTTACCCATATACTAATCTTTTGAAAATTTTAAGGATGTAATATGAAAGAAATATTTCTGTCTTAACTTATTATTATATATTATTATAATAATTATTTGTTCAGGAAAAAAAACTGGCATGTATTTACATGTTTAGTTAAATTTTGTAATCATTTGTAATCACTGACGACATCCATTCTATCACCAGAGAAAGGATTAAGAGAGATTAGATGGAATTTTTGACCCAGATAGAAGTCTGCCTATGACAACAATAAAGAATAAATTATGAGAACCATTATAGTTGGTATTATTATCACTAATGCAGAGAAGACAAAAAAACAATGCTTTGCATTTCTTTTTTATAATATGAGAAGCAACGGCCACTTGTAAATGTCATGATTACTTTCCTTAAGTGAAGGCATACTTGGAGCAGGTTTATTTCATATGACAGAAATTATTGTCAGACTTCTACAACTTATGGCACCAGCCAATGGCCATTCTTTTAAGTTACTTAAGGATGTCTCAGACTGCCAGCGGAAAACAAAGTAAAGCATCAGTACCCAGGAGAGCATTTTGTACGTGGCTCTTCTCAGCTCGTTAGTGACCTTTCTGATCAATAGCCACAGTGTAAAGACATCTCTGTCTGCTACCACGTCTGTGCCTTATAACAGCAGCAGATGAGGGATTCCCTTGTCAGTCTGTGAATCATTACTATGATGAGCAGTAGCCACAGCAAATGCCTGTGTTACATTCCTTAGCAGATAGTAATAACAGTACCATGATGTCATTAGTACGGTCCTGAATCTGGCAACTGCATGTGCAAAGAAATACTTCTCCATCTTAATGTCTGTACTGTATGATTTTTATTTATTAATTTCCTTTTCTGTGAGCAGCACAGTGAATAAGTGCAAGATTTGTAATCTAAAGCTTTGGGTTCTGAGTTCAAGCCTGACCTCCAGTCATTATCTATACAGAGTTTTCTATATCCTTTCTTTATCTGTGTGGACCTTCACTGATATTCTGGTTTCATCATATGCTTAAAAATGTACTGGCTAAATTTCTACTCTCAATTACCCATATACATTGCATTTGTCCTGCCTTTGTACATGAAAGGAGTCTGAGACAGGCCAGTTTACTTACACAGTTAACAAATGAGTAAACTACAATTAAATTCATTCTATTGATTGCAGAAGTAATAAATTATGCATCTATATTGAATACTTCTTTCTTCAGTTATGTCACAGACTTCAAACTAATTAGGTAAATCTCTTACAACAAGACATAATTAACACTGTACCGGCAGCTAAGAACAATCATTCTGACCACTGGTATGCAGGTTCAAGTTTTAGGCAATATGATTGCCTAAAATGCATGTCATTTCTAACTAGAGAATATCATTTTTACATTTTATATCATATTAACTTTAATTACTTCATTAATGAATTTACTTATTTAAATGTTGTTCACCATGTTGCTCAGGTGAGTAGAGACTATTTCCAGTGAAGGCCATTAAGGAAAGTTTCCACAGACATAATAACCAAATCAAGCAGTTATTATTAGACTCGTAAATTCAAATATAAATTACATGAAAAGAAAATCAGAAGATATTGCATATTAGAACATGTCAAGACATGGGACAAGACTTTAATTAAGATACAGCCATTTAATTTCATGAAACATAATGACATATTTTCTAAGATATGAAAATGACAGTTTATCCAACAGATAAATCCGGCTGTACAGAATTTGTGCCTAGGTAGAAAACCTGAAACAGTCGCTAGTTTTATGAGAGAGTAGGTATTTCTTTCTTTGTTTTATTTTGAGGCATCATTCGCTCACAGTTTATGTAGTAAAATTATTCCTGGCTTATGTGGCTACCAACTGATCTAATGTCTACTACAAACTTCACCTCTCATTGGATATATTTGTTTAAATACTGAGGTGTAAGTCCCCCATATTCACCACACCATGCTGTCAGAATGGGAATATCCATTTTATAAATCTCCCTTTCTGCACTTGCTGACATGCTGCCCTAAGACGTAAAAGATTCACACCACATTATTGCACACAGGACAGCATGACATGATGGGATGCTAATGAGCGTTCTGCTACTTCATGCTTAGCTCTGCTCCTTCTTCATGGCTTTCCATGAGAAGATGCACTTTTACCCGTAGTATGCTACATGTCCATGTTATGCACAATGGCGACATGGCCTGCATTCATTTGTACTGTGGGGAGATGCCAACACACCAAGATGGGCATCTTTAACACCTGCCCGTACTATAAGGTCACTCCCCCCTGCAAATTATTCCATTCAGCTGGATCAAGCTGCCTTATTGCATGGAGGTCAGTAATAAAGCAATTGGAAGGAAGAATGTAAAAATCCATGCTAATGAGGTGTGAAAGCATGTCAGTCATTAATCACTCTGGTAGGCAGTGTTGAAATTTTAATAATGAAAGCAATTTGATTTGCAGCAATAAAAGTATGGCTGTGCTGTATCTCAATAGGGGTGGGAGATAGGAAGCAAGAACCCTGTTTGAATACCAGAATATTAAATTACATGGGATTGCAAATGGGGGAGTTTTGTCCTATGGAATGATCCATGCACTCAAAGACAAGAAAGGAGGTGGGAAGTGCTCCAGCCTATATTATGAACATTTAATATATATGTGCATGTTTAAGATAGATGATGGAGATTTTTCCTAGTTATGAGCATGCTTATTACTGTGTTGGTGGGGTGGTACAATAATTCCCTTGACAGTAAGCTTTCCACTAAAATACATGATAAGCAAGGTAGTTAGGAGCATCGTTAGACCAAGACAACTTCAAAGTTTTTCAACACTGGTCATAAGTAAAGATTGGAGACTCCCCATGCAAGGAGGGCATGACCACACATGAGTATTATATATGTATTTCAAGGAGTAGACCTGATAAATGGATATACATATATTGTGTGTCTATTATTTATTTATTGATATTTGATTACCATGGAAGTCCAATTGGGTAGGAGCCCATTTTCAGCAGAGGCCTGGAGAGAAATCCTCCAAAGTATTACAAAACATTTTAAGAACAATCATGTTACAGTGTTCAACAGTAATACAAAAAGCATCTACAGTTTAAATAATTATAGCAAACAAAACATAATAAGAAAACATTGGTTATGAGTAGATGCAAGTTACATGAATTGGTTAAGAATAGATGCAAGTTACATGATGATTTAATATTCAGAGAAATTTCAGCCAGTTTATAGAGAAATTAAAGGTAAATTAGTATATTACAAACAGGAATTGTGATATGAAGTGAGAGAAAAGCAGGCTTATGATACGTTTAGAGAAAGAGAGCCAGGGGAGAAAACTGATAAGTAAGAATGTGAGTAAAGAAGGGCGAAAAAGGCATTGTAAGGTATGAATAGGTATTTATTCACATTTAGGGATATATTTTATCCTGGTGTTGAGCAAAAACAGTGCCAGCTTTTGGCTAGGAAGTCTATCAGAATGGTTTTGAATGATGGAAGGGAGGGTTTCAACCTGAGAGCTACAGGTAAAGAGTTCCAGGCCTTATCAATATAGTATGAGTACAGACAAAGCCCATCAGATTTACTAGGTTTGCAGACAGATGGGAGTTTTTGGTCATTGGATCATAGTGACCTAATAGGAACATATCTATGTAGAATGTTATTTAGTGCTGGACAGGCAGATGGATGTTGGATAATTTTATAGGTAGTAAGAAGCTGTGTATATATTAGTTGATGGGGTGTTTCAAATCAGTTTAGGCTTTTCAATGCTACACAATGGTGGGTTTTGAAAATGAACATTTCCCCCAAATTTAGCAGCTTTGTTATAGCATTATTAACACTTTGATTTTTGTGATTCTTGAAGATTAAGGATGGGAGCACCACAACGAAGTATGGGGAGGAGGTAAGCAGTGATAAGTGCAGGTTTACTTGCATTGAGGAGAATTGTTTGGGCTCCGTAGAGCATCCCTAGTTTTTGATGAATTTTTCTTATGCAGTTTTGCACATAACATTGTTATCCACTATCACTCCTAATAGTTTGCTATGAGAAGTGACTCCAATGGTTGAATTATCAAGAGGGAGGACTTCAAATTTTTGTTTTCATGAGACAGGGATTTGGGGGAAAAAAACAGTAATTTAGTCTTTTTAGAGCTGAACATGAGTTGTAAGTTACAAAGCCATGTTTCAGTGTCTATTAAAGCTTCCTGAATAATTTCTTAGAGGTGTACCAAGTTGTGAGATGAGCAAATGACAGTGGATCATCTTTGTACTATATTAGGAAGGCCTGTTGTGTGGTTGTATGGAGGGTACTGGTGAGAGGTGACCAAGGACAGTGCCTTGTGTCACACCGGTGGTGACTGGGAGGCATGACAATGGGGTGGAGTGCCATTTTACTGACTGGTGCCTATTGGATAAGTAGCTCTTGAACCATCAAAGGGTGGGCTGAAAGAAACCTAATCAGGATATTTGAAGTAGACGTTTGCTGTGACAAACTGTGTCAGAAGCTTTAGACAAGTCTAGAAATAAGGAAGAGACAAGTTTGCAGTTATCTCTAGCATTATTGACAGTATCTGTATAGGTTAGAAGGGCAGTGCTAGTACTATGAGAAAGATGGAAGTCATGTTGGCTTGGGGATAGGAATTCTTCCTGCAGGAGATAGTTTAGCAATTGTTTTTGAATATGCTTTTCAGGTATTTTGGAGAGGGGGATAAGATTGCTATAGGTCTAAAGTTAGCAATGTCTGTTGAATTTCCTCTTTTGTGCAGAGGGATAATGTGTGACTTTTTCCAGAGAGATGCAATGTGGGATTCTTGTATTGACCTTTTTATAAATGAATGAGACAGGGTAAGCAAAGCTGCTGTTTTAAAGTACTCATTTGGAAGGTCATCAGCTGAAGGAGAGCATGGTTTGAGTTTGTTTAAGAGTAGTTTTATATAGGATGTGGGCACAGGTTTGAAGGAGAAAGTGGCTGTGATAATATGTGGCTGCTGGGCAGGTTTATGATTAGATGTTGGAGAATCCTTGGTTAGCGATAGTATACTATCTATAAAAGAAGCCTTGAATTGTGGTGTGGTTTTGAGTGATGAGTTACTGGCAGAGGGGTTAGGGTTGAATTTATGGCTGGAATGCACATTGTTTTTAACGACTGTTAAGAGGTATTAGGGTTGTATTTACTATTATTCTGAAAGCTTTTATACTGTAGTTTATTTGCCATCATTAATTTGTTTTTTAGTACAATTGCAAGGCATTCTGAGTTTTCACGGTATTGTGGTGTTTTATATTTTTGCCATTCTCTCCATGCTTTTTTATCCTACATTAGCAGTCTACTCTTTTGGATAGCCACATTTCATTATTTGTTTTTAGTCTCTTCCTTCTGGGAGGTGCAAGGCTATTTAGAATATTCAGTGGAATTATACTGCATTCATTTTCACCATTACCTAAAGGGTGGATTTTTGGGTTCCTGTTAATAGGTGCTATGGTAATAATGAACATTTCTGATTTAAACTTGGAAAGGCTGTGTGTTGTTTTATAGACATGCTGTTTAAGTGGATGTGTGAGTCATGAGAGAACATGCAGTAAATAATGCCGTACATATGATCTGAAATGCTATAAAGCAAACATTCACTAGTCAAACTGTATCATGCAGCTGCACTGTTGACATCAGAAATCGTAAATGTCGACCACTTGTGAAAAAGGACATTAACTTAAAGTAATATACTAAGTGCTTTTTAAATAAAGAAATAGCACTTATCCCTAAAGCAGCCAGCTTTATATTCATGAGACAGGTAATAGTTCAGAACTTCTTGAAATAGTAAAAGGCTGTCTAATGCCATAATATTCTGTAATAGTGTGTTCCAGCTTTTAGTAGCTATTTTTTGAATGGGATTTCCCAGACTTCTAGAGTGACCTGGGGCTGTTTAGTGTGAGAGTGGTACTAATACAATGAGCATAACTGGCATTATGAACGGATAACACATTTATCGTCTTTACTATGTCTCTTAGAAATGGGCATAGCACACAGTATACATTTCTTCACTAACATATCTCAAGTATTTAAAGGTATTTACCTTAATATGCTACATCTCCCTGTTATTTACTTATAAAACTTTTAATTTTAATTAATTCGTTATCCGTTTCCTTTCTTAATCCATTTTAGGGTCACGGCTAAGTTAAAATACATGCCAGCACTCACTGGGCACTAGGCAAATAAACTGATAGCAGATGATTATTTGAAAATAGACAAAATGATTAAAATTATTGTGGATAAACGTCCTCTGGCCTGGGCTCTCGGCAGGAGTGGACCACTTACTAGTGCTGCTTCTATGTCCATTTCCTCACTGTGTGCCTTCTAGCTGAACAGCAGTTTCTCTAGGTCTGCTCCCATTGCTCCATTCCTGTCCATTAGTATCTCTGCTACTACCCCCAGGACTTTGACCACTTCATTGGCTTGTTGGGAAGTGAAGGTGGCTTGGTGCAGAACAGGAGACAGTATCTTGTATGTTGTCCCACACACAAGTGGCCTTTTTGTATGTCTAACTAGACAGAGTTACAGAAATCTTATGCATCACTGCAGATAGTACCAGTTAGCTACCTACACTTCATATGTTCTGTTTCAATGGTAGTCTGCCACATGATTATGGCACTGCCCCATCACTGTGAATATTTCAGATTGTTGTTTGAAACCAGTCCATCCCAAAATGACCAAGATAGCAAAATAACATTTTCTTACCCCCATGTTAGGCCCTTTCAGCACCAGAGCCACTAACTGAGCTTCATCCACCTGTTCCACAGGACCTGGTATGCTTATTATTTTCAGTGTGGACATCAGAGCACTTTTTTTGCCTGAAGTTTGAAAGTGGTCACTGGATGGCTTACTTAAGTTCAACCTCACTGAACAACACAAAGCACTGAAGATTTCTAATTTATCCTTGTGAACCTGCCAGATTTCTGAATTAGATTGACTACTATCTTGTTTTACTTGAAGCTTTTTATTTGCTTTAGAATTGCCTGAAAGTCACATGGACTGTACATCGTAGGCTTCTGATCAATTCAAGAACTGTGCAATTTCATTAACATTTCATGGACGATTTTAATTATTATTATTATTATTATTATTAGTGCTGTTGTTGATTCTGACAGGAGACATATGGTATCTATTTGAATCACACTCTGTCTTCAGTCTGAATTTGCTGCCAAGGGACTTAACCTCATTCGTTTATGGATCATATTAAAAGAAAAAAAATGCTCTGTATGCAACACTGCAACCTTCTATGTGCAGTGTTAGAATATTTTATAGTGGTTTTTGATTGAAGAAAGGACTATTTTTGGAAGACAAATATTGTGTTGGTCAACTATAAGAATCCGGTACATCTACAGGTGGTACTAAAGGCTCTGTCTCTATATTCAGCCTCTTACAGGCTGCTGAGAGGGGATCTTTGTCTGGCTTACATGGCTTCCTCATGATCCCAGCCTGATGGATCTGTTGCACATATACAAAACAAACAGCACCAGAAACACTGGATCCAGGGATTAGAACTTTATTTGCAACAAAAACAAAACATGCTGTGGGATTAGAACTTCATTTGCAACAAAAACAGAACATGCTGTAGAGACAGACATGTGCCCCAAAGGATCCCCAAACTATGGAATAGGCTCACCATCCATATAAAACTTTGTTCATCCTTAACCCTATTTAAATTAAACCTTGACAATTGGATGGGAAATCATAAATTTACCCCTGGTCTGGACCCTTGTCTCTTATGGACAGAGACTGTCAATAAGGAAGTATTATCTTGATTAACAAATCCTTAGTTACCTCCCTAATAACATGCCCCCCCCCCCAGTTAGATATCCATGATATTCAGAACCCAGTGGTTTGGGGTGCATGGCTAGGCTTGTAAGGGCCTTAGTGGCCATTAGCCTAGTAACAGTCTATGAACCAATGAGCCTATTTGTTCTCCTTGTCTGTCTACTGATACATTGACTATTTCTGTTATCAGTATTTTAATATGCATTTTTCAATTCCTCACTAGGTTGTCAAAGTTACTATTTAAAGATTATATCATCTTATTTTCTAGTTTTTAACAAATGGAAATTATCTGCTTTTTTAAGAACACTAATTTCATATGGAAACTAACTATCTGAGGAAGCCATGTAAGCTAGACAAAGATCCCCTCTCAGCAGCCTATAGGAGGCTGAATACTGAGGAGGACTATGGCTAACCAAGTTCGCCGATGACTGCAAACTGGGAGCCATAATTGACTCTCCGGCTGACACGGACATTCTCCAAAAGGGCCTTACTGAGACGGACACCTGGTGTCAAAGTCATGATCTCAAGCTAAATGCCAAAAAATGCATAGTCATCCCGTTTGGGAAAAACAAAACACCCATGACTTACCACATAGATGGCAGCCCCCTTAATACAGAGGAGGTAATCAGAGATCTGGGGACCCAGGTAGATAGTAATCTCTCCTTTGACAATCATATTGCCAAAGTAGTTAGGAAATCCTTCTATGTAGCCCATCTAATTACTAAAGGGTTCGCATCTAGAAATAAAGAGGTTATAGTGCCCCTCTACGTGTCACTCATCAGACCCATCATACAGTACAATGTCTCATTTGGGATGTACCTCACAAGACACTTCCAACAGCTGGAAAGACCACAAAAGTACCTCACCAAGAGGATTACTGGTCTCAAACATATGTCTTATGCAGCCTGACTGGAAAAACTCCAGCTGTACTCAGTGCCATATCGCTTATTCAGAGGTGATCTCTGCCTGACTTACAAAGCCATGTCCAACTCAGAAATGATGGACATGCACCACCTAAAGAAATCCAAGTCATTGCGAGCCACTCGCTCTAGTGAGCTAAACCTCGCCACAACAATAAATAGAACATGCTGGAGAGATAGATTCCTGTCACAAGGACTCCCCATGCTTTGGAACAAAATTCCTAACTACATTAGGCAGAGCCCCTCACTAACACTCTTCAAGAAAAACCTTGACGAGTGGATGAGTAACAGAAAATACACCCCTGGGATCACTTCATTGGCTCTTCTTGACAGAGGCTCAGTTAATTAATCAATGGGGCGGCGAAAGATGACACACTCTGGCTAGGCTTATAAATGCCCTCGGGCAATAGACTAGTACTGACCTATGAACCTATGTTATGTTAGTTGCATTATTTTGTTTTTACTTGCATGTAGGTTGTATTTTGCATATTACTTTCTGACATATTTGCGTTTGCATGTTACTTTTTACTGCTTTTGTTAATTATGGTATTTTAATAGTCTTGTATTAACTTCTAACATTGTCTATCTGCATTGCATATGTATTACTTCTAGTATGTTTTTACTGTCCTTACCTAATAAAAGTACAATTATTTTCAAGTTCTCTTCTATTACCCTAAACTAGCAACTCCCAAGCATTAACTATAATTATCAAATACTTACTGCACCTGAATAATTTCTAATACCTAACAATAAAATATTATTAAAAAATATCATGACCAACCATACTTTCACTATAGTAATAATAATTATTGTTCTGCCCACCTTCACCCTTAATCTAGTTGATTTATGGTGCATATGTATTGCATTATCCAAACCTTGTCCTGTCAAAACTATAAACCTTAATACCATTATTTTTACAAATCAAGTGTAACAACATTTTTATTGTTCATACAAAATCCTATCCACACACTTTCCAACTTTCTAGACAATAACAGTACATTAGAGTGAAATGTAAAAGTGCTCTCTGACTCATTACCAGAATGGACAAAGAAAGGTATTCATCTTTTATACCTTTAATAATGGTAACAATAAGTGCTGCTGCTGATGAATCAACCGTAAATCGGACCCTAATAACCACAGTAACTCTACTGCCCACTACTAGCACAAGTTCTTTATCTCCTAATAATTCAAACACAGCAAACATATAATTCAACCACCATATTGTTCCAAACAGCAAAGAAGTATAAAAATGTACTACTTAAACAGTCACTGCATCAGAAACAAATGTGATTACGGAATACAAACTAGGCATACTAGGCTTAACTGAATTCTGATATAAAACAACATTTGCCCTTTCACCTGCATGCAGTACATCTTCATTATTTGTGAATAAAAGGCAAAGTGAAAAAATCAAAACTGCCTTCAACAAATATTCCAGTGAAAGTTTTTTTTCCATGAAACAGACGCCCATGTCCCCCGAGTATGTGTGTGTGTGTGTGTGTGTGTGTGTGTGTGTGTGTGTGTGTGTGTGTATATATATATATATATATATATATATATATATATATATATACTGTATCAAACGTACAGTGTCCTGACACATGAGAGACGGGGGGGGGGGGGGTTGACAGCTGTGTGAGATCAATAAGCCCCAAGTAGATTTCCCTTCTCCTGGGAATTTGTGATCTCAAAGTTAGTATATATATATATATATATATATATATATATATAGCTAGCAGGGGGCACAGGAGTGCTTACCCCCTTTACTCCACTCCAGGGTAATCCCTAGAGCATGCGTAGAACATGTTGCTCTCAGTGCATTTGACATTCGGATGTCAATCTATAGGAAGTCAGGACACTGTTTGTTTGCTACAGTGACCTACCCATGCATATCTATATATATATATATATATATATATATATATATATATATATATATATATATACACACACACACAAGTCCAAGATTACACAACAGTGGAGAAGGATGCAAAAAATGCATGAATGTACTTTGGTGAATGTACTTCAATCAGGTTACATTCACCAGCACTATTTTTGGTGACCTGACATATTCCTTTGAGGAATATCCGTGCATCCAAGATCACACAATCTTGGAGATAACTCATTTAGATAAGCAGAACTGTGTGGATGCAGGGAGACTTGCTTTCTTGCAAAAATAGTTGTTTGGTTTGTCTCTGTTAAAGTCAGCAGTGCATTAATAGACTGGTTTCTACACAATAGAGTCTTTTTTGGTGCAGTGCTCTGCTACAGCATCATGAAAACATATATTGTAATGCAACTAAATTGGTAATTCAGTTAAAAACTGAAAAAGCGATAAAAACCTTGAAAAGCATGACCATGAGCTAGGATAATAATGAGCTGCTATGCCTAGAGCATGACCATGAGCCACAATAATAGTGAGGTGCTATGCCCAGAGCATGACCATGAGCCACAATAATAGTGAGGTGCTATGCCCAGAGCATGACCATGAGCCACAATAATAGTGAGGTGCTATGCCCAGAGCATGACCATGAGCTACAATAATAGTGAGGTGCTATGCCCAGAGCATGACCATGAGCCACAATAATAGTGAGGTGCTATGCCCAGAGCATGACCATGAGCCACAATAATAGTGAGGTGCTATGCCCAGAGCATGACCATGAGCTACAATAATAGTGAGGTGCTATGCCAAGATCATGATCATGAGCTACAATAATAGTAAGGTGCTATGTCCAGAGCATGACCATGAGCTAGGATAATAGTGAACTGCTATGTCCAGAGCATGACCATGAGCTACAATAATAGTGAGGTTCTATGCCCAGAGCATGACCATGAGCTACAATAATAGTGAGGTGCTATGTCCAGAGCATGACCATGAGCTAGGATATTAGTGAGCTGCTCTGCCCAGAGCATGACCATGAGCTACAATAATAGTGAGCTGCTATGCCCAGAGCATGACCATGACCTACAATAATAGGGAGGTGCTATGTCCAGAGCATGACCATGAGCTAGGATAATAGTGAGCTGCTATGCCAAGAGCATGATCATGAACTACAATAATAGTGAGGTGCTATGCCCAGAGCACGACCATGAGCTACAATAATAGTGAGGTGCTGTGCTCAGAGCATGACCATGAGCTACAATAATAGTGAGGTGCTATGCCCAGAGCATGACCATGAGCTACAACAATAGTGAGGTGCTATGCCCAGAGCATGACCATGAGCTGCAATAATAGTGAGGTGCTATGTCCAGAGCATGACCATGAGCTAGGATAATAGTGAGCTGCTATGCCCAGAGCATGACCATGAGCTACAATAATAGTGAAGAGCTATGCCTAGATAGACCGACTTTAATGATTCCATTTATTATATTGCATAGAAAAGTGTGTGTATTCTTTGCCTTGACTACAACAACTAGTTTATCAAAATAAGGATGTGGGGCTAGTTGTGCATTTATAAGTAACAACAATCTACAGTTTGCGTGAACCAAATCACTGCTCAAAAATACTACTGGAATAGCTGGGTCCACAGCATACACTAGAACCTGATGGCAGCCAAGATTATGGTTCTGGGTAATTGTACCACATTATGAAATCCATAGGATCCCCTGGTGTTAAATAAATGAAGATCTTATGGGACAGCATGCTGTTCAGGAGCTGTCAACGTTGGGACATAATATTCTACCCTAGCAAATGACATTTGTTTGTGACTCAGGTAGGACTACACTGGATGAAAATAGTGATGCTCAAAGAGACAATTACTACTTTTCATAGGTTCATAGATTAGTACTAGGCTAATTGCCCTTGTGGACCATTTTAAGCCTAGCCAATTACCCCATGCAAGAATCAAACCCTGCACCTTGTGTTTGTAAGGTAAACACCTTAACCATTATGCCAACCTCCCACCCTAGTGCCAACCTCCCACCCTTTTAATACCACTGGAGGAGAATAAACAAGTAATACAGGCTTTTATGGTAAGACAAATAGCTTGGCTGATTTGGGTACGTCTAAAGGTGACATTTCAGTTACGTCATGCAGAGGACTTCCTCATTGCAGGCCTTAATTAGAGGTATACTGAGTACTGGGTAAATCAGGTTTTATACCTGTTCCTACTGCTGAAAATATTTTTAAGAAAACTTGGAACACGGGTAACACTGAATCTCATAGTAGAAGGAAGGAAGGAAGAAAACACCAGAGGAGTCGAATATGTAGTGCTGACTGACCACTTCAAATTAAGAACAGATGAGTGATACATTCAGATATCGTGGCACTGAGTTGGATTTCTACATGTTAAGAACAGAAGTACTTTCCAACAAACCTTATCTAAGGGCATATGTGAAAAGGATATTGTAGGAGGGAAGAAGAGAGGAAGGGAAGAATAAAATCACCTGTATGTTGATTGGGAGGGTGGCCTAATGGTTAAGGTGTTTGCCTTACAAACACAAAGTGCAGGGTTTGAGTTTCACAAAGGATAAATGGCTCGCAAGGGCAGTTAGCCTAGCACTAATCTATGAACTAATAGGCTAAACTGTTACACACTAGTTATATCAAGTTTGTTATAAAACCATATGCTTCAAGAATTTCAGATTTAAACTGGCAAACAGGATATGACGAGTTTCTTTTTTTTTTTGTAATAAACATTATTGCTGCAACCATTAGTACCATCTACTGAAATGAATCAAACAAACCAGACTTAATCATGCAGATATGAAAATGGCAGTTAATAAACATTAACAACAAAAGAAGTCAAAAAAGCTGGTGAAGCTTGCTCTTATATAAATGTATATCAAACAAAGCAAAAGTGATCACCACGGCTAAAATAAACAGAAATATGAAGAATATGAAGGAGCAGTCTTATGTGTGAAAGCTCTTACATTCTGGAGTTTTGAGTACATTAAAAAATATTTCTGTTTATTTTAGCCATGATAATCACCTATTTTTGTTTAGTTAATAAACATTGCCAAGAATATCGACAATAACCCCACAAATGCATTACTTAGACAAACAACTGAAGACCTTTCCTCCATTTGCGATGGTGCTGAAATTCCAGACTTAAAGAGTAAGCTACTAGATGGACAACCAGTCCATAAACAAATATCAGGATTTAAAGAGTAACATACTAGATGGACAACCAGTCATTGAAAAAATGTTAAGACTTAAAATAACTAAATGGTAACCAGTCTTGATCCAGAAAAAAGAGAAGTAGGCACTAATATCCATTCTATTTACCACGTCTAAGATCTTGTTATTCCATGACTTGAGACTGCAACGTAACATATGCATATGTCCATTTAGTAGGGTATGCTTTTCAATGTTTAAAAGGGAGGGCAAAAAAGATGGAAACCTCTGACCTTGTCCAAACATATTCTGCAAAGCCGTGTATCTCCTAGAAAATTCTAAAACCAGATAACCAACATTTACAGTTAGCAGAAGAGAGAACATGTACTCAGAGTGTGTGTGTTCCACTCTACTGATGAGTCAGGGTCACAACCAGCTAACCACTTCATAGGACCAGATAAGGTGGACCTAGGGTGCATACTCCCTCCCACAGTGCTAACACTGACCCGTGCTGCCCCACCACCTCTTGTAAAAAAGCATAGGCATGTGTTGTAATAAGTAAAACATCTTGGTGATAGAAAATCTGATGGGAGAAGGGCTTGGAATTCTTTCAAGTGTAAGGTGGCATTCTTTCCCCTTTTCTGTGAGTAAGAGGCTAGTTAATTGCCTCTTCCAGGTCTCACATAGCTCCCTCAAGTTGGGAAATAGGAATCTCAGCCAAAATTGAATGTAGATCCCTAAATCTAAGCTTTATCTTAGCCTGCTCCACCGAGGTTAACAGGTACAGACATAACAACAGAGACTAATTCTAAATAAGCTTTTAGATCTAAGTGAAACTGATAGATACTCCCTGAATTTCAGATAACACCACCAGGGGATCCCCAGTTCAGGAAATGTCATGTTAATCTCATTAAGGGTAAACAGCTGCTGTGTGTTTGAATCCCAAATGTCTCTCAAATACAGAGTTCTTGCCTGAATACCATTAATTCCACCCAAAATTATTCACCCTAACTCTGAATAAGTAGGTTATCCGAAATTCTTGAAAAGACAGAGATTGCCTGATATGATTTAGGTTCATAGGTTCATACTAGGCTATCTGCCCGAGGGCATTTACAAGCCTAGCCCATAGTTTTGTGACTTACGCCACCCCTTTAGTATGGGGAACTATACCCATTATTTTGCTGTGCCTCTGTCGAGCAGTGACACTGAGGTAATCCCTGGGGTATATCTGCGATCTCCCATCCATTGGTCAAGATTTCTCTTGAACAAGGCCAGCGAGTTGCTCTGCCTCACATATACCGGGATTTTATTCCACAGCATAGGGAGTCTTTGGGTGATGAATCTATCCCTCCAGCACGTCCTATTAATAGCCGTGTCGAGGTTTAAGTCTCCCGCCCTTGTGGTTCTGACGGATCTAGATTTTTTGAGGTGAAGCATATTCATCAAATCTGGGTTTGACATGGCCTTGTATGTTAGGCAAAGGTCACCTCTGAGCAAGCGGTGGCGACTGAATAGAGCTGGAGTTCTTTCAGTCGGGCAGCATAGGACAGATGTTTGAGACCCTTTATCCTTTTGGTGAGGAACTTTTGTGGCCTCTCCAGCTGCTGCAAGTGTCGGGTCAGATACATTCGAATGGGGCATTGTACTCAATCATTGGTCTGATGAGTGATGAGTATAGGGAGACTATGACCTCCCTTGATCTAGATGAGAATCCCTTCATGATAAGGTGGGCAATGTAGAAGGTCTTCCTAACTACTTTAGCTACATGGGTGTCGAATGACAGACTACTATCAACCTGGGTCCCCAGGTCCCTGATAACTTCTTCTGTGCTCAGTGGATTGCCACCTATTTGGTAGCTAGGGTAACCTTGTTTTTCCCGAAGGGTATGACTATGCATTTTTGGCATTTAACTTTAGGCCATGGCTCTGGCACCAGTTATCCGTTTCTGTGAGACCCTTCTGAAGGATATCTGTGTCAGATGTGTTTTCTACTATGGCCCAGTTTGCAGTCATCTGCAAACTTTGTCAGCCATAACCCTCCTGTGTTTGCTTGTACTTGGAAAAGTAGATGCCAAACAAGAGTGGGCCCAGGACTGAGCCCTGTGGTACACCACTTGTGACAGGCTTTGAGTCTGACATGGTGCCAGCAACTCTGACCCTGTGGGTTCTGTCACTCAGCCAGTTTGCAACCCATCTTGTGATGTATGGGTTAACATTTAAGCTGATGAGTTTTCAATGATACCTGAGTGGGGTATTGTATCGAAGGCCTTCACCAGATCGAGGTAGGCTGTATGGACTGCCTTTCCCTCATCAATGGCTTTGGTGACTGTTTCAAAAAGTCAACCAAGTTTAGAAGGCATGATCTGCCTTTGACAAAGCCAAACTGGGATGGATCCAAAGTCTGCAAATTCCCTATGTCTTTATTTATGAGGTCCATTATGATCCTCTCCATGGCTTTGCAGATAAGGCTTGTCAAGCTAATGGGCGGTAATTTCCAGGGTCGGTGGAGGCACCGCCTTTGTGAAGTGGGACCACAGTTGCAGTGCGCCACTCCTGGGTATGTATCCAGAGGTAAGACTATGATTAAACAGCTGTCCTAGCTGTGGGTTTAATTCCTCGTTGAGTTCGTGGAGCACACAGCCGGGGACACCATCAGGTCCCATGGATGCTGTGTTTTTGCTTTGGAGAGAGCAGTTCTCACTTGGGCATTGGAGATGTTTGGGGGCTGCAATTGCTTGGTATAGATATCTCTCCTTTTGGGAGGGTAGAAGTTTGCACTGAACCTGTCAGCCAGTATGTTGGCAATGTCTGTAGGATCAGTAATCTTCACATCATTTTGAACTAGTTCTGAGCATATCTGGGAGTTTCCTCCCAGGTTTCTAACATAGCTAAAGAAGGCCTTATGATTGTCTTTTGAGTCTTTAGCTATTTTTCTCTCAAAATTTGCTTTGGATGATTTTATGAGAGCTCTTAGTTTTTACTTATAGTGATCAAGGGTGTCTTACCTTTTAAGGATTTTGCTCTATCTTGTAGTAGCTTCCTCCTTTTGTTGTAGAGTTTGTTTATGGCTGGGGTCCACCAGACTGGACGCTTGCCTTTGGTACAAAGAGTCTTTGTTTTGCTTGGGATTGCCTTATCCATGCAGTCCTGCAGGTGCTGGTAGAAGGCATTTGTAAGTGATTCAGCGGCTTGAGTACTGTTTTCCGCTCGGGGGCCTTAAAGGAGACCACACTAGTCTTTAGAAGTGTGAAGTCGGCTTTGAGAAGTTCTTTACTGTGGTCTTTTTTATTTCAGGTGGGGGTGGGATGAGGACCTCCAGCGAGATTAGTTTGTGATCTGATCTCACCAGTGAGGGGTATACTTCCAGTGTTGAACATTGTGCTCCCATGTTCGTGATGATGAGATCAAGTATGTTTTCTCCTCTTGTGGGGATGGTGACTAGTTGTTCCATGGCATTTGAGTTTATGAATTCCAGGAACTTTTGGGCTAGGGTGTTTGGGCTTGAGTAGTGTTCCCAGTCTATATTAGGGTAATTGAAGTCACCTAGTATGATGGTGTTTGGTGATACATTTATCCCTCTAGTGTTTTCAGGAAGGCCATGTGAGGTTCCTGAGTTTGTGAAGGTGGCCTGTAACATGCTACAATTTGCAGAGCAGTCTTGCCTATGGTTAATTGCACCTGGATGGTCTCCGATGCATCGTGCGTTGCCACCAGTCTTGAGGTGTGGGTGTCCTTGATGAATATGGATACCCCCTCCTTTCTTGGTATTGTCCAGATTTTGGGGCGGAACGCATGATAAGAGGTAAAACCTGATAGTGCTGGGGTGCTCTCAGGAGCCTTGAACCAGGTTTCTGTCACTGCACAGACATCGATGTTCTCCATACTGAGAAGGGCCTCGAGTGCGTGCATTTTGAGATTTAGACTTCTGGCATTGACCAGCATTACCCTTAGTTTTTTCCTTTTTGTGTTCTAGGGTGGTAGGTTTAGAATTTGAGCCTTGCCTAAAAAGGCACTATGGGGGTGGCAAGAGCCTTTGCCAATATCCGGAATCCCAGGGGTGACAGGTGCAAGCCATCCCTTGCGAAGCAGCGTGGCTTGTCCAGCATGTCATCCCAGGCAGACAGACATTGGATCCCCTTTGAATGACACCAGAGTTTAAGCCAATTGTTAAAGCTGATCATCTTATCTCTGTATTGTGGCATCATTTTTGGTGAAGGTAGGATACTGCTCAAGGTCAGGGTCATACCTGCCTGGACTACATAATCAGAGAGCTCCTCAATGTCTCTTTTCATGTAGTCCAAGGAGGTACGTCTCAGGTCGTTTACACCAGCGTGGACAATGACTGAGTCGTATTTGTACCTGCTGTTGAGAGATCTGAGTGCTTGCGTTATGTGGCGGATTCTAGCGCCCGACAGGCAGCTTACTGTGACCTTCTCCTTACTCAGTCTGGTGAGCGGGACATCAGTGTGTCTGACTATGGAGTCACCAATGACTAGTGTGTCTGGCATTGTGTTTGGCCTTAAGGGCTGTGACTGTTTGACACTCTGACTGTGAGGTCTATGTGTTGCAGGTGTTGTGTTCTGAGGTGGTGGTTGTTTGGGTGTCTGCTTTGGTGGCCTCTGCTGTTTTGGTAGATTTTTGATCAGAGCCGCCGAGTATGTCTTTGTGTGTTTATGTGTATGATTTGAGGTTGTGATGGTACTATGTGAGACTGGGTCTATAGTGTGTGTGGTAACCTTCTCCTCCTGACTGGTCTTGCCAGTCCTATGTTGAGAGAGCTCAGCCTCCAGTTTGGCCATATAGTTGCATCTCTTGCATGTATTTGTGTTTTGTGGGAGGAGGAGAGGGTTGTCTGTGTACATGAGGCAATTGTAACATTGCCTCAATATTCCCAGGTTCACCAGCTGAGCAGGAGAGGACACTAGCAACTGATCCCTCGACATGCTAGAAGGACTAGACAAAAAAACTTTAAAAGAGATTCCGAGGGACGTGGGTGACCGAGAAATGGGGGTTTGCCTTTTTGGGGTGCTATCTATAAGAGTGCCGTATCAAGGTAATAAGTACTGTAGGAGCAAGTGCTAGGTTTAACAGATAGAGAAAAGTCTACTTGGAGTCAAGTAGAGATGATCTTTTTAGGTATTAGAGAAAGTGCTAGTAACAGGGATGCTTAAAGGTAAGATTGAAAAGAATGCACTCTGCAGTGTGCACTAGAGAAGTTAGATATGAAAGTAGGTAACTTGAGTTTTACCTGTTTAAAAAGTTAAGGTTTAGTGGAGAGTTACTATTTTTAAAACAGCAAGATGGACTGAAAGGGGTGGTTACTTTTGTATTTTGGTACTATGAAATACTGTAGGATGGCCAATAAATTTAAATAATTGAAGGGGTGGGATTTCAAAAGTGATGGTTTTGTGATTACTCACATAAGCCAGTGAAAGTAGAGAGAAATGAGATATATGGTCAGATTAACATAAGAGGCGGGCAACTAGAAAGACAGTGGTATTTAACAAGACAACTTAAATGGGTGGGAGGGAGGGAAAAAATTCTGCCTTTTCTGCCTGACTCAGAACAGAGAGAGCTGTGGTCTCTTTTGAAGTTTTAATATGCTGTTAAAACAGAATGCAAGCAAAACACAAGGTAAAGAAAACAAACTACAGTATTCAAAATATAGAAAGGCAATACAGAAATACAAAAAATAACAGCAAACTAACCTTTCCTTCACAGCAAAGTGTAGCAGAGTCTGGATGAGCCTTTCTGGTAAAAGCTTTTAGACTTGTTAATCAATTGACTCCCAATACAGTGGTTGAAGCCTCCCAGATTCCTGACCATGTGACTTAACCATAACTTAATTTCTATTGCTAACTGGAGTGGGGGGTAGATTGGGTCATACTGGCTCTAGCTTTAGTGTAGGCATGAAGACTTAGCATCCCAACATCTCTCAAAGCATGAGAGGTAAATAATTCCCTTCTGCTGATGCAGGGTGGATGTCCACCCCATATAATGTCTGAGAAATATTTCTGCAATTGTTTTGAGGTGGAGGGCAAAGACTGCTTGGAGAAAACTATAGCGTATGGAAAGAATTTTGGTAAGACCCACAGTTTGACTACTTGGACCCTATTTAGGAAAGGTAAAGACATAGTTTTCCAGTCTAGAATTTTTCTGTTTCAAGAAGGTAAATACAGGATTGAGATTGTCTGGGATTATGTCAGCTGGGTCTGTTGTCATTAGCATCCCCAAAAAACTATATTTATAAGCTATCCTTTCTCAAGGAACAGGAGTGGTTCAACCCAGGGCAATGGCAGCCAGGTTAAGGTGGATGATTAGTGTTTAATGTTTATTGAGTTTAAGCCCTGCCCTCTTTTCAACATTGTCAGAGGTGGCAATAATCAGTTCCAGTTGTTGAAAGAGGTCGCTCAGCCATACCACCAAACGTGTCCACAAACCAATAGTCAGGCCCAACCAGTGGGAGTGCCATTGAATATGACAATGGCTCAAGTACACCTCCAGAAAGAGAAGGACAATGGACATTACCAGGATGACCAAGAGTAGGGATAAGGAGCACCCCTGTCTAGTACCACACGTAAAAGTAAGGACCTTTGACCTGATCCCATAAATTACACGTAAGCAGTGGGTTCCATGCATATCAACTGACTTAAGGCTATAAAGGATTTTGGGAAGCATAGCTGTCCAAAACATGCCATAATAAGAGCTATATAGTTGATTTTAATGCTTTGGAGAAGTCCAATAGTGCCGCACTTGCTGCGGTGTTTACTTTCTGACATGCCAGTTGATTGTTTAACCACAGGTAGACAGTGTCTGTCCCTCCCTCTTTACCTTTGATAAAGCCCAAATGATTGCTTTTATAATGGTAAGCAACAGATCTTCTAACATTCTTGCAAGGGTTTTTGTAAAACTTTTTAGGTCTTTTTGCAAAAGTTAGATAAGCTTATACTTACCTGCTAAGACAGGATCTTTGTTGGATTTGGGTAAGATAATTACTTTGCCATCAACATTTCTACAGGGAGCCCACACACCCACCTTGCCTGGTGAAACACCTTGAGCAGTGGTAACCTTATATCAGTCTAGAAGGTCTGATAAAATTGCACACTAAGTCTTTTCAGGCCTGGGATCCTTTTCCTGGGAAAGTGATCTCCAACAGTAACTAGCATTCCCAGAACCACTGTCTGTGTGGTTGTAATCTGTTGTGGCTTAGGCCTCTTATGTGGTAAGATAAAAGGTACTTGCCTAACACACCCCTCAAGGCTGACAGTTCTCTTATATTCATCTGTCTGTATGCTAATTATCTCTACCTGACTACTGCTTAGTTCTACTCTTTCCTTAATCAAAGCAGGAATGGACATACCCTTAAGGCAATCCCTACATTTCCTGGCCAGTAATTTGGTGGAAGTGATGCCTTTTGCCTAATAAAATAGTTTATACCTTTCTCATTTCAGCATAATTTGGACAAACCAAAAGCTTTTAACTTTTGATTTGCCACCAGATTTCCTTGTTGGCACAGCCTCTCCTTTTGTACTGCATTTTCAAGTACACGAGTTGAGAGGATACTACACTCAACCTCCCCAAGCCCTCCTCCGTGGTTGTGTGCACCATCAGTTACCATGAAAACAACTTACATTGTTGTTTAAATTTAGGCCATAGATCTGCTGGTTGCTTATCTTCATTTAAGTGAGTCCCTAATAATCCTGTATGAAGTACTGACAAAAGGTTAGGTTATGGTCAGTTCACAGCAGCAACAGGTCCAATTTCCATTCTCTCCTGGGGAGCACCTGGTCATCTTTGCATGAAAGGAGGCTATGAAGTGATCATTGATGGTTCTTGCCATAATTTGGGTCTCAACCACCATTGGTGTATATGTCGGATTGATTAACCAGAAGTCCAGGTGACTGGCAGTTCCATTCAAGGGAAAGTTATATTCAAGCTCTTTTATACAGAAAATCATCCAGATATTCCCAAGGTATAATTCTTCCATTAAATTTAGAATTTCTTGATGCATGCATCTAGATGCATTTCTAGATGGATGGCGCAGTGGTGCAGTGGTTGCATTGTCACCTAACAGCAAGACGTTCTCCAATCTGATTGTCGGCTGGGGTGCCTTCTGTGTGGAGTGTATGTCCTCCCTGCATCCATGTGGGTTTTTTTCCAGGTGGACTGGTTTCCTCCCACACTACAAAGGCATGCGTCTGGAATGTTTCTTCCTGGGCCTCCACTGAAAATTGGCTTTGTTCCAAGTAGGACTGTTATATAAATAAAATAAATGCAGGACAATCAAATTCTTCCAGCTGTAATGCTTTCCAAAACTAGATCTAAAATTGCATAAAATCCCCTCCCAAAAAGAGAGGGAATCTTTGCCTGTATATACCAGAAAGTACAGAATGGAGCCCCATGATTTGATTGAGATCATCATCATTTGGACCATAATAATTATCCAGACAAAGAGGCCCCACTGAAGCAGACAAATTAAACATGATCCATCACCCATGAGAATCTGCTTGGACATCTTGTGCTACTCAGTCATTATATAAACAGCACTGCAATGCCCTCTAGGCCAAAATTTCACTGGCATGACAGCATCGGCCCTTCCAAAGCAGCAATGGACTTGTGCTCTTGTTTTGTCCTGAGCATAGCCTCCTGCAAAAAGACAATATGTGTCCCTATTTTAACAAGGAGGTTAACATTTGTCCTAGCTTTGACCCCTGTAAATAGAACCCTAACACTCAAAGACAGCACTGATAACTGTAATCATTCATTTGGTGCATCCATCCTAGTTACCCTACTCTTTACAGATGACTACACCAACATTATGTTGTAACTAGACCAAAAAGAAACAAGAAAACGTATAAGACTAGGCAAATATAGTTTAACAGTAAAAATGAGGATTTATCAGATAACATACTAAAGTGAATGACCCTTAAATATAGTAGTTATATTAACAGCAGACTCAGAAAAACAGTTTTGTGTGCATGAGAAAGAACCTCTAGTGCCTTAGCAGTCAGGGTCACTGATGAGGAGAAAACCACCTGATCTCTCCCCAGCAGAGACACCAATTAACTCACAGCACAAATTCATTAGTTGCACCAGTTGCATTGAGGTGTTGCTCTCCTGGTGTCCTTCAATGTAAGGAAATGAGAGAAAGCCTACCATCTGTTGGCAGTAAGAATTCATTTCTGAGTAGGGGGTGGTCTGCTTTTCTAACAACTAAGTGCATACAAGGTCACAGTTTGCCACCAATAGCTATATCAGGAAAAGGTAATGTAACAACATAATAGTGCACAGACCTCCATTCCCCCTTATGGCTCACAAAAGAAGAGAAAAGAGTAAGCCATAATATAAATGAACACCACATTGTAGTATGCTTTCAGGAGGAGGTGGTAGAAGAACTCTCCATGTCAGGTCTAGTAGATAAATCATGCCATGATTTCTTCAAGAGGTCATCTTCCTCAGCTGATATTTCAGAAGAAGAAGAAAAGGGTGCACCAGTTCTGGAATCACCCAGTATGCCAGTCATGTGCGAGAGATGCATATCTGTTTAAATCCTGATCTTCCTTGCCAAAATACCTTGTCTCACTTCACTCCCGCATCAGACTGTGGATCCTGAAGAAGTCCCCTGCTGGTCTCCCCCTTTCTTATCTATTTGCTGTTTGGTAGGTGAGTTCTGCACTGACCTGTCTCTCTTTTTATACATGTTAGCTGGGGATACAGGAGACTAAGGAGTGCCAGCATATGTGGGAACCTTTCTATGACTAGCTCCTTATAGACACCTGTCTGTTTAAGCTGGAGAATTAAACTGATACTGAACATCTTCTTTTTGAATCCAGAGGGTGGCAGGAAAGCATGCGTTAACTTTATAACCCAAGTCACAGCAGCAGCAGCAGAGATACAGGAGCATGGCCTCCTGTCTATGGTAAACCAGGGAACTGTTGTCTGGGGAAATGCAGCCCTTCAGGTCTTCTTTTAGTTCTCTGTCTTTTTTGAGCATGACCTCACAACTGTTGAAGTTGAGGCAACTGAAAATGAAGTGATGGGAAAGGTTAAGGTATTGGAGTTTACTTTGGATGCAGTGAGCACATTCCTCCATTGGCCCTGCTGTATCCCCCAACAGTGTCCCAAATTCTTTTTTAATACAATGAACCAGGTCCCCTCCTTCATCTGCTCTGGGAGAAAAGTCACTCTGAGATTATTCCTTCAAACCTGGTTTTCTATGTCTTACAGCTTTAATTCAAATTTCTGAAAATGCATCTGTAAATCCTAGATGTGGCAGGCGTTGGCCATGAAAATTGCTCTCTGTTTCATTGAGGAGCTTGTTTTGAAGGGAGGATGATAGGTGGAGTCTGCAACTGGGTGTTATGATTAGATGCTAAACTTTTAGTTTGTTGTACATCTTCTGCTATGGCTTGAGGTAGGGTAGTCAAAGATTCCTGTGTGGCTTATACTGCCTTGATCTCGTCTGCTACCAGTCCTGTGTCAGCAGCCATTATGACTGATGCACCAAACTTGTCAAACTTTGCAAATCCAGCAATGCTGCTTCAATCAGAGCATAAAAAAATAGGAATGTCCATCCAAAAAGGTTTACAGAGTTTGCTGTATAAAATGTAGCCCCTTCTATCACCCATCAGAAACTTTTTTTTTCAATAATTTTTATTTTTATTTTTACATTAATAAATGTCACAGATAAAAACCATCTTACAACATGACCGTGTGCATATATATATATATATATATATATATATATATATATATATATATATATATATATATATATATATATATATATATATATATACACACACACACACACACACACATATATATATATATATATATATATATATATATATATATATATATACACACATACATACATACATACACACATATATACATACATACACATACACACATATACATATGTTATACATTGATGTCAAATACCACAGGATATAGGTCATACAACATATCTATTTACACTATGTACATAGATGCTTTCATTGTTAATTCCACAGTTATATAGACAGTATATACATTTGTAATATCCAAGTTATTATTTAATATCTGAACTTGTATGTGTTCTTTGGTTCCATTATAGTGTATTTCTAAGTTGCTGTGTGATGAATTATGCTAATATGATGTTAAAGGTTTGTTCCCAAATTTCTCTGGATTTCATGTTTTTGTTTCTTTTATCTATTACTATTTTATGAGCTAAAAGGTGTTGTATAGCTACTTGTTTAAAACCCTCCCAAGAGATATTTATCGTATCTAGCCATTTAAAAGCTATATACAGTTTCATTAGTAGGAAAATTGTTAAAAGTGTATTTGCTTGTTTTCTTGGGATGTTGGGTGGGAGAATGTGTAACAGAGTGAATTCCCAAGTTAATGTTGATGTTTGATAACCCGTTTTTGTAATTGTACCTTGAGAGAGTTCCAGAGTTTATAGACACATTTACAGCTCCAAAATACATGGATTAAGTCAGCTATCTGGTCCTTACAGTGTGGGCAGAAAGGTGATTTTGATGTGTTAAATTTGTGTAGGATTGCAGGTGTAAAATAAGCATTATTATTGATCGTGAGCTGAGTGTATGCTAACTTTTTGAGGGGTAGAATCTTCAGTGTTTGATTGATTGCCTGGCTTATTTGCTGATCATCTATGGATGGTTTAATTTTTCTCCAGTAGTTAGAGAAGAGGAGGTCCTTCTGGTATTTGATTTCATTTATCATTTTATATGAATTGGTAATAGTTTTCTTTGTTGTGATAATAGTTTTCCAAAGCCTGCTACAAGTTTCTATGTCACTATTGGTCATAGTAATATTTTGGAGATATCTGGAACACAGTTCTTTGATTTGTCTTAGGATTATTATGTATGATTTAGGGAGGTTTAAGTTGGTCCTCATTTCTTGTATTGAACAGTTAAGGTAGGGATAGATATCTTGGATTGTTTTACCTTTTAGTCTGGGAAAAGGGACTAAGTCCAGAATCTTATTGTTTATTTTTAAATTTGGGTTTTTATAAAGGGGTTGCAGTATTGTCATGGCAGGTCCAAGGTTCAAGAATTGAAAGAGTTTTTGCACTAGGTTGATAGAATGTTTTAAGGGCTCTATAATGTTATAAGTTTGTATTTCTTTCTGCTTCAGGAATGGAAGTGCTTTGGGATTGAAACCTAGAGCTTTAATATATCTATAATATATTGTCAACCAGAGAGGAGACCAATTTTCCATTGACGGGTTATGTTCAGCTATTCTCAATATTCTGTTAGTATTAATGATCGAGTAGTACATTTTAAAATCTGGTAGATTTAGTCCTCCTTTGCTTTTGGGGAGTGTTAATTTTGGATAGGAGATTCTGTTTTTTTTGGGTTCCCATATAAATTTTGCTAGGAAGGTATGAATTTGTTTGAAGAATTTATTATGTATTGTTGTCTGTGATGTCATGAATATATACATTAATCTAGGTAAAATGTTCATTTTGATTATTGATACTTTGGCCAAGAATGGTAGTTTTAGGTTGTTCCATCTTTTGCAGTCTTGCATTATATTTTGCCATTTAAGGTTTACTTTGTGTTGGCAGAAGTCTTTGTTACTCTGGAAAAAGGTGATTCCCAGGTATTTAGTTTCTTCTTTAATTTTTATTGTGTTTAACAATGGTATTAGTGAGATGAGTTTGGGTGTTTTTAGGGGAAAAATATTAGTTTTATTAAGGTTTAGTTTGTAGTTAGATATAGTCGAGAAATGTTCAATTGCAGCTATTATTTTGTTTATATCTGAATTTGGTGTAGTGCAGTATATGTTCAGATCATCTGCAAATGCAGTAAGGTATATTTTGAAGTTGTGTATTGATGGAGGATTGTGATATGTATTTTGTTTAATGTATAGAAAGAGTGGTTCTAGGTATAGGTTAAACAGGAAGGGTGATAGCGGGCATCCTTGTCTTGTTCCATTTTTTATTAGGATCCTATTTGACCAAGTTTTATTTATATACAGAGATGTGTATGGGTTGCTATAGAGAGTTTGGATGATCTGAATGAAGTTATTGGGTATATTAAAGTCGGGTAGTGTTTGGAGTAAGAATTCTAGATTAACCCTATCAAATGCCTTGTGGGTATCCACTACCATTATGTAGATGTTGATATTGTATCGGTTGGCGTAGGATATTAGTGCATCTAATGTTAATGTATTGTCACTAGTCTGTCTATGTGGTGTAAAACCGGATTGTTCTGGGGAGAGGATTTTTTCTATCAGATTTTTCATTCTGTTTGCAAGTATAGAGGTAAATATTTTAGTATCTATATTTAAGAGGGAGATGGGTCTGTAGCTGTCGGGGTTTTTGGGGTCTGTGTGTTCTTTTAATATAAATATAGTTTTAGAGGCATTAAAGTGGATATCATTTTATAGTTTATTATGTAATTCAGTGTATAGTATAGTATAGTAGTTTGGCTATCAAGGGGGAAAATGCTTTGTAAAATTCTGAAGTGAGTCCATCCGGACCCTTATGCACTTTTAAGTGTTTGATTGTTGTAATAATTTCACTGATGGATATCGGCTCAGTTAGTTTTTTTTGTTGGTCTAAATTGAGTTTAGGGAATTTCAGTTTTTGAAGAAAAAAAGTTCTATCTTCCTTTGAGGTTTGTAGTATTTGCGCTCCATATATTTGAGAGTATATTTGTTCAAATGTTTTAATAATGTCTTCATTTTTTGTGTAGTTTTTGTCTCTGTAGTTTATTTCTGATATATTGGAGGCATTTTTGTGTTGGCAGATAATTCTGGCCAGAGCTCTAGATGGTATTTGAGCTTCTTCTGCGTAAGTGGCTAACATTCTGGCTTCATAGAAAGATAGGTTCCTGGTTTCTAACATATATAGATCCCTTTGCAGTTTTAAAAGTTCTGTTTCTGTTTGGTTCTTAGGGTTATTTATTAGTTCTTTTTCAAGATGCTCTATTTTCCCTTTCAGTGTATGCTCCTCTTTCAGTTGTATTTTTTATAGTATGCTGCTTTTTTGATAAACAATCCTCTGATTTGTGCTTTGGTTGCAGCCCATTCTATGTCAGTTGGTACTTGGGAGTTAGTGATATTTGTAAGAGCTGTTTTTAGTATTGCTTCTGTTTCTTTTATTACATCCATTTTGGAAAGTAAATTAGGGTGTAATGACCAATTATGACCTCTATTCTCTAAATATATCTTTTTGTCCCAGTTAATGTTCAGTGTGATTTTGGAGTGATCTGAAAAGAACCTGGTATGTATAGTTATTGTTGGGTCCATGTTAATGAATATGTCAGAGATTAAGAAGAAGTCTATCCTTGACCACATTTTGTGACATTGCGAGTAGAATGTGAATTTCCCTGTTTTATCTGCACTGTTCCCATGTTTAAAAGGGTCATATAGTTTGAAATCTTGTTTGAGTTCATTAAGGGCTAATGTGGCTTATTTATTATGTGATTTGGTCAGATTAGATTTATCCTTTTCTGGGTTTTGATATGTATTCCAGTCACCCCAATCACTAGGTAGTGATCTTTAAATTGGTTTAAGGTTGGGTATAATGACATAAAAAAGTGTTGTTGGTTATTACAGGGTGCGTAAACATTAAGTACCATTATAGGTTTTGGTATTGTAGGACTATTAAATGTTACATAGCACCATCTTCCCTCCTTGTCAGCTTTGGTTTTAAGTATTTTTTCCTTAAATTGTTTTTTAATTATTATGGCAGCCCCAGCACTGTTTGTTTTCCCCTCTGAAGCTATGATTTGACTTATCAATTTCTTTCTGCTAATTTCTGCCCATTGATCTGCAGTCAAGTGCATTTCTTGTATTAGTATGAGGTTGGCTGTGGTTTTTAATGTAAGGTGTAAGAATAGTTTTCTTTTCTTCTTGTTTTGGAGCCCTTTAACATTCCATGATTCTATTTCCCACTTTTATTTATTAGGTGTATTCCTTAGATATGCCATGTATATTAGTTTTGTTTTGTTAGTTTTGTATGTGTTACTGTGTGATGGTTTAGGAAAGCATCTATTTATCACTGTCCCTACACTGTGCCTAACCACTATATCCCTGGACCAGGAATAATCAGGGGGGGAGGATGAAGGTTCATTATATGGTTTACCTTTACGTCTAATCTTGGAATGTGTTTTCTTTTTAGATATTTACTCCATAGTATCCCCCCCTGTGTTACTATAAACAATGTGGACAAAGCTGAACAAACTAGTTCCCTCAACAAACACTGCTACTTAATATCCCTAGCCTCTTCCAACATATTATTTATACAGTGATGGTATTGCATTTACGGTACAGCATGTATTGTTTTTGTCTTGTGACTAATTCTTTCTAATAGTATTTTTAAAACAGCATATTAATATACATTCCTCAGTAAATTATAGCAATATGTGTACCATAGTAATATTGTTAAATGATCAATCTTGTCATTTTTACATTTTTCTCTCATTTGACTTCTTTTTCCTCCCCTTTACTTATTCAGGTTTCGGCCTTCTTTGGTGCCTATAATGATGTTTTTCCACATCAGTCTGTGTGGGTTATAAAATATATACTTGGCACCTATTTAACAGAAGTAGGAAGTATAGAGAGACAAAAAGAACCAGCTTAGCCAAACAGTCCTTCTGCTATAGTTGACATATTAAGGCTATATTTACATTATCCCAGGATTGCTAGGTTATTTTACTAATTTCCTGAGATTACTTCTCTCCAGGATCTTTTAACACATTTCTAGTATTTACATAAAACATTTAACAATTTTTTCCCTTTTTTCCCAATATTAATCTATGAGCTAGCATAATTCTGATAGTTTATTTCTTGCCTATTATTTAAGGCTGGAGTTTCATTCACCTACACAGTACTGGGTGTACTGTTTTAGTGAATGGTTCAGTTCAACAGTACCTTATTTCTTCAAGGTTTTGCTTGCAGGTTGGTTGACATCTATGGTGCAGCTTTCTTCTTTTAGCTGGTGCAGATCAATTTTCATTTTTCAGGCAGTAAAATCCTTTGGAGCTTGCTGAAATCCATTTTGTCTGACTGTTCTTAATGAAGCCATCAAAAGCCTAGGGGGACTGAATTTGCAAGCCAATATCCGAGATGGGAAATTCCTTCCTATATTCGTGCATCGGAAACAGCAGTTCATTTTTGGTTCCCACCCAGGCTGTACTTCCCTTTCCTGTGTTCCTCATGGCTCACATCAATGACCCAAGGGCCTAGACAGCAAGGGGAAGATTTCAGAGTTGGATCCCAGCTAGAGTGCTCATGAATGGGGTCATTTTTTTCATCCAAGGGACCTTTATCTTTTTTTTTTGTGGATTTATTTCACTTCTGAAGGTGGAATTTGCTTGAAAACAGCCAGGAATGTCTCTTTTGCCTCTTTGGGGTTAACAACCATGTATTTAACCTCTTTGATGTAAAAGATTAACTGATTTGGATATTTCATTTGGAATTTGATTTTTTTTTTCTATTAGGAACCTGCAGTATGGAGATAGTAGCTGTCTTGCTTGTCTTATTTGTATTGGGAGTTCTTGAGCAAAGGAGATTTTATTATTATTCCAGGTGAGTATGCCTTTTTTCTTTGCTGCCAGTATGATTTTATTTACATTTTGGTAGTTTAATATTTTAATATAGACAGGTCTTGGTTTTAGTGATGTTTGCATTTCCCTCAGGGCTCTGTGGGCTCTCTCTATTGTTATTTGCTGCATTTCTTCAGATTCCTCTAGGAGGGAATTTATTATTTGCTTGATTGTTGGTATTAGATTGTTATGAAGTACAGTTTCAGGTATTCCTCTGATGATGATATTGTTCCTTCGAGATCTTGCTTCCAGGTCTGTTAATTTTGCTTGTAAGTTTTGTATTTCTTTGTCATGGGCATCAGTTTTTTGAGAAATAGAGTTTATTTTTATTTCATTTTCTATTATTTTGGACTCAGATTTTTCCATTCTGGATATTATTTGGCTGAATGAGTCACCAAAGGTTTGAAATTGTAATGATAAGTCCTTTAATGCTTGCTGGATAGGTAATAAGGCAGATTTTATGTCTTCCAGATTAGCTGTCTGGTCTGTCTTGGATTTATTTGTATTTTTAGAGTTGTCAGTTTGTTTAGTTGTCTTTTGTCTTTTTGAAGTTGTGTCTTTCTCAGGTGAGGCTAGTACTGAGAATTTACTCTTAGTTGTTATTGTTTCCATATTATTTTCCACTTTTGACATCTTGCTGTATAGTGTTTTACCAATCTTGCAGTCAGATGCAGGGCCTTAGTAGCACATTGCTTAAGCTGCTATTCAGAAATCTTAGTTAATCCTGCTGTTTCTGAGCTGAATCTGTCACTTTTTCTTCCTCTTTTGTTTGCTGGATGATATTAGCATTAAATATCTACAGTTATTTCTGTATTATTAATTCTGCGTTGCCTTCTGGGTTTGTTTTAATCCAGGGTATATCGAGACCTAGGTGATAGCAGTGCTCACAGAACAGTGGCCATTTTGAACTCCACCTATCAGAAACTTTTGACTGATGAAATTACTGCCTTTGCCTTTAAGCTCAACCACAATGAGGAATTTCTTCCAAGATGCAAGAGCCATTTATGGTTGTAACACTTGCAGTTTTACTGCCTTTGAGTTTCAGATCAGCCTGGCATTCGCAATAGAAAAATTAAGCTTTTTTTATCAAGAAAACATGTTGTAAGGAGCCTTTCAGACAGTCCTTAACTGTATCTTCTTTGGGACATGGCAATGAAACTTGACCTGCCATATTCACAAAGCAAATTTTTTGCTGGCCAGTCTTCAGTTGAAAAAGTATAATATCAAGTAGGTCAAGAACAATAAAGTTGTGTGGCCAGATAGCTTTGTGTCTGAAGTCACTGAGGCTGGGCAGAATCAATCAAAGCATCTTCAGGTTAGTCTTAGAATTACAAATAATGAGGACATTTCACAATGTTTTAGAATCACTAGCATTATTTATCTTTTTCTAAAAGGGAGAACAATCAGTGTGTTGAAATTATTCAGACATTGTGTCAGTATGCTTTACAGGGGAAACCCTTACCCACATGAATGAAGAGAACATTCTAGAATCCTAGTGCAGTATTGCGGGGTAATATGCATCACTTTAGTACCAGACAAACTGAAGAACAGCATCAGGAGCTGTACATGGCTGTTATCGACATGACTAAAATCTTGGATTTTTTTCCCTTATGAAGCTTTAGAGAAGGAACTGTCAAGATTTAGCTGAAACAAATTTCTCAAGTCCTGAAACTTTTATAAAATCAGATTATGGCCAGTATTCTCTTCAGAGGGACTCTGAAGCCAAATTGACATTATCTGGGATAAACAAAGGGTGTGTTCTTGTTGAATTTTAATATACAGGTTCACTTCTTGGATGTCATGCCAATCCTTGGTAAAGAGTATGTTCTTATGGGAACTGCCGTAGAGTAAAGAATGGAGTTTTGGACATCTGTATTTAAAGATTATTGTTTCCAAAAGATCTGTCATTGAAATCCCACAAAATGATGTCTGAATCATTCTTCCACATAAAAGTAACTTCCAATCTGAACTACATACATTTTCAGAATGTTACTACAGAATGCTGTCTGATTGCTCAAAACTTTACAAATCACATATATAATTGATCACTAAGAGAGACACCTTAACAGCAGTCAGTCACTTTCTAAGCTATGGTGTTTACCTCCCTTAAAGCCAAACATTGAAAGGGATATGCTGCACAAGATCAAGGGTGCTAATAGGATATGCTACACGAGATCCAGGGTGCTAGCGGGATATGCTGCACAAGCTCCAGGGTGCTAGTGGGATATGCTGCAGGAGATCCAGGGTGCTGGCATGGTCTATGTCTAACAACTTTGTATTTATTCACTTTCAGTGACCTAAGAAACAATGCCAAGCTGCAGAAATGCAGATTGTTTAGCATCCCTACTGATCAGAAACCTAGGCATCATGCTGATGGCATCTGAAGAGCCTGAAGCAATATCTCAAATGACAGATCTGCAAAATTACCTGCATTAGCTAAAACAAGAGCCCATACTATTATCTCTGTTCATATTGTTCTCAATAAGGCCTTTGCCAACAACACTGTTTCCCAGACCTCATGTCCTCTGGACTGGATAGTGCATTCAAATCTCAGATTTTCAAATCACAAGTCAGCATGAGTAATCTCAGTCAATAACTTCTTAATGAACTTGTGACTGTTCTGAAACTGACTGTGAAAACTGTGATCACGAAACAATTACTCCACTCAAATGAGAAAAGCATTCAAAATGACAAAAGCATCAAACATATGTTTTGCAGTGGTCATACCCCCACACCCACTTAATGTAGGGGGCTGTACTTTCATGCACACAGTAGTTACATATATATATATATATATATATATATATATATATATATATATATATAGCTCTGTGATCACTGCATCTAAAGAAAAAGAGAAGTCCTGGAAATATTTCAGCCTTGATCTTTTTGACAAATCCCAGACCACAGAGGGGTAGTTGGGGCAATCGACACCTACTCTATCACCCAAGTTGTGCACTAAGGAGCAGAAATTACCCTTAGTGCAAAGTGTTGCAAGGTGCCTTGTTACAGTTACTAAAACACACACACACACACACACACACACACACACACACACACACACACACACACACACACACACACACACGCACACACACACACACACAAACACATACACACAAGCACACCATACTTCTTAAGTGCACCTCATTATGAAGTATATTCCTCACTCTAAGTCTTAAAAAGTCCACATTCCTCACTGTTCCACACTGAAAGGCTCTTTCACACATTCAGCGTTAAGAATTTTTATAAATGATATCTGCAATGAATATACTGAAGCAAATTAGTCCATCAAAAAAGCTTTCTATAAGTATAAACTAACACAGTTTAACCATCCGAGATAAAGTTGTTAATAAGCTGTTAGTAACTGTCCCATATTTTGGCCATTTGTTTCACATTACATGACAGAGTGTTCCACATCTGGGTGATGGAGAGTTGAGAGCTATAACATGCACACACACACACACACACACACACACACACACACACACACACACACACACACACACACACACACACACACACACACACACACACACACACACACTCGCAGGGACTGATTCTCACATAGTTCATCTTCCATACTAATGACTGCTGTCAAAAAGAGCTAGCACCTAGGACAGCAACTTCCCTTTGCATCACTCTGTCTACAGCTTTGCTCAGTAGACAAATGCTAATAGTTGCATAAATGAGAGCTGATCATTGAAATGCAGATAACAAGACTGGATCCCCAGAGATCTAGTGACTATTAATACAAATGCTTCAGAGACATGCTGAAGGTATAGATTAAGAAAGCATATATAGACATCATAGCCTGGAAAATGATCATTGACCGAGTTATTTATTGATTTAGCTGCACTTTATTAAATAGGTTAGTCCCACTAGGCCAATGGCCTCTTTTCAGGGGAGACATGAGGTGGTATTTATACTGACTAGGGAAAATTTGGCCAGGGCATCAGGGAACTTCTCCTATTCCTTCAATAAGTGCCATGGATTCTTTAAAATCCACCTGAGCTACCATCAACTCAGATGGGCCATCAATTTAATGTCTTATCAAAGGACACTTTTAATTGTACTACGACTTTCATGAAACAATGATTTGATATGAATACTAGTTTCTTGCTTTCAAAACTAAAAACAAAGAACACAGGAAGGAAAAGACACCCTTAGTAAGAAAATGGTTTTCTTGCAGGGCAGTATCTGTGTTTTTGTGGTGGGATCTGTCGGCCCATCCCTAGATTGCCCAGTCACAATAGAACGTATCAAAGGAAAGGAGTGGATATTATACAATGGACATTGATACAGTGGTCATCAAGAAAGTAAAATCAAAAAAATAATTATAATAACAATAATAAAAAACAATTACTGTCTGCTGCTATACATACCTGCAAAAATGTAGGTTGACTGCAATTAGTGATATTTCTACAAATAGGCAATATTTTTGTAAGACTTAAAATAATATGTAAACATTATTTAGTTAGGGAAAAACAGTTCTGAAAGGACTCAGAATATTGACAATACCTTTTCATACATTGTCATTCTGATATCCTTTTAATGACCATAACTCTGAATTTGTTAAGAAAACATATGCACATCACAACTGTGATCTTTATTCTGAATAAAACTAGATGTGTGTGTGTGTGTGTGTGTGTGTGTGTGTGTGTGTGTGTAAACAGTCATGATGAATTACATTGTTCCTGATTTGCCTTGATTTATAACAGTAATCCTTCTACATGCTGACAGAAATGACAGAGCATCAACAGAAGACTAAGCCCTCAAAAATATTAAAGCATGCCTTATATAACAGTTCTCATTAGCTTGATTTATGTAACACTGAATAATCTGTTTTGTAGAAAAAATGCCCTAGGCAGCAGAGAAATATTCATCCCTGAAAGCAAAATATCATTTTAATATGTCACTGAGCAATTTTAATCAACTGAGAACAGCAGCTAATATGCCAGAATAATGCAACTTGTTTCACTCAGAAATCTCATGAAGGTACAACTGAAGAAGTGGAGTTTGTACACTTTACATATACAACATTTTTTTTTTGTCTTAAATGATACACTTTGGAACCTGAGAGTCAGTCCCAACAAAGACCTTACAGAAAAACAATGACAGGATGAATAAAGCAGTTCTGAGAGAAGCAAATATTGTCTTAAAATGGACTAGCCATAATGAAATGTTAAAGTTGACTAGGAATATCATCCCCATAACTAGCTTGCTGCAAGTTAAGTGAATTATAACAACTGGCTGCGGGGCTGTGGCTGCCAAAGAAAACAGCTGAAAGTCTTGTCTTAAACAACATAATATGGTAAACCAGGACCCACCACAGTGATGTCCTAATTCATCAGTAATAATACAATCTTAGGCAATGAGGAAGGCAAACCCCTTGATCACCCTTGCAAGGGCCAATATCCCGAGACCCTTTGCTTGTTCTAACCTACTTCAAGGTTGCACAACACTTGTGCAGGTTATTACTTTCTGAAGAAGCATATTGATTCTCTACATGCAAATACCACTTGGTTAAATTATGATTACTTGACCTTAGCTCTTCTCCCACCTCTTAATTCACACCTATTTCTGCAGTTCTAATGTCTATCCTCTCTACCTTCCTTCTTGTGACTCCCCCTTTATTATTGCCTATTTTTCCCCCTCCTCCTCCTCCTCAATAACTTCGATATTACCACTATATCTCTTCTTTTTAACGTCACCCTATCTGCCTCTTTTCTATTCCTAGCTATTTTTCTAACATTACATGCAAGTTTCTTTATTACTTCAAACTGTGTCTGGCAGATTGCCTTGTGTGCCTTCCCCAGTTTTCCAGAATGTATTACAATCCTCAGTACTTGATGATACAATTTCATAGCCACATTGCTTTGTGTATAATTACTTTTTATAAGGATTACACATTGTATTGTGTACATCACTGGTCCAGGTTGTGTGAATTTAATCCTTAGTGTAACTTTAGAGTTTTGCTCCCTAGGATTCTGCTGAAAAGGGACTAAACTATTCCAGACAATAAAACTATTAAATAAATGAATAAATAAATAAAAATATCATTCTAGTTAGTTTATAAATAATTGTCTAATTACAAAAAACGCTCTTCTGATATGGTGATATGGTAAAAATTAAAAGTGAGTTAAATGCAGGTAGCTTAACAACAAATTCAGATAAACAGCTAGGCAGACAACCCAGAATCCATTCCATTTGCAGTGAGGCCTGGTCATTGTTCCCCTCTACTCATCACTCATTAGACCCATTATAGAGTACAACGCCCCTTTTGGTATGTACCTCACAAGACATCTACAACAACTGGAAAGGCTGCAAAAATACCTCACAAAGAGGATTACTTGCCTCAAACAGATGCCTTACGCAGACAGTCTCAAAAAACTCCAGCTTTACTCTGCCGCATATCGCCTACTCAGAGACGATCTCTGCCTAACATACAAAGCTATGTCAAACCCAGAGCTGTTGAACATGCTCCACTTAAAGAAATCCCAATCCCTCTGAGCTACACGCTCTAGGGACCTAAACCTTGTCATCACAATAAACAGAACATGCTGGAGGGATAGATTCCTGTCCCAGAGACTTCCCATACTCTGGAGCAGACTACCTATCCATGTCAAACAGAGCTCCTCATTAGCACTCTTCAAAAAAAATCTTGATGATTGGATGGGTAATAGGAAATTCACCTCGGGGATCACTTCTGTGGTTCTGCTTGGCAGGGGCACAGGAAAATAATTTTCTTGGGTGGCAAAAGCCAGAGTACCTTTTTGGCTAGGCTTGTATAAGCCCTAGGGCCAATAGCCTAGTACCTACCTATGAACCTATGGAGAAGTACAGCACAGGTCATGCTGCTCTCTTTATCATCTCTTACATATAGCCTGTTTTTTAAGTAGCTAAATTAATATCAAGTACTTACTGTTATCAGTAGGAGTTAGTAAAAGTCTAAAACTGGTCTAAAAAAGGAACAATGACTTGAAAAAAGGTAATCATTAGAGAGAAAGATCCTTTAGGAAGGTAGTTTAGACCAACTAGAATAATCTTCTTACAGTCAGTAGAAATGAACTGAACCTAAAAGAGTGCATGGTTAAAGTACAGGAGATTCTGATATACTCTTATTTGAGCCACTGTTATATGAATAATGGTTAAGACCTATTAAAATCTAGCTGCTTTTGATTTCTGTTATATTGGAATTTCATTATAATTGTGTCATGTATTCGTATATGGAATATAAATAAATACAGAGGTTGAGGGCCTGATTCTGGTTTGATGCTTACAAATGCTCCTGCTTTGATAAATATAAATGTCTGTTAGTGTCAGATGTTGTATTTAATTCTAGTTATCAGATTTTAACAGTTTTGGTAAATTGTTTTACATTTTTGAAAATAATTGTTTTCCGTTAAGAAATGTTCAAAGTATGAAAGTAAAAGTATATAATTGCTTGCCCGTAACTGTTGTCTTACCATCTATTCACATTTCATCATTTGTTCTAGGTTGTGACTGAAGAGGGCCCAACCGCCATCCTATTTAGCTGGTTATCAAGTAGAAAATTACAATAAAACAAAATAAATAGGTTATACCACCAACAGTGCAGTGTACTCAGAAGACGCCATGTAACTTCTTTGAGGTATAAACAGTTTCATATTGCAACAACCTTTTTTCAGATGGCTGTATCTCAGTTGCTAAAGCAACAGCGATGAGCACATAATCTTCACTCATTAACTTTACCTGTCATTAGTTAAGGAGTCTAGAAGGCAGTTTACTTTCCAGAACCATTAGCTTCTTGAACATTTAACTAATCATAGCACTGAGATAGAATAACCACATTTATGGATAAACTGCCAGGACAGAAGATGTATACTGAATGTAATTAAAACTATTTTTGTCTCTGTGTGTTTAATACATATTTTCTTTCCCCTTTTTCCATAGTGCTGTGCTTCTCCAGAGATTACTATCATATAAATGTTATTCAGGTATGCCTTCACAGGACCATTGTGCATTGTTAAGCAATCCATAAATTCATGAACCTCTATCCTCTTATTATATTGCAAAATTCAAGGTATGGTTACAGGTACAGAGAAAAGAAATTCAACAAAAGGTCACTCAGTAGGATGGTAAACAAGTTGCATCTCAGAATATGGTTACATCTTTGCTTTAAAAAGTACTGTTGAAATTTGCCAAAAGTACTATAGCATTAGCAGGAATCATCCCAGGTAAACTCAACCTTTTTTTAAGTGCCCATTTTGTTCTAACAATTCACTGTTAAAGTCACAATCACACAGAACTTAATTCTAGAATAATATATGCAACAATGCATATAACTTCCACAAAAAGGAAACAAAGGAAGATACTTACCAAACATATCATAATATCTCCACGTTTATTCAACTAATCTCTTCTAATCTGCTTTAAAGCCAAACAGTTATCAAATAATACATCTAATGAAAAAAGCACATCAGCTTCATTATGTGGCTACTATCCTGCCCAAATAAATAGTATCAGATCACCTTCCTTAGCCTGATACTGAAACCCCATCAAAAATGGCAAAAAATAACCTTTTGTCTCATCCACAAATATAAAAGTATCTCAAATAATAAGTGTATGTAAGAAGATAGCTGATATATACTCTTGGTAGACTATTACCAACCAGACATTTTAGCAATAAGTAAAATTTATTTTATTTATTTTTTATTTTACATTTGTTGACTGGGCTAGTCTAACTGGATATATGTACATTTTCAAAAGAGGCCCGGGGAGATAAGCTCCGAGGAAACAAACAAAATCACATATACAAAAATTAATGTATACAATGAACATTGCAGGTGCAGTACAGAGAATAATCAAAGAGGTCATTCGTTCATAACATAGTGCAAAATATACAGATACAATTAGTACAATACAAAATGTAGTTGCAATACATCATAAAGAAAAAGATGGCAGCAGAATTATACAATATATTAGTATACAAGTAGTCATAAAGAAATGTAGGAGCTGAAATTATACAATATATTAGTAAAAGCAGTCTCCTTAATGAGATTCTGAAGATGTAAGTAATAGTATAGAAGGACAAGGTAAGTTATTGAGAAAAGGAACTTGATTACTGAGAAGAGGAGGGTAGGTTGAACCAAGTAAGAAGAGCTAGATGATCAGTCAGGTTTAGTACAGGGGCACAACCAGTGTGTTCTGAGGAAAAGTTTCAATTTGGTTTTAAAGAGTGATATAGAGGGAAGAGAGGGAAGCTCGTTAGGAAGAAGGTTCCAGGATTTTCCAACAGTAATAGAGAAAAGAGAGTCCCCAGCCATGTTGTTTGATTTACAAATATTTACAAGAAGTTTATGTGATGAACGTAAGGTCTTTAGATTGTTGTAGGGGATGATGAGGGTAGATAGTATAGGTGTATTGGTAGGATGGTAGAGGGTTTTGTGGGCAATGGTAAGTTGGTGGAATTTAAGATGATTTTGTAATTCAAGCCATCCTAGCTGCTTTAGATTAAAACAGTGGTGGGTTCTGAAAGGGTTACCTGTAGCAAATCTGGCTATGTTATTGTAGGAGTTTTCCATTTTATTAAGGTTGTTTTTAGAGAGATTAGTATATATGGGTGAGGCATAGAGGAGAGTAGAAATTAAATGAGTGTGAGCAACAGTTATTCTTGCTGCAGGAGAGAGGAAAGGTTTGATCCTGTAGAGAGAGCCTAGTTTTCTATTAACAGATTTTAGGGTATTGTTAATATGGGTGTCAAAGTTAAGGTTCTTATCTATGGTGATACCTAGTAGTTTGGTAGTTGGATCTGGGGATATGAGAGTACCATTATTGGATGTTACTGTGAAGTCTATTGGGGGGGACTTACAAGTAGGAGTAAAAAAGAGGAGTTTAGTATTTTTGGGGTTCAGAAGGAGACAATGCTGTGTAAACCATTGTTCAACTATGTTAAACACATTTCGGGTAAAGAAGTGAAGTTCAGATATAGATGTGGCTGAGCATATAAGTGTGGAATCATCTGTATATTGTATGCATGTAGCTTGGGGGATTGCTAGGTGAAGGTCGTTGATAAATATAGAAAACAGGAGAGGTCCTAATATGGACCCTTGAGGAACACTGCTAAACATTGCTAAAACCAAAAATAAAAGAGGAACACACACTAAAACCAGGCTACAATGTAATTCAGCATGGCAGTCTAACTAATAGAGCATGAAGTTTAGCAATATTATTTTTAAGCATCATCGAGACATCACAAAACACTGTCGGTATTCCCATTATCAACAAAGCTGAAATCCTACTAGCTATACCAAAAACTAAAATCCTGCTAGCTACACCAAAAACTTTTTACCACTCATCCTAACATGCTGCAACTATCTGTATTTCACTCAATTCCATAAAAAACAGATTTGAACAATTAAGAATACGTCTTTTTATGGATAATTTCAACACTCAACAAGGATATTATCTTACTAGGAGATTTCAATATACAATGATCCAAAATAATCCGCAAAAAGCAATTAAATCTCCAAACCTTAATGAGCAATCCACACAGATTAACATAGTTTATCATCACACTTGCCAGACTAGACAAAGATACTGGAAAAGAAAGCATATTAGATTGGATTATAACCTCCAAACTTGACAAAATAACCTATGCAAATTTACTTGCAGATACAATGAATGGCCACCATAGAATCTACATTCTACTGAATGTAACAAAAAAAGTCAATGTTAACCGCATGCATCTAGGTTCACATTATAAACCACTTTAACAAACATACCTTTAGAGAAAAGCTTTGGAACTACAACTGGTCCCCACAAAAGTATCTCAAACATGATGAAGACAGTAATTATTCTGTTAGTTGTTAGTGAAGACATTAAGTATTTTAACAATATTTTTCTTTGTATACTTCACTCCTTTGCACCTGGATCATCATCAGCATCATCTATCCCCCCCTTTCCCATTTTCTACATGGAGTTGGAGTGTCACATCAACTGTTACCACGTCAGTCTCTATTCAGACTTACTCTCCCCCTTTTTTTCAGCAGTAATGACTGTTACAGATTTTCTCTCCCACAATCTATCAGTCTCTTTGCTGGATACTCTTGCATCTTCTTGTCTACTTCTTGTCTGTCCCAAATCTTCACTAAATTGTGTTCTGCTTACCTGCACATATGCCTGATCCACTGAGATCTGTTCTGTATGACCTTGTTTGAAAGAGGAAGGACCTGGGCTTCTGCAGTGATGTGCTAATTTCCTCATATTTCCCACAGTGTACATCTTGCCACCCATCTCAGGCACTTCATCTCCAAAACCTTTAGCTTCTTTAACTATGCTGCCTTCAGTGCCCAGGATTCTGTACCACACAGTGGTACTAGTCATATCACATTTTTCAACACCTTACTTTTTAGTTTCTTTGGCGTTCTTCTGTCACACATTAATCCAGAAACTCTGTGGTACTTGTCTGTAGCCCATCTGATTCTAGCTTTGGCATCAGATTTTCTTCATCTTCAACCAGCCCTCACAGATACATGAAGATGTCAATCTGTTCCACTGTTTCCTCCTCTCTCTCAATTCTCAGCTTCTTGTGAGTTCCTTCATTTACTGTCGTTACAACTATTTTATCAGCACTCAGTTTCAGTCCGTGTGCCTTCAGCTTTCCATCCCATTTCCATATCATCTGCTACATTTCTTAGAGTCAGTCTGTCATGTCACACCATCTGCATACAGCAGCTTTATTGATTTGTCCCAAGTGACCTGTTTTCATATGTAGTCCATCCCCAGTATGAACAGAAGTGGACTCAAAGTTAAACCCTTATGCATGCCCACTCCCTATGGGAGCCCTGTTGTGAGTCTGAATACTTTTATTACTTGTGTCATTGGGTCCTTGTACATAGTCTGCACCAATTCTGAGAACATTTCTGAGACTTTGCAATTGCAGGACTGCCCAAATCAGCTTTATTTGGACCTTGTCTTATTCTTTCTCCAAGTCTAGGAGTGCCCAGTTGGACTCTTTCCTCATCTCTAGCATCTTCTCAACTATCTGTCTCACTGCAAACATTGGGTTGTTTTTTTTTTTTCTGCATCCTGATCTGAATCCTATCTGTTCATCTCCCATCTTACTTTGTACTACTTTAAGTATTCATTTAACAATCAACATCTCCAGAACATTCATGCAGTGCAGCAGTAGCTTTTGGTCTATATTAAAAGAATGAAATGACGTAAGAGTGAACTCTCTTTCATCGACACATAAAGCTCAGAAGCACAACACAGCGAAATTACGGAACAGCGATTTTTTTTCCCAGGAGAAAAAAATGCTGATCAAATAAAATAAAAATGTACAGACAAAATAAAGTGGGGGAGACTTTGCCCACCACACCCCCCCTACCTAAATATACCAGCTCTGAGATTACACCACAGTGGAGGAAACAGCAAAGTCCCGAGAACGGCCCTGTTCCATTACTCCGCTGCTTTGTGCTTTTGGGTTTTATGTGTCAGTGAAAGAGCATTCACTCTTTCGTTGTTTTATTCTTTTAATATAGACCCATAGCTTCATAACTCTCTCTCAATCCACAGTTGTGACTATTCTTTGTTCTTGTACACTGGTACTATGTTGTTGTGTCTTTCGGCTTTTCCCGGTTAGGGGTCGCCACAGCGGAACTCCGGTCCGCTAATGATTGGTAGTTGATTTTTACGTGCAGAGTTACCAGCCCTGATGCACAATCTTCAACGAAGGTACGCCCATTCATGCATGTCTCCACGCAGAAGACGCTCTAGCTGAGAATCGAACAGGACAGTGTCTTACTGTGAGGTGACAATGCTACCGCAGCACTACCACCGCACACTGGTACTATAATGCTTATTATCTAGTCATCTGGGATATTCCGTTCTCTCCCTATTGCTATGAGTATGCTGTGGTGACATTTCTCTCTATTGACTCAACATCTTGATCATATCTGTTGTGACCTCATTTGAGCCAGCTACTTTTCTCTGATTTTACTTTCCTTAGTGCTATTCTTACTTCTTCTAGGCTGGGTTCCTCTTCTTCTTTCATTGTAGACTTTGTCTGGGGCAATGCAGCTTCTGTTGGGTTTTCTTCATTCAGAAGCTGCTGGAAGTATTTGTTCATCTGCTTTTGTTATCCTGTGGACTGGTCAGCAATTGGTTGCTGTCATGTCTTATGAAGGGTGTCTGATGACTATCTTCTTTATCTTTTTGCCTTTGCCTTGCAACCTGGTACAACTTCTTTGTGCAATCAGCTGAGTCCCTTTCCAGAAGCTGGTGGTGTGTCCATGATGATTTGTTCTTTGCTATTCCAACTGCTATTTTAACCTCTTTGTTAGCCAACCAGTATTCCTTCTTAGACTGGTGTTCTTTTCTATCTACCTCTTTTTCCTGCACTTGTTTCTTTTGATGACTTCCAGGACTTCTGCATTCCACCACCTGCTTTCCTTATGTACCTTATTTCCCTACCTGGCTTGACCACATACCTGTACTGTAGTCCTCACACATGCTGTTTTGAGGCACTGCTATTCTTCTTCTTCTACTCTGCCTATTTTGTCTTTTTCCTGAGGTGCTAGAGCCATTATTACTTCCTTGAAGTCTTGTGCTTTCCTCTCCAATCACTTTCCAGGTCTTCATCCTGGTCTCTGTTCACCTTTGAGTCTTCTCTGTCCACTGCTAGCACCTGCATGTGGCAATCAGTAGTTTATGCTAGGGTCCAATTATTTCAGTGGGGATGACTTTGCAATCACTGATTCTACCCAAGTGGCCTTTCCTTACTAGGAGAAAGTCTACCTGAGTTGCATGTTGGCCACTCTTGTGTGTGATCTTCAGACTGTCTCTCTTGCTACACCATGTGCTGGCCATCAATTCAATTGTTTGACAGAAGTCTAGAATGGCTTTTCCTTCTTTGTTCCTGTTTTCCACACAATCACAACTCTGTTGTGGGGCACAGGCTGAATGTATGGATTGTGCACTATCCCTACAATGGAGTCTAATTGCCATAAGGCTTTCACTAATTTTGATTACAATCCTCATTATCTTCTAAAGACTGTCTCTCACACAATTTCTACCTCATTTCTATTCTGTCCTCTCCCTGGGTAGTAGAGCTGCATCCCAAGTCAAGTGGTATTCCTGCACTGTCCTTCCATCTTGTATCTTGGATACATCCTTCTCTTTAGCATCCACTTTCAAGCAGCATCCTGTCAGTGGACCTATATTAAGTGTAGTGATGCTTAGGTTATGTTTGGCAGGTTTATTAGTTCTACATCCAGCTAAACAGAACTATCCCAGGTAATCCAAACTGGGCAACTGGACACCAGCTGGCTACCCAGGGCTGTCATGCTTTATGGCAGGCACACACAGGCCAATAGAGACACATAGACACCCCCCATGCACTCCTTCACTGTTAGCATGGATCCCTGGTGCAGGTCAGAGTAAGCTGGGTCAAAAAAACACTTGTCACTGGCAAATACCCATGCCCATTTGTGGTGAAATTAGTCAACACATGACCAAATCACCCAGAGCCAATTTGCACACCAAGTGGCTAACATGGCATTAACATGGCATATAGTCTGTGATCTGTTTTCTCATATCTAGAAGATACTGTGCACCATAGATGATGCCCAAACCATTTGGTCTGTACAACTTTTCCACCGATGGGCATCATCTAGGTTTTGTGCTGCTGCAGGCAACTCCATTCTTGGGTAAGTTTGAGATGGAAGCACCCAGCATGTTTTTGGGAGGTGAGAGTAACCCCACAAAGTCACAGGAGTAAAATGCAACCACCACACAGGCATTGGCCAGAGGTCAGCTTCAAATCTTATACCTTGTGTATGACAGACAAAGACCCTGACCATTATGCTGACTGTGACTTCTTTCCTCTTGCATAGAAAGAAGTTAAGTATATATAGCCTCCTGGACAACTTATAACGCCAACAAACCATGATTCTAAGGGGCACAGCAACTGTGAAAACATGGCCTGGAAATAAGAATATATAACATTTACAAAAATTCAGACAAGAAAGAAAAAATAATGCAAACTGATAAAATCTTATTTTAAAAACTTGCAAAGCAACTGAAAAACGTTATAAGCAATTCTGGGCAACCATTAACAATCAACTAAAACCAAGCAGAAACCCCCAAACTAACTCACTCATGGATGAATCCAGTTGTGGTAATGCCTTTGCTCTGAACTCATACTTTATTAGTCAAAAGCACCGTGATCTTATACTGACAGATACCATTAAGAATGAAAGGAAAATTTAAATCAAATACACTGGCACCTGATAATCTATCCTCTCAGTACCTAGAAAATGCAGCTGATTCAATAACCTCTCCAGTTTATATTATTATCGACTGGTGTGTCAATAAATCTTACTTGCCTGACCAATGGACACAGTCCTACTTGATTCCTTTAAAAAAAGTTGGTACCTCTCTTGGCCTCACCAGCTATAGGCCAATAACTATACTGCTTCCTCTGTCAAAGGTCCTTGAAAAATGCATGAATAAACAATATAAACTCTCAATGCGATCAGCAGCCTGCTCTCTCCAATGCATCACAAATTCAGACTGGACTTGCACTGAAACAGTATTAAAATACTACAGTAAACCAAAAAACTGACTCAAGAGTAATTAGATGAATCTTCATTCCTTGATCTGTCTAAAGTGTTTGTCAAATATCACACCACTCATACTAAACAATCTAGCTAAATTTGGCATGAATTGCTCTATACTACAGTGGTTCAAAGGCTACTTCTTTGTCCTCATGCAAACTATCTGCTCAATAATATATACTTCTCTTCCTACTCATAGCACATGGTGTACCCCAGGGATCCCAGGGCCTATTCTTGGCCCACTTCTTTGTAACATTTGCATAGTGTTATATGTCCCATGATGACGGAATGAGAAGAACATACACACACATGCTATACTGGATGGCACATACATACTATACTAGATGGTAAAACAACCCAGTAAACTGAAACATCCACTTTAAACCAGTCCCTAAACCAATCTCAGACTAGTTTATCACTCCCAGAAAATTGGCTATTTGAATCACAACTTGCACTAAATGTAAAGAAATTTGAAGAAACTAAACTTATGCTATTTGCCCCAAACATGATAATTACCTCATTAAACTGTAAATATTGATTTAGTAACCCAAATAACATCACTCAAAAACTTTACCTTATCTTACTGACACAGCCACTTAATGACTGCTACACCCCTTTCTCTGTCTCCATTTTCATATGAGGTATGTCTCTATTTCTAACCTAACTAAAGTTTAAAATTGTTAGTCAAAATTTATTGATAACTTAGTTGGGTCTTAGACTATAGCCTAAGTTTTTCTCTATACTATTTTCTTCATACATGTGTGTCATTTAGTTCAAAATACATTTGTCAAGAATGCAAGTTACTGAATTTACACTTCTGTAATACTGTTCATTGCAAATTGTTTTGTTATCTATTTTATTTTATTTCATTTTGATGTTTTTAGAACTTATCTCCTTGGGCTTCTGCTAAACAGGGAGTGTCTTTTATGTCCAGTTGGACTATCCCAGTTGTAGATCAATGTGTGTGTATGTATCTTTAAGAAGCTATCCAAGGGCTTGCACAAGTGTATAATTACTGAGCACGTGCAGTCTGACTGCCATTTTGTAGTAAGCTGTTGAGATGTAAGTATGTATGTATGTAAGGTCTGTCTGTTAACCAATTTGTTTATATTTTATGATGCTGCTATCCATCCTGATGTGTTTCTATGTATTAAAGCATCTAAATGAAATACCCTGCCTGCTTGTCATCTATGTTAGAGATGGACAAACAACATGATGTCAGAAGTGGGATGTCTAAATGTACATGATGTTAGAAGAAGAATGACCCAGAAGATTTGTTGCCAGAAAGAGTTCCAGTTTCTTCCACTTGAGTTTGAGAAGCACCTGGTTGGCACTGGAGGGATTTAGAGGACTGAATCATCCCTACTGCATACATAATTTGCAAAAAAGGTGAAAAACAAATTTCAGATATTAAAACTTGGTCAAAACTATTTCTTATTTGCAAAATATGAAACAAGGCATACAGTACACTCTAAATGATATTCCAATAAACTGATATGTCTGATATTGATAAAATTATTCAAGTTACTATGGAAAATGTTTGAAATAAAGTCTGAATAGCATAAAATGAATAAAATAAGAGGGAACAACTGCATTTTCGCTAAACACATATTTTTCATATTAATTAAAGATATCCGAGTTATCTGAAGTGTATAAAGTGTTTGCATGCTCGTGCAGTATTACAGTAAATTTATTTCACAAAATACAGCCTTTACAGAGAATATTTCACAAAGTACAGTGTTTCACAGAGTTTATTGTGCATTTGAATGTTATTACAAGCTCACACAACAATTTGTTTGTACATAATTACAAGGACCATATTTTCAGTGTGTTTGTGCATACGTTGTGGGCATGGCAGACATATTTCAAACACCCAGTACACTTGTGTTTGATCATAATATTGCAGAGAACTGAAGAGTGTTTGAGTAAGAGTATGATATTTTCATACAGGCTGCAGTTTCTGATGAAGATGACTGTACAAAGGCATTTATTCTGCTTAATTTATCTGGGTCAGAAGGTATTGAAAGGGAGTGCTCATTTGTGTATGCACCTGCTATCTATGCAGGAGAAGGGGGAAAACATCATATTGGTGTACAGGTTGAGTTAAGGGAGGACATGAAGTGCTTAAAACATAAATTTAGAAAAATATGTAGCCTCCAGACGAATGTTACAATGGAAAGGCACTTATTTTACACAATGGATCAAAAGCCTGGTGAAATTCTTGCAGCATATATAACTGACTTGAGAAATAAGGCTAAAACATGCAGATTTGCTGATTTAAGAGATAAGGTGATAAAAGACAGACTTGTGTGTGGTATTAAAGATGATGCTGTGAGAAAGATTTTGCTTTGTGACAGCGATTTAAATTTGAATAAAGCCATTGAGATTTGTCAGATGTACGAGCTCACAGAAAATCACACAAATCTTCTTCTTCTTTCAGCTGCTCCCATCAGGGGTCATCACAGCAGATCAACTGTTTCCATTTCTTCCTGTCCTCTGCATCTTGCTCTGTCACACCAACCACCTGCATGTCCTCTCTCACCACATCCATAAACCTTATCTTAGGCCTTCCTCTTTTCCTGTTACCTGGCAGCTTCATCCTTAGCATCTTTTTCCCAATATACTCTGCATCCCTCCTCAGCACATGTCCAAACCAATGTAATCCTGCCTCTCTGGCTTTGTCTCCAAACCTTCCAACCTGGGTTGACCCTCTAATATACTTATTCCTAATCCTGTCCATCCTCATCACACCCAGTGCAACATTTTCAACTCTGCCATGTCAAGCTCTGACTCCTGCCTTTTTGTCAATGCCACTGTCTCCAACCCATATAACCCATCTCATTACCCTCTTGTAGATCTTCCCTTTCACGCTTACTGGTACTCGTCTGTCACAAATCACTCCTGACACTTTTCTCCACCCTCTCCATCCTGCCTGTACTCTCTTCTTCACCTCTCTTCCACACTCACCATTACTCTGAACTGTTGATCCCAAGTATTTAAACTCATTCACCTTCACCACCTCTACTCCCTGCATCCTTACCATTCCTATATCCTCCCTCTCATTCACACACATATATTCTGTCTTAGTCCTGCTGACCTTCATTCCTCTTCTCTCTAGAGCATATCTCCACCTCTCCAGGGTCTCCTCCACGTGTTCCCTACTCTCACTACAGATCACAATGTCATCTGCAAACATCATTGTCCACGGGGACTCCTGTCTCATCTCGTCTGTCAACATGTCCATCACCATTACAAATAAGGTAGGGTTCAGAGCTGAACCTTGATGTAATCCCATCTCCACCTTAAACGCATCCATCACTCCCACCACAGACCTCACTGCTGTCACACTACCCTTGTACATATCCTGTACCGCTCTTACATACTTCTCTGACACTGAAAAGCACACAAATATGCTTACAAATAAGAATAGCTCTAGAAGACAGAGTGATAAAGCTCATGTTGATAGTATGCAGCACTTGGTTAAAAGAAACAGGCCCAAATACATGGCAGCAACTGTATCCCCTGCAACACTCACTGGTAGACCCCAGAACTTTCTAGCAACTTCCAGAGTTTGCACAGTCTCAGCAAAGCATGAGTGAGTCAGGAAACTCAAAGCATGGGCCCCAACCTAGTTTCCTAGCCAACTGTCATAACTGAGGTGGAAGTCATGAATCTAAAAGGGTAAAATGTTTAGCTTTTGGTCAGCAATGCCACAGGTACAATGAATGGAATAAGAAGTTTTGTTAATCAAAAGGCCTACATTCTTTTAGTAAAAGGAAACATTTTAAGAAATGAGTTGATCAATTAAGAGAGCTGCAATCCTACCTGTTATGTTGATGGTGTGTCAGTGCTTTATTGCAGTAGATTTAAGGGCAAAGAATGAAGTATTTTATACTGTTTGGATAAATGGCAAACCTATAGAGCTCAAGGTCGACACAGGTTCCAAGTGCAATTTTATGTCAGCAGAAACATTTGCTAGAGTGTGTCATGGTTAAAGGCTTGATTTGGCAAGGAGTGCAAAGCTTGTTGCTTATGGCAATGAAGAAATTCTGACTGAAGGCTCAGTAGTGCTTTCATGTTACTCTGCTGGAAGAAACTATGACTTGTCATTTTATGTGGTCAAGAGGCATGTCCCATCATTATTATGGCTCAGAGACAGTTTGAAAATGGGACTGCTTTCATTTAATAAGGAAGTCCACCAAGTCAGGTTGAAAGACCACTACTCTAGTTTCACACAGTACATTTTTTTCTACCTATGCAGATATTTTCAAAGACAAACTAAGGAAGCTTCCAGTTATGTACTCCATGACCTTAGACCCAGATGTTAGTCCAGTTATCAGGCCAGCATTAAAAGTTCCAATAGCCATGCAGGACAGAGTCAAAGCTGAGCTAGATAAAATGGTGTGACAAGGTGTGATTTGTCCAGTTGCAAAACCAGCTGAGTGGGTGTCCTCCATGGTGGTAGCTCATAAGAAAAGCTCAGATGACATCAGAATATGTATTGATCCATAAGATTTGAACAAAACACTAAAAAGACCTCATTATCCAATGCGCACAGTAGAAGAAGTCACAGCTCTAATGCAAAATGCCATTGTTTTTTCTGTCTTGGATGCAAAGAGTTTGTTTTGGCAAATTCAGCTTGACAAGAAATCCTCATTGCTCACTACATTCAGTACTTTTAGAAGGTACAGATTTTTGTGAATCCCATTTGGTATAAATTCTGCAAGTGAAGTTTTTCAATGTGCAATGGAGCAACTTTTTTCTGGGTATCCTTGTGCTGTCATGGTAGATGACATAAACTGAGCATGACAGAAACCTCAGAAAAGTTCTGGAAAGAGCAGATCAAGTGAATATCAAGCTCAATCCACAGAAATGCAAATTCAGGCTACAAGAAGTTACTTATGTTGGTCATTTATTTACTAACCGCACAAAAAAATTCACAAACTTAAAAAAAATGCGAAATGAAGATGGTACACTTATTTACTAGTGCAGGTGTACAACCAGACCCTTCAAAGCAAACAGCCATTTTTGAGATGCCAGCTCCAGACAATGTTCAAGCACTGTAACATTTTCTTGGCATGATTAACTGTCTAGGCAAGTTCGTTCCAGACTTGAGCCAACTTTCATCAATGCTTAGAGAGCTGACAAGTAAAGATGTATCGTGGGCTTGGTTAGAGCAACACCAAAAGGCATTTGATGTCCTGAAACAGAGAATTGCTAGTCCACCAACTCTCAGATACTATGATGTTCACAAGCCAGTTACTCTTTCGTGTGATGCTTTGAAATTTGGTCTTGGTGCAGTTGTTCTACAGGGTGGTCAGCCTATTGCCTATGCATCAAGAACTCTTACCCAAACTGAAATGCAGTATACTCAGATCGAGAAAGAACTTTTGGCAATTGTTTTTGCATGTTCAAAGTTCCATGATTATGTTTATGGTAGACCAATCTAGTACTGTCATTACTAAGATGAAGCATCATTTTGCAGTCCATGGTAGTCCACACAAAGTTATTTCTGAGAATGGTACGCAATTTGCAAGCCAACAGTTCAAAAGATTTGCCAAAGAATGGGACTTCACTCATGTCTTGAGTAGCCCAGTGTGCCCACAGTCAAATGGTTTGACAGAATGTGCAGTTCAAAGTGCATAACAGTTACTAGAGAAGTCTAAATGAGACAATATTGATGTTTTTCTGAATCTCTTATATCTCAGAAATATTCCTTGTAATAAGCACCTTGGTTCACCTGCCCAGAGACTTCTGTTGAGACAATCCAGAACCACATTACCAATCAGTAGTCAATTGTTTGTTCCACGTGTCAAGAAAACCAGGTCAGTCAAAACAATCTGTTGAAGAAATGTTAACCCAGAAGCCCTATTATGATAAGAGCAGCAAACCACTCAATCCATTACAAGAAGGAGAAGTGTCCAGTCACAAGTGGAGTCCCCTCAGGCATCCGTCCTTGGACCGCTTCTTTTTGGCATTTACTTCTCAGAAGTCAAGGCCAATGTCAGTGGTCTCTGGCTGACTAAATTGGCAGAATTTACAAATTAGGAGCTGTCATTGAATCTCACACTGACACAAATGTTCTCCAGGAGGGGCTGACACAGAAACAACTGTTGTCAGAGCCATGGACTAAAACTAAATGCCAAGAAATGCATAAATGTATCCTTTGGGAAGTCATCCATCCCTGGTAACTATCATATTGACAACACACCCCTTAGAGTTGACCCAGTAATCAGGAACTTAGGGGCACACATTGATATCTAGCCTTTGACCATCATGTGTCATCAATGATGAGGAAATCATTCTATGTTGTGCAACTTATAAACACAGGTGTGGCATCTATGTCCAAGGAAGCCATTGTTCCACTGTGTCTGGCATTCATCAGACCTATCATTGACTGCAATACTCCTTTGTTATGTACCTAACCAGGCATATCCAACAACTGGAATGTCCACAAAGGTTCCTCACTAAAAGAATACAGGGTATAAGTAAAATGTCTTATGCAGACTATCTAAAGGCCCTATCCCTATATTCTGTCTCCTACAGGCTTTTGAGGTGAGATCTATGCCTGGCATACAGGGCATTCTCAGATTTCACTCTGGTGGACTTCCTACTTATCCGCAAAACAAACAGCACCAGAATTACCCATTCTAAAGACTTAAACCTTGACTATGATATACATAGGTCCTGCTGGAGAGATAGATATGTATTCCAGAGACCACCATGTCTATGGAACAGGCTCCCCATCCATGTGAAGCAGAGTTCCTCCCTAACCTAATTCAAGTGTAACTTGGAAAATTGGATGGGAAACTGGAAATGCATCTCTGGTTTGGCACCTATGTCTCTAATGGACACAGGTAACCTGTAAATGGTTCATCTCTCAAACCCCTGGTTACACTTATCAAGGGTAACAGAACTTGTCAGAAATTTGGGATGCATGGCAGGATTAAAAAGGCCCTTGTGGTTGTTAGCCTAGTAAACACCTATGAACCTATGAACCTAAGGATGCAAACATACAAATATTATGATCAGAATGGAGTTGTGAAGAGTATTTTCCCAGAGTCGAGATTGTACATTGTGGAATCACAAGGAGTAGAGTTTATGCAGAATCGGAAGCATTTGAAACAGGTGTCTGAGCCTATACCACAGCATCTAGCCTGTGAGAAAGACTCATTATCTCAGAGTAAGTTCTCCTGTGTTCCAATTCCAGAAGAAGGTCCAGAGAATATTCCCATTCATGTGATGAATCCAGAACTTCCCGATATGAGTTCTTCACCGAAGACTGTCCCTGTTGCGAAATTCAGTCCAGATTGTTATGTTACGAGATCCGGTCGTATTTCGAAACTATGTAGCATATACATGGCGACTTGGACATGAACACTGTGTTTTGTTTCCAATGTCTATAATAATGCATGTCTAACTCTAATATTGTTTTTACCAAGTGCGATCTTTTTAAGAGGGAGGATGTAGATCAATGTGTGTGTGTGTGTGTGTGTGTGTGTGTGTGTGTGTGTGTGTGTGTGTGTGTGTGTGTGTGTGTGTGTGTGTGCATGTGTGTGTGTGCGTACTTTTAAGAAGCTATCCAAGGGCTTGCACAAGTGTATAAATACTGAACACGTGTGAGTCTGACTGCCATTTTGTAGTAAGCTGTTGAAATGTAAGTATGTGTGTATGTAAGGTCTGTCTGTTGCCATGTAATTTTATACACATAATGCCTAGCCACACTACTTCAGCAATGGATGGGGCAATGTAATGCAAAACTGTAGGTACACTGGAAGAAACTGAGTGCAGATAAGACAGTTGTAATGGCATCAAATGGAGGAAATCACAAGAAGCTGAGAACTAAGATATAAGGGAAGATACTGAAACAAGCTATCAGATTCAGGTACCTGGAAGGGGCAGTTAAGAAGGGAAGTCTGAAGGAGGAGGCCAAAGCTAGAAACAGAGTGGCTGCAGCTATATGACACAGAGAGCCAGGAATAGTACATGGCAGAAAAATGCCTAGGAAGCTTGACAGTAAGGAGTGCAGAAAAAGGGGTGCAACCAGTATTACTGTATGGTACAGAACCTTGGATGACTGATGCAGAGCATTTGAGAGGAAGCAAGAGGTGATGGAGATGAAGATCCTGAGAAGGGAAGTAGGACACACACTGTGGGGCAAAATAAGAAATGAGGACTTCAGGGATGTAGCCCAAGTAGGTCCAATTGCAGACAAGGTCAAAGAGAACAGATCACGGTGGTTTGGGTGCATGTACAATAAAGCAGAAAATAACCTATTGAAGAAGATTTCGGACAGACACAAAGAAGGTAAGTGGAAATGATGGCAGATGAGTGGATTGTGTGAAAGAAGATCTGTGTCAGTGAGCCATGACTGTCAAAGAAGTTAGAGTGTGTCACTGAATCGAGAGAAATAGCAACAGTTAATATCACACCCTGACCTCATGTGTCTGTAGCTTTAGTTTTAGTAAGGAATGGGTAGTTGTGTTTCTCACAGTGTCAGGCTTTATAATAGACATATAAGTAAGACTTATAAGTGGAAAATAAAGCATTTAGAGGACAGACTAGGAGAATTGTAGAATAAATTATGGGATTGTGAGGATATAGTTAGGGGGGAAATCTGGAGAGTGCAAACCAGAAAATGGTAGAGCTCCTGGGCATAACGATATGAGTTTATCTGACAGAAATCAGGGGAGAAAGTACTTTTATATGTCTCCAGGATATCTACATGGGCTACTTCACTGAAAGAACAAGGGGGCAAAAAAAGTTATTGTAAGTATGAAGAGTGAGACTTTGGGGGGTGTAAGCTGGCAGCCACTGCTGACAGACTGAGTAGTTTTTAAAATTATTATTCAGAGATTGTTTGATGGTCAAATTACATGGAGAGATAGTGATGTGGAGCTGTAGAGTTTTATTCTTTTTATTCTTAATGAAAGATGAAGTAGATAACATGATCTAATACATTTAACATAGACTCCAGATAGTGCAAGTTTAAAAATGAGTTTTGGAGTTTGCACTCAGAGAAAGTGAAGACCAAAGTGGTATTGTTATTTAACAGTATTAGAGACTAAGCAAATAATAGAGCTGTGTATGGACCAGTGATTATAGTGATCCCTAAAGAAGGGAGAGACAAGAGTTGTAAACTTTGATTGCAATCTCTTTCTGGCAATATTGGTGAAGAAAGTAGCTTTACTGGTTTCTAATTTTAATGTTTGTGATCAGTATTGGTTTGTTATTACTAGTCAAACATTTGATAATTAATGATGACAGCGCTGCTGTTGAAAAAGGCACAGTAAAAGAAGAATCCATTGGCGATATTAAGTTGACAGAGTGATATAATTTCAAACAAATTTTACTGAATTCACAAAAGTGTTGAAGGCAGTGTATAATATGCCAAAAGCCCGAGTTCAAATGCATGCATGCATGTGTCATTATCCCCCATGGTTGTTTGCTTCACACTCAGAACTATTGACTGCAGTGATGAGGGCATTGAATTTGAGAGGAAATAAATCACAGGAGGAGGAATTTAAAATATGATTATTTGTGGATGATATACTGATTTATCTTGCATGTTTTGAGAAAGATATCAGTTTTATTTCAGATGTTGGATTAATGGTTACATTAGAGCTGTACATAAATAAGACATGACAATTAAAATAACAGGTAGAAAGATGATATTCTAAGGCTTTAGTGTGGTACTGAAGAAAATGTTTGGTGCAATTATTTGTGCAACCCCCTAGAATTGTGTACTTTCCCAGCATGCCTAGCACATTTTCCCTTTGAATTTTATAAAATCAGTCAAGTACACGATGAGACAGAGACAGACAAAAATCTAATGTATCACAGAATAACTTGTCATTAAATGTCCATGATCCGGATGTATAGTTTGAGGCAATGCATCTTTTTGTGTCTTCTTTACATTCAGAGATATGAGACAAAATGGAAAATAATTAGACATTAGGGAATGAAGAAAAATGTGAAGGTATGCTATATGGTACATAAACAAAAGGAAGGTATTGTTACCTTATCTACCGAAAAAATGTATTAGGGTTCATGAAATAATTGTTAAACAGAAAAAAATGCATGAGCAGATAAACTATATCTATTGCTCAGTGGGGCAAACAGACTAGGAATATCAGAGGGAAATGGACTTAAGCATTGTTAAACAGGAAGGCCATATACTGGAACTACTGAGATGTCAGACCGAATTGTTACATATGTGAAAATAATGCACTAATATGGGCTTCTAGTACATTTCACCTTGAATATAAGGAATTAATTACAGCATGAAATATGGGATTAACAGATCCTTTGCTAGGACTGCCTCTAAAGGTACAGTTATTATTGCTACTAGCTAGAAGTCTAGTGAGTAGAACATTCCAAGGGGAGTAAACCTTATGGGAATAAGATGAAGAAAGAATGGGAACAGCTGTTGAGCTTTTGAGAGAAGAAATAGATGGGAATGTGGGACACTGTATTTTTTAATGCCAAGTTATACTACAAAGTTACTGCTTTTCAGGACATTTGGAAAGCAGTGTCTGTATAAATGTTTTTATACACCACAACAATGAAGAAGAAATGTACTGATGTTGCACATCACGGGAGATCTGAAGAGGGAGTGCTGGGAACTTCAGAGCATATGTTGTGGTCACGCTTAAAGTTGGCAAGCTTTAATAAATTTGAAAGGTATCATTGGACTGTTGTTGCAAGAAGTGCTATTAGGTCATGGCAATGAATGGAATTAAGTGGAATGAAATGGAGAGTGTGTAACAGTACAACATCAAGACTGAGTGCAATACAAAGGAAAGTGCAAGTATATATTTTGTGATGCTAGTGCATCAGTAACACAGCGGGTAGCGTGCGGGGTTTGCAAATTAGGAGACCCAAGTTCAAGGCTTCGTAAAATCTGCATGATGTGATGTCTTTAAACATACACAATCAATGAAATTTATTGTGTTTGGCATAATAGTTATGGTGATTACCTCAATGACACAAAATCCAGGGTTTGATGGTTACTGTCTGGTTATTGACTATCCATGTAATAGTCTGCAGAGCGATGGCCCAGTATTTAACTACGCACTTAAATAGACAAAATATGAAAATGGAAATCTGGTTACGCACCAGAAAGAAGATATGCCATTAACTTTACAGACTAAGAGTAAATTTTAAAAAATGACTTATTGGGAGAAATATGTTACCATTTGCTAACATGTAAAATGTATAGATTTCAAAACTGGAATGAGGTATATGCTGGATTGTGGATGAACCATCCATTTATGTGATAGCAGGCAGACATAACAGATTTGCCCTCTCTATTATGCAATAAAGGGAAATAACAGTCGAGTCAATTTAAGTTGATCTGATTTCATTTTAAGTTATATTAATTTGATTTACTTTAATAATTTAATTTGCATGTTATGGATTAATGTATCTTATTAGTAGATGTTCTAGATCAGTAAATGTTGCTAACATGTTGTTCTTATACTAAAAGCCTGTGATTAATAAAAATGTAATAAATGGGGATGAGTTGATTTAACTGGATTGATTAGTAAGAGAACTATCTAGATATTTAGGAAAGAAGATGTCTGAAGAGTGCACTAAAATTTATCAGTGTGTAGTGATAATGAAACGATGGGGAAGGGTAAAGAAAGTAAATGTTATTTTTATGACTGAATGTTTTATAAATAGTTATTCTTTTTATTGTGTTTATGTATTCATCCTCTGGTAACTGAGAAAGTCTGACTAAGCCAATGGCCCATTTTCAGTAGAGGCATGGGGAGAAAACCCCCGCAACAGACTCAAAATCATTTAAACAATAGTCGATAAGTAATTATGTACAAAGGGAAAAAAATTCCTGCAATTGATTTAACATTTTATTAGCTGATGAGCAATTATATACAAAGCGAGAAAAGCTGTGCAACAGATTACATATTTTACAATGAGCTGGGGAGAAAGGCTGTACAAACTCACATGAAAACATTTTACAATGGCTGATAAATGATTATATACAAGAGGAAACATGCCCTACAACAGATAAAACTCTTTGCAATAGATTGGAATGTACCTTATATGCAAGGGGATAAAAGGCCACACAACAGATTGAAATATATTTACAGAACATTACTGTCAAGGATACAATATGTACTGCAAATAGCAAGATGCTTTGCAGAAGTAGACAGCCTATTTCAAGTAAAAGTAATGTATATTTATTCAAAATATTACCTACATTTGAATAATATATGGAGGCAAGAAATATGATAGAGTATTCTGATGTGAAAATAGACAAGAATAATAGAATGAGATGGGAGAAGGAAGATGACGGAAGAAAAATTAAGAGCATGGAGAGAGCTGATTAGTATTATGGAAATGAAAATGTTATGGTAGGACATTAGTAGTATGGTAACATTAAAGTGTGAGATACATTTGATGTTAAGCCATTATTACCTGCCAAAATATAGAAGTGATAGTGACTAAGAGTTTGAAAGGCACAGTTATATTAAGTGGGTGGTCGTGCATCGGTTATGAGGGTTTTGCATGGACAGTTCCAGATGTCAGATGGATATGTTTTTAGACTGGTCTTGGCATTGAAAAGGTTGCTTTGCTTGTATGTCTAAGGGACAAAGGGACAGAGTCCCAGGAGTGGGCCACACAGAGGAATAGAGAAAGGATTCTGTTGAAAGGCGTGGTTTGTAGGTAGTGAGAAGCATTTTGGTTTCAGATCAAAGTTGCTTAGTAGGGGTATGTGTATGCAATCAGTCTAGTAAGGCTTTGCTTTCTTCTGGTTTATATATTAATTTGTGGACTAGGAGTAGTGGGGTATACATGAGTTGCTTGGGAAGAAACCATTTGGCCTCTGCCTCTGGCTAGGGTAATAGGGTTGGTGAGGTTTAGGACAGCTGTGGTAGTGCTATGCCCTGTCCTGAACTGGAAGTTGTTTTTGTTTCTAAATGTGCCACTAATTAATTATGAATTCATTATTCAAGGATTTTCCAATGAGGGGAGTGAATGGCAATGGATGAAAAGTTGGATATATGACTGGAGTTATCTCCAAGTGGCATGATGTGAGATTGTTTTTCCATATAGCTGGGACATGTGTTTCCTGAGTAGACCTATTTAAGAGAATTGATATTGGAAAGGAAATTGAGCCGGCTGCTATCTTTAAGTAATCACCAGGAATTTCATCTGGAACGAGTGTACTTATTTATTTTTTGAGGTATTTCATGATTGTTGTCATAGGCCCTAGTTGAAAGAAGACAGACAGAGTATCAATGGCTCTGGGAGATGAGACTGAGTGGAATGTAATCAGATTATTAGTGGAGGTTGGCTTGATTTGAGTTTGGTTGTGAAGTAGTTTAGTGATGCTAGGGATAAAATGATCAGTGAGCAATGGGGCTTGGGATTTGGTTGTCCATTTGAGACAGGGTGTAGTATTTTAGATATGGTAGCCCAGAATTGTCCAGAATTTTTGTATCATCTATTCTGCAAATTGGAGTAATAAAATATGTAATGATAAAATAATAAAGTTTCTTGCCAAGTTTGTTTTGGCATTTGACTTTATTTCATATGTATTTATATTTTTGAAGATTGTTTTCTGTTTTATTACAGCAGCATCTAGTGGCAAGATTTTTAGGATGGCCCAGTTATGAAACTGTAGTGAGGTGTTAAACAATTCAGGGTCAGTGTTGTTCATATTTCTGAGAGGATTTATATGTGTATTTCCTGTATGGCATTCTCTTGTGGAATATATAGGCAGATGATCACTATGTGTGCTTTCTAAGGCACTGTGAGAACTGATAATTGTTAGGGTTAATAACCAGTCCAGGGCGGTAGTTTTACCATTTTTTCAGGTTGATTCTGGTGGGATAAGTGATAAGTTGGGAGAAATCTTATAGGTTTACACTAGAAATAGTTATTGCAGAGGTGAGACTTGACCAGTCAATGTTAACATCCCCTAGTATAATTGTTTCTTTGTGTACATTGTGGAGTGGAAGTATGGTGTGGTAGATGGAAAAATGTGTGTTTATTGTGGTAGATTATTGCTAGTCCCCTCCTATTCCTGCTTTTTGTTTAATCAGTCAGCTCTAAAGATGTTAGAGCTGGAGGTAGAGTATTTCTGTGTTATTAATATTAGATTTTATCCAAGATTCTGTTATTGCTAATATGTCAGTGCAGTGATATTTTATCCATGCATGTGGGTCAGGAATTTTGTTTACAATGCTTCTGAGGTTCAAATGGTTGCTAGTAGCAGATTCTGTAGTACACTTGTGTAGCTGTGTTGTTTTAAGTTTTGTAAAACAGCTGGTGATGGCATTATTGAAACTTTTTTGGAGGTATTGAGCATTTTAGGTTTAATGAAGTTTGTGTAGTGATTTTTATTTAGCTGGGGATTATACACATCTGAATGGATGCAGGGTTCACTCTGTAATCATACGTCTTTTGGTAATAGGTAAAGTAGTCAGTTCTGTTTGGTAAGATGTAGAGCAGGTTAATAATGTCAGTAAGAGGGATGTTAGAGTGAGACACTGTATCATGGTGGGGAGAGGGGAGTTTAGGGTATGGTGTGTTTTACAGGAGAACATTTAGTTAGTGAAGAGCAGAGTAATGGTGTTGTCAGTTATAATAATAAGGAGATGTAAAAGGTTGTTATTGGTTGGATGGATTTTGGTAGAAAGAGTTGTTGAGGATAGGTTGTATTATTTTCTGAGTGGACCAAGGTACTTCTCAGTTCTCATAATGAGGAGATGTAAGAGGTTGTTATTGGTTGATTAAGTTTTAAGGTAAGGAAGTTGCTGTTGATTGGTAGAATTATTTTGTGGGTGGGACAAGGTATTTGTCTATTCCAGTAATTTGATGATGTAAGATGTTGTTATTGGTAACTTAGGTTTTGGTGGGAGAAAATTGTTATGGCTTGGTGGTACTACTGTGTGGGTGAAGCTAAGGTGAGAATAAATGTATAGGAGGGGTAGGTGTGAATTGTGGGTAGGGTAAGGTGAACTGAATGGGTTACATCTGTGTCCATATTGTAGTTTTGGTCAAAAAACCATATGTGAAGATTTCCTGACAAATTGTAAGTGTTTAGCTAATATTTATACTGCAGAAAACATTTTTATTCAAATAAACTTTATTTGTGATGTTGGTATTATTCTTAAATGTAGAGGTTAAGTTCAATACTGTTACAGGAAGTTTCTTTCTATGCAACAAGGACAAATATATATTACAGTGGTATAACTAGGGAAACTAGAGCAATATTGGGGTGATGCACTATTCTAACTGGGCGGGTAAATAACAGGTTGATTACATTTGAAAAAGGCACTGTTAAACTAGAAGCAGAGTCTCTAGTGGAGTTAGGGAGTGGTTAGGGAGTTGGTGTTGACTACATCCCAAGTGACTTGTGCATGGTGGTTAGTACAGCAATAGGTCAGATGGCAATAAAATTAAAAGTATTTAAGTGGACTTAGGATTATTTGTACCAGTTATTTTAAAAACACTAATACACAGGGCTGATAATGAGGGCTGAAATTGTGATTATCCTCTGTGAGGGTACCTTTTTTTCTTGTAGCTTGCTTACTGACTGCCCTCACAGTTGGAAATAATGCACATTAGGAGGGACTGATCGCTGTGTCTTGTTGGATATGCAAAGATTGCATTGTTAAAAATGTAGTGGACTTCCTTTGAGAGGGTAACTGCAGAGGTTTATAAAAAAGGAGGTGAGACTGGCACAGCTCTTAAACTGAAACACACAAAAAAGATGAATGTTACTTGACTTATTATTCTCACTAGTGCTTTGGCAATAGTCATCATGGGGAGTTCAAATATCTTTTTAAGTGCAAGAATGCACTTCTGTATACTCTTATCCAACAAAATACAATTTAATCATGATTAACACTTATTAGAGTAGTAATTATCCATATACATTAATAACTTTTGAAAAGACAAAACAAACAGAATGTATCCATGTTAACAACTTTAACATTTCAAAGGGTACACTTCATATTGTAGTCAAACATGCAAATTCATGACAAAAAAACAGCCAATTTACCTCTACATTCAAGCCACATGAGACAGCTGTATCACACTTTAAAATTAATCTTCAAGACATAAACAGTGGCAAAACATTGGCAAGGTAAGCAACAGCTGCATTCATAGCTCTGGCTGGATATTGTGGTGCCATTATAGTATATGAAGCACTACAAATAAAATAAATATTTTTGTAGTCATAGACTATTCCATTAAATACCATTAGGTATTTTTGCCATCTGTTAAAGAAGAGAAGGCATCAAGTGTTCTCTCAGAAAATTTTAACAACATAACATTTCTAAGGGAAATGCAGCAGATAGAGGAGCTAGTTTCATGTCAGACCTGTTCACCTGTTTGTGGAAGCTTTATGAGGTAAAGCTTCAATGGAGTTTGACTGGAGTCTTATGGCCATAATGAGAGCTTTCAGTTTCAGCAGTTTAAGTGGGAGTAGGACAGGTACTTGCCCAATCTCCTCTTTGTGTATACAGACATTTTGAAAGGTCTACAATATTTTCCATATGAACTACCAGATTCATATCACTTCACTGAAAGACCATTTCACTAAGACCAAATCACCTAAAGTTAATTTCACCTAAAACTCATTTCACTGACAAGTAATACTCTAAGGCAAGTCAAAGGTATATGTCCTTTTCCCCATTGTAGTGCAATCCTGTTGTTGGTATATATAGTTAGGGGGTGTGGGGGGGCACAGCCCCCCACATTGGGGGTGTGGGGGTCATAGCCCCCCCACCTAGTTGAGCTTTACCAAATAATGTAAAACCAAACCAGTTGGGTTTTACCAAATAATGTAAAACAAAACCAGATAGAAAACCAAATTAGGTGGGAGGGTCACACCCTCCAATGAGGGGAGCTGTGCCCCCCACACCCCTCCTAACTATATATACTAACATCAGGATCACACTACAGTGGGGAAAAGGACATATACTTTTGACTTGCCTTAAAGTACTACTTGTCAGTGAAATGAGTTTATAGGTTCATAGGTTCATAGGTTCATAGGTAGGTACTAGGCTAATGGCCCTAGGGCCTATATAAGCCTAGCCAAATGGTACCCTGGCTTTTGCCACCCAAGAAAATTATTTCCCTGTGCCCCTGTCAAGCAGAGCCACAGAAGTGATCCCTGGGTTGAATTTCCTATCTCCCATCCAATCAATGTGTATTTAGGTGAAATGAACCTTCAGTGAAATGAACTTTAGCTGATTTGGTCTCAGTGAAATGGGTGTCAGTGAAATGGTCTTTCAGTGAAGTGACACAAATCTGAACTACCTTATGTTTACAGAATGAGGGATTCCCTTAATTTCATTTAATTCCCTTTGCTTCAAGACAACAGAGAACACAAACGCAATTTACACAAGGAGTAAGTTGCAGAGTAAGTCCTAAATCTCATGACCAGGCTTAGGGAGCCCATCTACCAGAACTGCAACAGCAACAAAAGGTCTGGCAAGAATGGACAGCTACAGCCCAAGAATGCATAGATGGTATTTCTTTGTGTTCAACAGCATATGGTAAAATCAGAGGGTTCTTGTAAGAAAGGTAAGTAATATCAATTTTGTGACAGAGTTGAAACACAAGCGACAAAAACACAAACTCTACCATGTTAATTTGATAAAGCTATACTATAGTAGAGAAACACTGGTACTCAGTATTTGCAACAGATTACAACTGGAATCAGAGAAGATCTTGTTGAAGACCTCATTAAAGCTTATTCTGACACATTAGTTGACAAGGTAGCACTTTCAAAAAAATTAGAAGCTATCTCCTACCCAGGTTAAAGAAATCTGAGCAATACTACCACAATCTGGAGACATGTTTACTGCTAAGCCATGCTGTACACACCTAATGCAAGACTATAAAGACACAGAGACCAAACAGCCAACCAAACAGCTTTCCAGAGTAGGTCTTAAAAAAGTCAACAAATCATACCTGAGGAGTTTCAGGAAATGCTGGGTTTTGGTTTTCCCAGAAATTCAGTAGTTCTCAGGCTTCACCAGTCCTGTTCATACCAGTGGGAGATGAAAGCACTAAGCTGTTGTTGACTATAGGAAATTAAACACTCACTGAGATTTAGATACTCACCCATGCCTAAGAAGGATGAAGCTTTTGAGCAGTTGGGTGGGCTCCTGAATTTTACTCATATTGACTTGTTACCTCCTTGAGTTGTATAAGCTCAACAAAATATATATTAGGGTGGGAAATGCACCATCAGTTTTACAGAAATGGATGGATCACATCCAGGCAGGAGATGGAGATTATGCTATTGCTTATGTAGATGATACTGCAGTTTATGGTCAGCCCTGGCAGAAATATGTGTGACATGCTATCAAGGTGCAGAGCAGATAAAAAAGATTAGGGATAGTGATCAATGCAAAGAAATTTCAGGTGAGAATGCCAGTAAAATCTTATTCTAGTCATCCCATGTATAGTGACAAGCTCCAACCTGAGTCTGTTATTTATTTATTTATTTATTTACACTTGTTTACCTGGTAGTGTCCGACTGGGCTAGTAGCCCATTTTCAGTGGAGACCCGGGGGAAAAGCTCCAAAGACAGATAACCAAATACTGAGTTACATAATCGTTCATGAAAAATCATTACATAAGTATAAGATTAACAAAACAGTGAAAAGATAAGTAATACATCATAGGAACACAAATCGAATCATGTAAACCACAGGAAAATCATGATAACTGTGTGAAAAAAAGTTTGAGACCAAAAACAGTGAGCATGCCTAATGAGGAGGTGTGTGCACATGTAGAGCTAATATAGTGAGTAACAATGAGGAAAAAACGAAGTACTGAAAATAGTTTGAAACTATGGAGAGTGAGGGGATGGACTACTAAAGCCTTGAAGAATAGATAAATTAGCTAATAAAGAAAAAATAAAGAGAATGTAAAAATGAAAAAAAAATGACTAAAAAATGATGGGTGTAGTCGAGGACATAGTAGGAGAGAGGAGTTATCCGGGGGAGCAACAATGACAGAGCCACTTGCTTTTAAGGTAGTCTTTTATTTGTGTTTTAAAGGAAGAACAGCATGGGGTGTTTTGTAAACTTAGTGGTAGGGCATTCCAAGACTAAGCTATTTTGTATGAGTAGAGGGAATCACCATGGTTGTTATGTGATTGTGTTATTTTGAGCAGTGGTTGAACTAGTCCGTTACTTTAAAGTCTGAGGTTAATACAGGATTAGAAATGACACAAGACACCAAGGCTCAAACTTAACAATTTATTAAACAAGAACTTACTAAATAAACAGTAAAACAAATACTAAATAAACAGAAAAACTAATAGATCATGTACTTACAAGCATATGCATAAACAAAATCATCTTTGCCACTGATAGGGAGACCTCATTCCTATCCAGTGCATCTATCTGTTCAGTCAAGGCAAGGCCGACACTGGCAAAATGGCTCTGAGCTCAGTTCAGGCTGGTGCTGTGATCAAATCCGGATGATGATGATTTCCATTTTAGCCTTTGAGCTTTTTATAGTCTTGAACAAACAACAGGGTCAACAGGTTCAACTAATGACATATTGATCACAAGCTCATCATGAGTTGATGGAATATTTTAGAAAATTACAGATCATTTTCTAAGTTGTAAACAAGTCTTGTAATGTCTGGTCTTGTGCCTTACTTCCCTTTTTCAGAGAACAGTTAGCTCACAAACTTGTGATATAGTTCCTCCTTGAAATCCCCATATTCTGGTAAACATCTTTTAAGCTGATAAACAACTTATAGGTTAACAAAAGTTCAGTTATACCAGTAATCAGTGAGCAAGGCCTGCTCTTAAGCATGTTGTATTGTTACAATATTAGCAGCATATAGTGAGGTAGTGGCATGTCAGATCTACAAATAATCAATCTAGCAATAATTAAACATACACAGTGATATGTGGCTCGAGGCATAACAAAAACTGGTAGACTGTGTGGATCCGTCACAGTGGTGTATCAGAAAATCTAAGGGATCTGCTGTTTACTTGTAGTTGGACTAGGTTTCAAATTGTGGGGCAGCTATTAGGCTTGTGTATGATTTTATCGGTGAGGGTAAGTTGGTTTAACATCAACAAGTTGGGGATTTCTAGCCAGTTAAGTTGTAGTAGAGCAGAACAATGGTGGGCGTTATGGGGTTGATTGGTGGCAAACATAGCAATTTTGCTATAGCAAGTTTTTAGATCATAAAGATCAGTCTTGCATAAGTTGGTGAAGATTTGAAAGCAATGGAGAAGTGTTGAGAGAAGCTGAGATCTAGCTGTGGCTAGTCTGGCTTGGGGTGTTAGGTAAGGTTTAGCTCTGTAGAGAGCCCACGAGTTTGGAGTAGACCTTTTTAATAGTAAGTGAGATATGAATATCAAATTTGAGACAGTCATCTATTGTAATACCTAGGAGCTTGGCCTGGTTTGTAGGTTCAATTTTGGTACCATTGGTAGATTGAATAAAGAGGGGGTAGGGAACTTTGCTTGGAGGTTTTGTTAGTAAAATTATTAATCTGGTCTTATTAGGATTGAGGATGAATTGATGATTTGACAGGAAAGTTTCAATTTCTAGGAATGCTTTTTGCATCTTTTCTTGTAATTGTTGAGGGGAAGGGGCTGAGCAGATAAAAAATGTATCATCTGCATATTGTATGATTGAGGCAAGTTGGGTTTCTGTATTAAGGTTATTAGTAAAGATGATAAATATCAGGGGGCCAAGTATTGAACCTTGGGGTACCCCGGTGGATATTGGGAGTAGTGGGGAGAGATTGTTCTCCCATTTAGTAACCTGTTGATGGTTTGATAGATAACTGTGAAACCATGTCAGGGGTGCTGGACAGACTGAGTGCAGCAAGTTTGTATAGTAGTAGTTGGTGGGAAATGGTGTCAAAAGATTTTGACATGTCCAGAAAAATTGCAGAGACTAGTTGCCCTTTGTTCATGAGGTGATGTATAGAGTTAGTGAATGATAACAAGTCTTTATTTGTGCTGTACTGGGGTATAAAACCATGCTGGGTGTTGGATAGGAGGATATTTGTGGTAATGTGGTTAAGGAGTTGTAGCTGAATGCATTTATCTAGGCTATGGGCGGGAGGATAGCTATGGGGTGGTAGTTTGAGATTTATCTAGAGGGGCCACCCTTGTGGAGGGGGATGATGTGAGCAACTTTCCACAGGAGAGGCACATATTGTTCTTTGATGGAACGGTTGATTAATATAGAGATTGGATAGGTAATGGATGGAACTGCTATTGTTAGGAATTTGTTTGGTAGTTGATCAGCTGCTGGGCAGCAGGATTTTAGTTTACTTAGGAGTTTTGTAATGTAAGACATTTGAATAGGTCTAAAGGGGAAGGAGTTTGTACTACTGAAGGCAGGGGAGGGGAGTGTGAGAGTTAGTTGCTTGTGATTATTAAGGAGGCAGGAGATGGAGTTGATAAAGTTAGAGTTAAACTTGTGAAGCTAAGGGTTCAGAGGTATTGATTGTGGATGGAGTCGGGGTGGTGGATTTATCAGGGTTGAGCAGGAAGTTGATTGATTGCCAGACATTTTGTGGGTTGTGAAGGAATTTTTGTTGGGAGATTTGGAAGTAGTGTTTTTTATCATTGTGGATATTTTTCTTGGTTTGGTTTCTTAGTTGCCAATAAGTGGTGAGGTCGGATTTGTTTTTGGTAGATAGCTGTATGGCTCTGTTTCTGTCTTTTTGTTTAATCAATTGTTTAGTGTCAAAAGGGAGCCATGGTAATTGTTTGAATTTTTCTGGTCAAGGCTAGGCTGTTTAGTATTTCAAGAAACTTATTGCTAAAGAATTCCACTGCAAGATCAAGATTTAGGCTATGTAATGGTGACCAATCACTGTGTTTTAGTAATAGATTAAAGAGATCAGGGGAGAAATGTTTCTTACTATGGATGTATTTGAATGGATTGTAAGGTTGAGTTTGAATTCTTTTTCTAAGTAGAAATGTAGGGGCATGGCCACTAAGGCTGATAGGTAGGCAGCCAGCTTGGAGACAGGTTGGGCTTGTTAGTATCCAGTCAAGTAGTGACTCTTTTTTAGAGTGTTTGTCAGTGTGGGTTGGACAGTTTATAACTTGGGAGAAATTATACAGATTTATAAAGTTGGTGGAGCAGTTAGAGGAGAAACAGAGCCAGTCAAGATTAAAGCCACCATGGATGATAGTTTCTTGATTAAAAGTACGGGTAGACCACGAGAGGAGAAGTTTGATGTTGGGGAGATTGTTGCCAGGGGAAGATACATAGCTATGATAATCATTGTTTTATGAGGATTTATTTGCAGGCATGTTATAAGGAGTTCAGCATTAGGGATGTCTGGAGTTGTACAGTTTAGTTTTTCTAGCTATAGAGAGTCTTTAAACATAACTGCTACACCACCACCTCTTTTGTTTAGTCTATCTTGTCTAATAATGCTATAATTATTACACATAATTTCTTTGTCTTTGATGTGAGGTTTTAACTAGGTCTCAGTAATAACAGTAATGTCAGGAGAGTAGGTGTGTAGGATAGCACGAAATTCAGTAATTTTATTCATAAGGCTTCTAAGGTTGATATTTGCTATTAGTAGGTCAGATTTGGAGGTGGTTGGTAGAGAGATGTATGACTGTGATCTAGAAGGAGTTTGGTTAGAGGAGTATATATGAGAGTTTGAAAGGGGCAGTTGAGTTGTGGGTAAAATGTTGCTGGGACCGGGTTGGGATGAATGTCTGCTTGTAATTTGATTTGTTTAAGGGAGTGCAATAGTAGATTTTTTTAATTTGCTAATAGCCTGATGGAATCTGAAAGTGGGGGCATGAGGGTTTGAGGATTTTAAATGTTTGACTGAATAAAGGAGAGAGTTGGAAGTGTTGTACATTTGTGAGCAGATGTGGCTGTAAGGTTTGGCTAGAGGATTTTGGTCACTTTGAGTTTGTGCATGAGGGTCCTGGTAGCTAGGGCAGAAACTATGGTGGTCAGTGGCTTCATAGGCCAGGAAGAGAAGCTAAGATAGAATAGTGTAGTAGTACATAGAGTAGTAGTGCTTCATGTTTGGTAGGATGGTTATGAAAGACAGAAAAAAAAACAGAAAAATGGTGGTATAGGGCTGAGTTAAATAAAAAGGAGGGGAGAGGTATTCAAGGCTAAGATGTTAGATAAGACAGGGAGGTGGATGAAGAGCAAGTAGTTGTAGAGGGAGGGGTGGGGTTGAGAACACTGATTGGAGGAGAAAGAATGGGGTGTGGTGTTGCTAGGTATAAATGTAAGGAAGGGGGTGGGTGGGAATGGGGGTAGGGTAGGGGAGCAAAGTGAGCCCGAGCACATAGAGGGTGAATGGAGTGGGACTACACCTGGAAAAAATATGGGGAATCAGCAAAAAAACAATTTACAAAGCAGGTAAGTATAGTGCCTGAGAATGTCAAAGGCAGGAGGAGATAGAGAGAGACTACAGAGCCATCCAAAAAGTATTTCTCAGGGAAAGCTGGCAGTAAAACAAGAAATAGAGATGCTAATATAGGGAACCAAGGTGTGGTGGATAGGAAGATTAGGCAGAAAGATATGTACAGTAATGGTCTGAGGTAAGAGCAGCAGAAAACAGAGCTATCAATAAATATGTGGGTGTAGTGAGCAGGTGAGAGCAGGTTGGGAAAAGGGATGAGGGAAAGGTTAAGGATGCAGTCGGGTGATGTGCAAGCAGCAAACTAGCTGTGGACAGGCAATACTAGAATGAGCTAGGCACCAGTAATGAGAAATAAGTAGGACATACTTTATTTACATGGTACAGTAAAAAATAACACTGTAGTAGGGATTGAAGTTGTGTTAAATTTTAGTCAAGCAAAAGTTGGTTAGGATCAGTGGGCTGGAACAGTGTGCACTGTTAACCTGAAAAAGAGAGGAGAGAAAAGAGAGAAATTAGAATACAGGGAGACTAAAAATAACTTAAAGGTACTGGAATAGGAGAGGCAGATTAAATGAGTGCGCATGTGCAGGGGTGGGCTGGAGAAAGCTGTCTGAGTGTGAGTGAAAGAATGACTGGGCTTGCTAAAAGTTACGTTAGTAAAATAACTAAGATTAGAAAGGCAAGGGAGGGCTACAGTTTTGTGAAAAGGAATGAGTGTAGGTATGTATGCATGGGGGGCAAAATTAAGATAATAAGGCTGTAGAGAGTTATAGAAACAGCAGTGACGTTCAATGTAAAAGGTGTGGGGGTACTGTATCAGCAGAAAATATTGCCTATTAAACAGGCATTTTAACTAATGTTAGGCAGCATATCCTGTAGAGTAGCAACTGGATGGAGTCAAAACAAACTAAATAGGCAGCAATAGTAGTGATTTAGCATCTAAAAGCAGTCACATAAAAGTAGGGACATGAGATGTCTGTACACAGTAACAATATGTAGTTGCATCTCAAGTAGAACAGAATTTGAAGCTTGGCAAGTAAACGTAATTAGCAAGACCCTTGTATATACAGTAGTAGCAAATGTGTATGTTAAAAACAAACATATAAAACAGTTAAGGCAGAGGCAGGAGCAACAATATGGTAAAACCAGGTAGACTAATTTGAAGCTGGCATTACAATAAATGCAGTCTAGCATAATACATCCAGTTGGCAAATCACAGACATATCTGCTACAGACAATAGTTGCAGTGCTACAAACATCCTACAGAGTTTAGTGTTTTTCCAAGATAAAATATTAAATAGAGTATCCTAGGGACTACGCAGGATAGGTGACAGTTACCTGATGTTGGCTGAAATAAAATCAGGTTGCAAAGGCATACATCCAACAAAATAAAGTAAAAAAAAAATTGGCTGTTGCACACCACTGGCTATACACACAGGTACAGGGGGAAAAGAGCTAGAGAGAAAGATGGCACAGAAACGGGAAATAGAGAAGATTTAAATGCCGCAAAGCATTATGAGTAAGTCTACAAAGACTGATAACATAAGGAAGTAGAAGTCAGAGAAGGAATTAAGCAGGGATATAGACAGACATAAATAGGGTAGGGAGAACGCAAGGGTAAAGCTGAACATAGAGTTAACATAGAGTTTATTCAGGCATGGCCTACCCCAAATACCAAAAATACAGGTTATGGCATCTGTAGGGACAGCACTGTATTATATAAAGTTTGCACTTCACTATAGCATCACAACCTATATTTTTTTTTGAAAAAAAAAAACCTCAGATAAGGTAATTTAAATACCAACCAGTGAGCAAACATTCCATAAGATCAAGGAGGCCATGAGTTGACACCCTTTACTAACAAATCCTGATTATAATTATTATAACCAAGAAATCATCAAGACATTAGAGGCTTCAAACTATACACGGAGTTATTTACTTAAACCATGTCTCTTCAAAGAAAAAGAAAAATATATCTCAGTCATGCACTTCAATCAACAAAGGACTCATGTAGCTGTGATAATGAATATTTAAGGATATTTTCAATGTTTTAAAAACTTCAGCCCCACCTATGTGTCAGAAAATTCACAATGGTTATGGAACACAATCCATTAAAGGGTTTACACAGAGTTAGTGAATGAAAAGGTAAGCTTTCTCAGAGGGAGCTCATGATTACAATCTTGAAATATGACAACCCAGTCCAGAAGTACAGTTAAAAATGTCATTGTATTCAACCTATCAAGACAGGGAGTTGGGTAGTGTAGGTTCAGTCACAGCCCAGACAAATATACTCATAAAAATGGATGCATCTAAAAAGCAAGCTTTAGTCAAGAAATTTGAGAGAATTAAAAATGCTGTATAAAATTTGTAATTTACTCAGTGAGGATGCAATGCATTAACTATGTAGAGGGCAGAAATGAAATATAACTTGCAGTTGTTTTTCCAACAAATATGCAGCAAGGATATGAAATGGAAAACCTGTATAAAATCTTTAATTGTTTTCTCAATAAATATGCAACAAGAATGTACAATGTGTTCATGTGTAGAGAACTAATTGTTCTCTTCTGTAGAAATTGCAGCAGTGTCTCTGAAATAGAAACTGATTCTTACATACACACACACACACACACACACACACACACACACACACACACACACACACACGCATAGTTGCAGAACTCCGGTCTTATTTACACTGTTAACCGTCATATGGGATTAGGCTCATGACTTCTGTATCTAATGAAGAAATCTAATATTAGTATAAAAGTACTGCAATCATTGTCTCCTAGTGTTGCCTCAGTCCAGGAAACTCCCCTGGCATGCCATAAATAAATGGAATTCCTTAGTTCAGGAAATCGGTTATTCTATGGACACCAGCCGACAAGACAGAATGCCTGCTTTCAGCATTAATATGATCACATCTATGGAGGCTGCCTGTAAGTCATCTCCAGCTGCCAAATGGTCTTTTACCAGAGATAGCTATAAACCAGTTATCTTTAGTCAGTAGAGAGTCAGAATTAGTTTGCTGAGAGTAAATATTGTTTTAATGCCATGTATTTTTTTAAACAATTAATTTATATTTCTGTGCGAGAAAGTGCATACCTTATTTAATTATTTATTAAAGATTGTTTACTAGGGTAGTGCAGTGATCAGCATGGAGCATTTTCACTCACAGCCCAGATGAATATACTGATAAAATGATACAGAAATAAGAAAGGTAGAACAAAGTTTTATGAAGTGTAGTGCAACACCTGATCACAAGTTTGTCTTCAAAAGTTAACATTTGTAATTTACAGTATGCACACGTAGCTTGTAAAAAAAAAAACCAGTAAGTTAAACATTCACCTTAGATGCGAGGGAGAAAGATCACTTTTACATAGTATGTGCGGATACTATTGTTTGTATATGATTGCCTAATATATTTAAGAATTACATTATTACATTTCATAAGCTTGAGACAGGCTGAATACTAATACACATAAAGTTTACTTCACACACCTGGAAAATTGCTACTGTTGAAATATGACTTTTTGAAAAGAGAAATATTGCTTAGCTGTAGTTGCTATAAGTTAATGATATGGCTGACTCACTTTAAGAGTGCAACTAGTGACTGCATTGTTTTGGTTAGAGGTAGCATGTTACATTAAAGCAGGAAAGAGTAGCGGCACTGTAAAAGGTATAACTAGCCTTTTTTCAAAATCAGAGTGTGTGTGTTATTCTGTGTGTGTGTGTGATATTGTGTGTGTGTCATTGTGTGTGAATGAATGCAGTAGGTTTTGACAAAATATATTTATTCTTGTTATGGCAGTACTACAAAGTACTGGCCAAGAGGTAGGTGGGTATATCCTTGTGAAGTCAGTGGCTATAATTGTTTTAAATTTACACTGTGGAGCCAATTTGGGTTTAACAGGCTTTAGTCCTAGCTCAAAGCAATGGTGTTGTTTTTCTGCTCAACTTAAAGGCAATAACCTCTCAGTTATTATTGCACTCTGGCTGCAGTGGTGTGGAACATACCCTACTACCCTAGACTGTATGAATTTGATGGCAAACGTTTTTCTGTATGGTTTCATATTCTGAGTAGTATATGGTCTGCATGATGACCTTGCTTAAACTTTTCACATCACATTTTCATGGTCTTGTTTACTTTTGGATAGTTGCACTTGCAAACAGACCTTTATCTCTCTGTTCTCCCTGTGAAGTATTGAGAGAAATCTATTATTTGAATCACACCATTTTATTCCTGCATGATCTTATCAAAATGTGTCAATTTCAGTGGAAACATGAAATTGCTTTCATATCATCAAATATAACTGCGTGCATTTTTAGGCAGCAGAGAAAAACAATCATGGCAATGTGACACTGTAATCTGATACAAATAAGTAAAACTTCTCCTGCAGCTTTAAAGCATAGTCGGAAAGGACACAGACTGACTGGATACACCAAGCAATTCAATTTTGCCTATGCTCTACTTCAATATTACTGCGCTACTCTGATATAAATACTGCAGTGCATATATAAATAAACGTGAATGAGATTCCCCAACAAAACCATGGAGTTCATAACAGTTATAGTACTAAAAGTATTGCTTGGCAAACTAAATAGTCATAGGCCAGCTGTGTGCTAGCCATAATTCATTTCCCACTACTTTCCTGCTTTAAACTCATCCCTTTTATCACTGGAATTCTGATTGAAATTCTAAGCATGTTTCATCAGTGCAAGCTCTGACCTTTGTGAACAGTAAATTTCATTTTTATAAGCATTTTACGAAATGATTTGAAATTTGTTCAAGACTAATCAGGAAAAATGTTTGCATAGAGCTGGATCTTGGTAGTAAGGACTGGAACCTTGAATATATGTCCATTCTTAATGTACATTTGTTTGTATTTGTTTTGATTTTGTTATATAAATGATTTTCAATTTAATTCATGCTCGACAATTAGCCCTAAAACTAAAACTTGCTAGTGTCATTGTTGACTAATACTACCTGGTTAAGTTTAACATTATTGTACTGATCGTACATTTGTTTATTTTAAGTGGAATATGGAAAATTAAAACTACATACATAACGTTATTATTGTTTTACTGTTTACTGTTCAGATGTAGCTATGACTGCATTTGTAAACTCTAGGAAAATGCTTAAACATTGCTTGTTTCTTTCATTGCAGACTGTGTTTGTTCACTTGAGAATGCTACATTTTCTGAAGTCTCATTTTTGTTGACATTTAAAGTATCATGTATCTGTAAGCCCAAACTGGTAATCTTAGTGCTGCACTATATTGACTCTGATAATGTCGCCAGTCAGACTGAATGGTGTATTGGGGTTCAACTACTTTCTCCAAGTTTTTGGGGAAACAGGAATGTGGCCCTGCCTATTTATGGGGCATTGGTTATGACATATCTGGAGTAGTCTGTGCATCTCTAATGTCCTTTTAGGAAAAGGCAGGTGATAGTGTAGGAATGAGTACAGAGGGATATGATTAGGGTGATTTGAGGAGAAGATGGTATGACATACATGGAGTGGCTAAGGGAACTTGACTTCTTTACTGAAAAAGGTAAGGGAGAGGGAAAATAAAACAATCATATAAGGCACCAAAGAAAAATCTGGTGAGATAACCTTAGAAATTATGGATATGTACTAGAGGAAATTAGCATACAGCAAACAAAATAATCAGGGATATGACTACAAGATCAGGGGAGTAAAGCTTAATCTTGAATTGAAAAATATTTTTTGACAAAGAAGATGTTAAATGGATGACATCAATTATAGGAATGGGCGGTAGAATCTAAACGAGTGAGTGCTTTTAAATCAGCTTTAGATTCCTTAAGATAAGGGGTGGAATGTTTGGGTGTATGAGAAGGGACATAGCCACCTCAAGGTAAGTGCATCATTTAGATAGGCTCAGAGAAGCTAATTTACGTTATGTTACATTAATGATATGTTATGTTGGGTTGTGTTATATTATGAGATGTTATGCTATATTGTGTTAAGCTGTTTTTTAGGTTTTGTTATGTGATGATATAATATGTTATGTCAAGTTATATAATTTTATGTGATGTTATATTGTGTTATGTGATGCTTTATTATGCTTTATGAAGTTGTAGTATATGGAGTACACTGATTACTCTCTGAAATCTGGAAAAATACAAGCTTTTTATGCCCTTCTCTGACATCAAAGATGTGCATTACAATTTTTCTTTTACTTAGTTTCTAGATGTTATGACCTAGTCTCATGCAAGAACATTGACAATGACTATCAGAGAACAGCATTGACAGTACTGAGAAGCTAAAACAGCTTTAAAAGCTGTAAAACATTTCTTAATGCCACACATAAAAGTCAGACTGAAATGTTTAACAACACTTAGCTAGTGGCAATCATCACTGTAGCAGCACTAAGAGTTTCTGTCAAAGCTAAGTTGGCGGCCATCATCTGTGTGGCAACACTATGAGTTTCTGTCAGCACTTATTTGGCACCCACCATCAGTGTGGCAGCATTAAGAATTTCACATCTATCAATGCCATGAGGCACTTCACAGTCGTACACTTTTTTCTTTAAGTTGTAGTACGTTAGAGGAGCTGAAGCCCCAAGTACTTCAAATAAATATAATAGGGTCAATACAATCAAAATGATCTAGTTATGTTTTCTCAACTTGTTTTAACCTCTTTGTTCTCAAGCCAAATTTCTTGACATCCAGTATCTTCAACACATAACAAGTTTGCTGTGATATGAGACACAACATTTATCCACTGAATACTATGTTATCGTACATTATGTTGTATTTCTCCTTTATGTGTAGCAATAAAGTAGTCATTTGCTAGTCTATCACTAGCTGATACCATATCACAGGTAATGTACAACATAAGCCATTGAGCAGAAATGAAGATTTACCATCTCAGTCTCATCTTCCTCACTTTAACATTTGAACCCTGCTGTTAAATATTTTAGGAGATGGCATGAATTATCCTTCCTGTCATCTTCCTTATTAGAAAATATAAACCCCTATCCCCCAAGTGCTATAGATTATAGTCTTTTAACAATAATGTTCTAATCCACAGCTGTCTCTTCCCCTTTAATAACCTTGCCCATAAATTCTGCAGCTTAGCATCTCTTCTACATTTCCTGGGATTCCAGCCGTATGTAGCCCCTACAATTAATGATGGGCAATATATTTGATTATTGTAATTTAAAAGAAAATCAGGAAAAATATACAGTGCAGTTTGTGTGTTTTTAGTACAGATGAACTTGTCTAATTTAAGTATCGGTCATAAATATTCAGAAGTGATGATGGTCCAAAACTAATCAGTTCTCTTTGATCTTCAGTGACTGGTTCATATACCTTGCTATTTTTTCCCTGTAAATCAGAACTTCTTAATGTGTGGTATACATGAAAACACGTACTTTTTCTCCTGAGTAGTAGGGAGTAAAATACAAACCAGTAAGCAAACAAGAAAGAGTATCTAGGAGAGGAATTGTTCTGCAGCAGTGACCTTTCTGATTCTCACTGTTAATGTTTCCTTCCTTCATAGAAAACAAGTGCACAAAAATATGTGTAA
>NC_056751.1:73606260-73706260 GCF_019279795.1 Protopterus annectens | reverse complement strand
GCAAACTACTGGAGAAAAAGGTTTAGGATTCCTGTGTGAGCTTACTACCTAGGACATTTTTGTATCTAGGTCTGGCCTAATTAATGTTCTAATGAATGGGATGTTTGACATTCTCTGTTTTTTCAACTGTTTGTACTTTGTGAGATCAGCGGACATTGTATTTTTCCAGTGGGTGTTTGATTTGGATTAGACGGCGAGGGATGGTGTATGCTTTTATGTAACTTGCTTGCCTCAATAATTACTGAATAACTGACTGTACCTTATCCCTACTAGGTGATTAGTGCACGCACCCCATCAGGATAGCCAGTAGCCAAACCCTCCAAATATTGTCCCCCACTTACTCCTTATCCACTCACTCCTACACCTGCCTTTTCCCCCCTCCACTCCACCCTTCTATATCCCTGTGAATACACCCTCACACATTTCATTCTAATCCTCTCCTCTCAAACTTATTAACCATCTCTCTTCCTACACATCCTTCTTACTTAACTCATATTCTGTCTCCCACCATGCAAACAAAATCTGCCTATGCTCTAATACCCTTATTTCTAAGCCTAATCCTCTTCTGCTTACTCTACCTTACTAGTCTCCCACAGTTTCAGCAATCCCCTCCCTTTCATACAACTGCGATTTACATTAAAAAAGACTTTCCCTTTACAACCCAAGCCTCCCCCCACCTCTACAAACATAATGAATCTTTTCTATTTCCAAGGAAGCTCTTCCTTACCCCTAGTAAACCACTTCCCATACCCACCAAACTCACCTCATTAGGTTTCAATATCTACACCTATGACCCATTAGAAAATAGATACCTATCCATACTCTACTCAAAATTTATCACCCTCCTCCTCCGTTCTGGGGACATACACCCTAACCCAGGGCCTTCATATAACTCCACCTCTAAACCACATTCACATAGCTCTCCCCTGCACCATAAATCTCTTCTCCTTGCCATACTTAATGCCAGAAGACTTTGTAATAAAATACCTTCCTTTCTCACCTGGATCTCTCATAACAAACCTGATATTGTCTCTATCACAGAAACCTGGCTAAAACCACACATAAAAGATACCGAAATTATGCCCCCTAACTATAAACTTATAAGAAGTGACAGACCTCAAAAGAAAGGTGGAGGAGTAGCCTTGCTCTTCTCTTCCTCCTTAACAGTAACACCCTATACTAAGCCCATACTCTCATTTGACACCGCCGAGCTAACCCTCGCCCTTCTCAAAGTGAATAACAATAAAACTTTATGTATTGCCTCCCTGTACATTCCTCCTGGTAACAATATCGCTATACTGGAAGATATTCTTGCCTGGTTCACTTCCAACATAAATAGCGAGACTATAATCCTAGGCGATGTCAACATAAACTGGTCTTCCATTGACTCATCTACCCCTTCTCAAAGCATCAACCTATATCAATTCACACAGCTAATCAAAACCCCTACTAGACAAAATAAAGATTACACCACAGGTAGCATCCTTGACTGGATACTAGTCTCCCACCCAAACCGAGTTTCTGATAGTGGTACTCTCACAGACTCCCTTAGTGACCATCTCCCTGCCTACATATGCCATTCCCCCTCCACCATCGTCTTTCAAGATAGACACATTACCACCCGCAACATGCAAAACTTCAACCCCCTAATTTTCTCTAATACCTTAAAACAGATAGACTGGAACCCTCTAAAGTCCCTCCCTTTAGATGCCACAGTCTCACATTTCAATAGAATTTTCACTGATATACTTAACCACTTCGCCCCCAGTAGAACCAAAAGATTCAGATCCAAAACAGCCCCCTGGCTAACTAAAGACACAAAACTACTTATGCATCACTGAGATAAAATCTGGAAATACTACCAACAATGCAAAACTCCCAACTCTCTTGCCGAATACAAGCAACTGCAAAATCAAGTAAAAAAACAAATAGCCACTGACCACAAATCCTACTACCTTATACTTCAAAATAATCATAAAACCAACCCCAGAAAATTTTGGAATAGTATTTCATCAATATTATCCCCAGGCAAAAAAGAGAACCATTGTCCTGACCCAGACACACCAGACCTCCACCTAGCTACCCAATTTAACTCCTTTTTCATTGACTCCATAGGCAAACTCACCTCTTCTTTCTCTAACAACATCCCTCCCAACTTAACTGATAACAAAAACTTAACGTCCATGAACCCTAAGTCCTCCCCTTTTACTCTCAAATACATTCCTACCCACACTATAAAAAAGCTCCTACAAAAGTTAAAACCTTGCTCTAATGCCCCAGATGACATTCCATCCAAATTTCTCCAACTAGCTGCTGATGGCATAGCCCTTCCAATCAGCATCCTAATGAATTGCTCCATTCAGGAGTCCTATGTACCATACTTCTGGAAAAAAGCCTTCATCATCCCCCTCCATAAAGGAGGTGCAAACTTTTCAATCTCCAACGTTCGCTCTATTGCTATCCTATCCCCTATCTCTAAGATACTCGAAAAATGTATTCACCTCCAACTGTTACCCTACCTATTGGACAACCAACTCCTAACTCCTACCCAACATGGGTTTATACCAGGACATAGCACCACCACTGCCCTTCTTTCCTTCCTCAAAATCATTAACTCTGCTCATGACTCTGGGAACATAGTTTATCTGCTCCTTCTCAACTTATCTAAAGCTTTCGACACTGTCTCTCATGTCCTTCTACTTTCTAAACTCTCCCATCTTAATCTCTCCCTTCGTCTATCAAATGGTTCTCCAGCTATCTCTCAGCCAGGGAACAAGCTGTAAAACAGAACTACTGCACTTCCTCTTTCCTTCACACCCCAACAGGTGTACCCCAAGGCTCTATTTTGAGTCCTTTACTATTTAACATTTTCATCAATCATTTCCACCAAAAGATCCCCAGTGCTAAACTGGTATAATACACAGATGACTCCACTATCATCTGCTCAGCCAAAACTCTTCCTTTACTAATAAACCTTACGCAAGAAGCCTTCTCCTCTACTGAGCCCTGGATGCTTGACAATCACCTAGCCCTAAATGCCTCCAAATCTAAAATAATGATTTTTACCCCTTCTAGACATACTGCTGCTGACAAAGCATCCTTCTCTATACTTAGCCTAAACAAAACAACTATTGAAATAGTTCCCCATACAAACCTTCTGGGCGTTCTTATCGATGACCAGCTAAAATTTGATATCCACCTACAAACCAATATTAAAAAGACTCATCAAAAACTTGGTATGCTTTATCGACACAGGCGCTACCTTTCTCTGTCTTCTAGACAGCTCCTATCTACCACCTACCTCCTACCCTCCCTTTTGTATGGAGCTCCGCTACTCTCTAACCTCCAATCATCCCTAAAATCTAAATTTTCCTCATGTTATAACAAAATTTCAAAGTTAGCCACAGGATCCAAATCCTCTACTAACCATTGCAACTGCCTACATGCTCTAAATTGGTTGGAACTCCCAAGCTACCTAAATTTCATTCAACTAACTACAGCACACAAGCTAATTTTCAAACCTTCTAACTGTCCATCACTCTCCTCTTCCCTAAAACTTCACCAGACGCACAGAACACTTAGATCCACAAATCAGAACCTCTTAGAACTTTACAAGCCTTTACACGCACCAGGGCAACTTCTACTGGCATTCTTGCTTGCCAGATTATGGAACTCTCTTCCCCCTTACATTAGAACTACCTCTAACCTACCATCCTTTAAAACCCTACTCCACTCTCACCTCTACTCCCTCTGGGAGTGCTCCTGTACCCATACTACCTGATTCCTGATACCTATTCCGATTCTCTTCTACTCTAATCTCTGCCACTGCTTCAATTCATCTCTCTAAAATTCTTTTGCCTAAATACATGTAGTATATTAAATGAACATAAATTTATTGTTTTTGCTAATATCTTATAAGTGATTGACTCAGCCCAAATATTTAAAAATATGTAAAATCTTGCCTTGCTGTATATTGAATGTTAAACTCTTGTTCTCATATGCTGTACTAATACATTGTATATTGTATATTGCCTTTCTTTCTGGAGCTTTTCTCCTAGGGCCTCCATTGAAAACGGGCTACCTTGGCCAAATTGGACTTTCCCGGTTATATATATATATATATATATATATACCAATCCCTCCAGTGATATATACCAGTCCCTTCTGTGATATATACCAATCCCTCCAGCATGCCCTATTAATGTTACAAAAGAGATTGAGATCGAATGGGAACAGAAGTATAGTGGGGTCATTTAGCTCCTTGGGCCAGTGCTATGAACCAGCGAGATCCACCTCTTCAGCTCTTCAAGTGAAAAGCAAGAAAAAAAAACACTTCACTGTAATAAGCTGTATATGAATTAGCTTATTAAAATTAGATCTATGCATCCTGCCAGAAATAAAAAAAAAAGTGGATGTCCATTCCACTTGGCACACTAACCAGCTGCCAGATACATGACACACACACACCCTCCCTTCAACCCCTGCCATTCAGATCCCATTTCTGTGCCTTGCTTCCAACACTCATTTAACATATTTTATTAAAAAAAAAAAAAAAAGAAGAAGAAGCATTTCTTCCTTTACATTGTAGCAAATGGTTGCTATTTTTATACCTCCCTGCATGGAGCTCTTCAATGCTTATGTTTTAGTTTAAAATGTATATATATATATATATATATATATATATATATATATATATTTTTTTTTTTTTTAAAACCATAGCAAACAGTTGCTACACAGTTTATACCCTGTCTGCATGGGGTGCTGCAATGCTCATGTTTTAGATTTAAAAGAAATTTTTTTTTTTTTACTTGTAAAGTGTAGCAAACTGTTTTCTACAATGTAGCAAGCAGCTGCTGCAGTTTAGAACACACACGGAGAGCTACAGCACTCAGTTTGTCTGCAACTGCAATGGCAGCTTTTGTATTACATTAAAAAGTGATCAGGATTGGCTGATCACACCCCCCAGCATTGTGCCTGGAGCTGTGGACCCTCTTGCCCCACCCTATCTACACTACTGATTGAGCAAGTGTTTGCACTACTATTGGAGATGCACATGTGCAAGTGCTCTGATAGGACTGGGTCAGATGAAGCTCTGTAAATGAGGCAGAGGTCACCTGTTAGTATCCTGTATGATATTAAAAGGAGGAACAAGGCTTTGAGATGATATGCATAGGTTTTATGATTTTATCCTTTGACATTTTTAGTGAGAAAGTATGGTTATTCTAGTTGTGACAATTGCTTGGACAGGTACATACTGAAAGGGTCATTCTATTCAATGACTGGCTTAATAAAAGCTGAGTACAGTGAAATGACTATATCCCTGGACCTGGATGTCATATCTTCAGATATAACCAGATATGAAGAAGGAATTCCTTACAATAGTGATTACCTAGTGACAAAAGGCCAGTTCATTGTCAATATAAGTTCCTAAATTATTGATTACATGATCAATTTTCAGGAAGGGGTTGTCAATGTGATAGTTACAAGTGAGGCCATGCTTACTCAATGATACTGTTATACATTTCTTGGCATTTAGTTTTAATCCATGGTTCTGACACCAGACATTTATTTGGGAAAGGCTGTCTTAGAGGAAGTTAGTGTGCTCTGGGGAGTTTATGATAGTAGCAAGTTTATAGTCATTTACAAACCTAGTCACCCACGATCCATCATCATTTGCTTTGACCTCAGAGAAATAAATGCCAAACACGAGCAGCTCAAGGGTGGAACTCTGTACCACTAGTGAAAGGTCTTTTGGAGGATGTAGAACAACTCACCCTAATTTCCTGAGTTCTGTCTGTCAGCCAATTTGCTCTCCAATGAGTTACACAGGGATTTAGATTTAGCTGGGAGAGTTTTTCAGTTATACTTGAGTATGGGATGGTGTTGAACACCTTGGAGAAGTCTAGACATGTTGTGTGCACTGATTTGCCCTCATCTGTTTCCTCTGTAACCTTCTTGAATATATTAACATTGTTAAGTAGGCATTATCTTGATGAATTTAAAATGTCTTGGTTTGAGTGTTTGTAGGTCGTCTATGCTGTTATTAATTAATTGCATAATGATCCTTTCCATAGCTTTACAGGTAAGTCTGGCCATGCTTATAATTGTATAATTACCTGGGTCCATTGTCACCCCACCTTTGTGCAAGGGGATGAATGTTGCTGTCTAATTCAATGGGCACAAAGCCTGTTTGGAGGTTAAAATTTAATAACTTTGATAAGTGATCTGAAAATCCCTATTTCCGGCTGACTAACAGACAACCTGGTATGTTATCTAACCCCATGGAAGTAGTGTTTCTGACCATGAATAGTGCCTTGAGGGCTTGTTCTTGGGAAATTTGAGAGGAGTACAGATCCAGGTGCATTATCTGGGAATATAGGAAGGAAGAGAGTAGTGCCGTTAGAGCTAAATTTGTCTGCTAGCAGATTGACTATGTATTCTGGGTTTGAGTTTGTGAACTCATACATTATTAGCTATTCACAGTGCTGGACATTGTTTCTGAGGTTTCTAACATACTTAAAGATTGCTTGGTAGTTATCCTTTAGCTGGGTGGCTATTTTTATCTTGTATCTCACCTTGGCTGACTTGATTAGGGTTTCCCTGTTTAGTTTACTAATAGCATTTTTAGCAACTTGGCAGTTAAGTTTATTTTTGTGTGCAGTGTGTTTTCTTATTCTTTTGTTACAGAGTTTGTTTATATTTGGGTTCCACCACAGTGGTTTATTCCTACAAGCTGCAGTACATTTACTTCAGAACTGGATAGACGTGTCTGTGGAGCTATATACATGTACATATAATTTGGCAGTAAAGGTTTTCATCTACTCGGTGGAGTTCTCAGGTATGAGGGTGATTTTGAATTTGTTCAGGTCATCAATCAGCTTTAATAGATTAGCCTTAAGATACTCTTTGTATACCAAGGTGTTTGAGGATGCTTCTTGCTTTAGACTTATGACCAATGTGAAAGATTTTTGGTCCAATCTGACCAGGGATGAAATGACAGTAGTGAGCAAATATGTCCCGTGTTGGTAAGGACCAAGTCCCAGATTTTATCAGCCCTGGTTAGAACACGAACTAACCAGTCTAGAGTTTTTGTGTTAATGAAGTCCAGAAATTGCTGGGCATACATGTTTGAGGATGTAGAAGTCTCCCAACTGATGGATGGGTAGTTGAAGTCTCTTAGGAGAATGGTGTTTGGCTTAACAAACAGCAATTCTATACTAATTAGGTAGGGGGCATGGGCTGATGGGGATATAAAGGGGATCCTTTAATTCGCTGTGGTATGATAAACATAGTTCTCAACTTCTTAGCACAAAAAATCTGGGCAAAATCAAAAAAAGTTGGGAGGACAAGGCCCCCGAAATAGGGACACATTTTAAATATTACTCTTACAAACTTAGGAAGTTGTTAGAATAAAAAGTCTTCTGTTACCATACATTTTCAAATGACTGTCATTATTTAATGAATTCAGTCCTCACTGATTTGCCACCAAAAATCCAGAAAATCACACATTTTATAACCAACAAACCATCTGGACATTCTGCAAAAATCTGTACAGTTGAGTGGTATCACTAGTTTCTCTCTCTCTCTCTCTCTCTCTCACATAGATGACAAGCAGGTGGGGTATTTTGTTTAGATGATTTAATACATTTAAACACATCAGGATGGATAGCAGCATCATAAAATATGAACAAACTAGTTAACAGATACTCTTGACATACATACATACGTACATCTCAACTGCTTACTACAAAATGGCAGTCTAGCTTGCATGTGCTCAGTATTTATACACTTGTGCAAGCCCTTGAATAGCTTCTTAAAGGTACATGCACACACATTGATATACATCCTCCCTCTTAAAAAGATTGTCCTTTGTTAAAACAATATTAGAGTTAGACATGCATTACTATAGACATTAGGAACAAAACACAATGTCCATGTCCATGTTGCTTCATATCTGCTACAGGGTTTAGAGATGTGACCATATCTCATAACATAACAGTTTGGACTAAATTTAGCAACAGGGACATTCTGTAGTGCACAACTTGCATCAAAAACTTCTGGATTCATTACAGGAATGGGAATGTCCTGTGGAATTTCCTCTGGAATTGGAACACCGGACAACTCACTCGGAGATAAAGAGTCTTATTTCAAAGGCTGTGTGTTGTGATATAGTCTCGGACACCAGTCTTAAATGCTTCCAGTTCCACCTAAAGACTGCTCCTTGTGATTCCACAACGTATGATCTCGGCTCTGGGCAAATACTCTTCACGACTCCAATCTGAACATAACCTTTGGACGTTTGCATCCTTACCACTTCTCCTTCTCGTAATGGATTGAGGGGTTTGCTGGTTTTATCGTAGTAGGACTTCTGGGTTAAGTGCTTCTTCAACAGATTGGTTTTCACTGACCTGTTGCTCTTGCCATATGGAACCAATAATTAACTACTGATTGGTAATGCGGTTCTGGTTTGTCTCGACAGAGGTCTCTGAGCAGGTGAACCAAGATGTTTATCACAAGGAACATTTCTGAGATTCAAGAGATTCAGGAAAACATCACTATTATCTCATTTTGACTTCTCAAGTAACTGTTTTGCACTTTGACCTGCATGTTCTGCCAAACTATTTGACTTTGAGTACTCGGGGCTACTTGTGACATTAGTAAATCCCCATTCCTCAGCAAATCTTTTGAACTGTTGGCTTGTAAACTATGTGCCATTGTCAGAAATAATTTTGTACAGGCTACTATGCACTGCAAAATGATGCTTTATCTTAGTAATGACAGTACTGGACTCTAGGTAGAAAGAAGGTAAATCTCAAACCGATTGGAATAAGAGTCTACTAACACCAAATATTGTTAACCATTCTACTCGAAAATGTCTGTGGCTACTGTTGACCAAGGTAGTTCTGCAATCTGATTTAGCTGAAGTGGTTCCTTCTGTTGATGTGGCTTTGTACTATTACACACTGAACAAGATAAAAGTGCTCTTTCAATGTCTTGTGACATAGAAGGCCAAAATACTAGCATTCTTGGCCTTCTTTTTGTAGAATCAACTCCTGGGTGACCATGATGCAAGATAGTAATGTACTCTTGTTGCAAGGACTTTGGAACAATTACTTTCAAACCTTTCATAATGATACCTTTGTCAGACAAAATCTCATCTCTGTATGGAAAATAAGGTTGCACTTCTTGGGGTAAACTAGATTGCTTTGACAGCCATCCTTGATTGATAAAGTCGTTAAGCTTTTGTAAAACTGAATCTGTGGCTGTGTGATCTCTCAACTCATCAAGATGTGTGGAAGAAAAATTTCTCACTTCCATTACTTCAAAATCAAGGTTCTCATTCTCATGCTGTTCTCTGGTGTTTCTGGGTGATCTGGATAAAGTAGCAGCATGATAAAGAAGTTTGCCTTTCTTGTAGACAAGATTGAAATTATATTTTTGCAATCTCAGCATCATATGTTGCAGTCAGGCTGGAGATGAATGCATAGGCGTTCTCAAGATAGGGACTATAGGTTGGTGGTCTGTTTCGATCAGGGTAGGTCTACCATAAACATAATCATGGCACTTCAAACGTGCAAACACAATTGCCAAAAGCTCTTTCTCGATCTAGCATTCTGCATCTCAGTTTGAGTAAGCGTTCTTGATGCATAGGCAACAGGTTGACCCTCTATTAGAATGACTGCACTAAGACCAAATTTCAAAGCATCACAGGAAAGTATAACTGGGTTGTGAACATCATAGTATCTGAGAGTTGATGGACTAGCAATTTTCTGTTTCAGAACTTCAAATGCTCTTTGGTGTGGCTCTAACCAAGACCAAGATACATCTTTACATGTCAACTTTCTAAGTCGCCCTGAAAGTTCGCTCAAGTCTGGAATGAACTTGCCTAGGTAGTTGACCATGCCAAGAAAATGTTGCAGGGCTTGAACATTGTCTGGTGCTGGTAGCTTGAGAATGGCTGTTTGTTTCGAAGGGTCTGGTCGTAGGCCTGTACTCATAAATAAATGACCAACATAAGTAACTTCTTGTAGCCTGAATTTGCATTTGTGTGGATTGAGCTTAAGATTCACTTGCATGCCCTTTCTAGAACTTTTCCACAGTTTCTGTCGTGCTCTTCTTCATCATGACCTCCCACTAATATGTCATCGACTATAATAGCACAAGGATACCCAGAACAAATTTGCTCCATTGCACGTTGAAAGACTTCACTTGCAGAGTTTATCCCAGAGGGCATTCTCAAAAATCTGTACCTGCCAAACAGAGTACTGAAGGTATTGAGCAATGAGGATTTCTTGTCAAGCTGAATTTGCCAAAATGAACTTTTTGCATCCAGGACAGAAAAAAATAGCAGCATTTGGCATCAAGGCTGTGATTTCTTCAACTGTGCACATTGGATGATGAGGTCCTTATAGCTCTTTGTTCAAATCTTTTGGATCAATACCTATTCTGATGTCATTTGAGCTTTTCTTATGAGCTACCACCATGGAAGATACCTATTCAGCTGGAGTTTCAACTGGATAAATCACACCTTGTCGCACCATTTTATCTAGCTTGGCTTTCACTCTGTCCTGCATGGCTAATGGAACTTTTCATGCTGGCCTGATAACTGCACTGACCACTGGGTTTAACTTCATGGAGTACACAACTGGAAGTTTGCCTAGTTTGTCTTCAAAAATATCTGCACAGGTAGAAGAAATGAACTGTGTGAAACTGGAGTAGTGGTCTTTTAATTTAACATGATGTGCTTCCTTATTAAATGAAAACAGTCCCATTTTCAAACTGTCTCTGAGCCCTAATAATGACTGGAAGTGCCTCTTGACCACATAAAATAACAAGTCGTAGCTTCTTCCACTCTGCTGGAAGTAACAGGAAAGCACTACCGAGCTTTGAATTTCTTCACCTCCATATGCAACTAGCTTTGCACACCTTGCCAAATCAAGCCTTTCATCATGACACACAAATGTTTCTGCTGACATAACATTGCACTTGGAACCTGTATCAACTTTGAGCTCTATGGGTTTGCTATTTATCTGAAAAGTACCAAATAATTCATTATTTGCCCTTGAATCTACTGCATTAACTGTTTCATATAGCACAGATAAAACATCAACATAAAGAGTAGGGTTGCAGCTCTCTAATTGATCAACTATTTTCTTAAAATGTTTCCTTTTAGTAAAGGAATGTGGGCTTTCTGATTTACAAAACCTTTTGAAATGATTCCATTTATTGCATTTGTGGCATTGTTGACCAAACTAAACACTTTTGCCTTTTAGATTCATGACATCCACCACAATTACAACAGCTGGCAATGAAACTAGGTTGGGGCCCATGCTTTGAGTTTGCTGACTCACTCTTATGCTTCACTGAGACTGTGCGAAATCTGGAAGTTACTAGAAAGTTTTTGGGTTTACCAGTGAGTGCTGCAGGGGCTACAGTTGCTGCCATATGCTTGGGCCTATTTCTTTTAACCATGTGCTGCATACTATCAACATGAGCTTTATCACTGTGCCTTCCAGAGCTGTTCTCATTTGTATGCATATTTGTGGGCTTTTCTGTGAGCTCGTATATCTGACAAATCTCAATGGCCTTATTCAAAGTTAAATCACTGTCATGAAGCAAAACCTTTCTCACAGCATCATCTGTAATACCACACACAAGTTTGTCCTTTCTCAACTCATCCCTTAAATCATAAAAATCTGCATGTTATTGCTTTATTTCTAAGGTCAGTTATATATGCTGCAATAAGTTTCACCAGGATTTTGATCCATTGTGTAAAATAAGTGCCTATCCATTGTAGCATTTGTCTGGGATTACAAGTTTCTCTAAATTTATGTTTTAAGTACTCAGGGTTCTCTCATGACTCAGCCGGTACAACAATATGATGGATTCCCCCTCTCCTGTATAGATAGCAGGTGCATACACAAATGAATGTTCCCTTTCTACAGGTTCTGTCCCAGCTAAATTAAGTAGAATAAATGCCTTTGTACGGTCATCTTTATCAGAAAATGCAGCCTGTATGAAAATGTCGTACTCTTGCTCAAACACTCTCCAGTTCTCAGCAATATTACTGTCAAACACAAGTGCACTAGGTTTCCGAAATCTGTCTGCCATACCCACAAAGTATACACAAACACACGAAAATGTGGCCCTTGTAATTATGTATGAACAAATAACTCTTTGAGCTTGCAATAACATTCAAATGCACAATAAACTCTGAAATACTATACTTTGCTAAATATGCACTATAATAGCTGTACGTTTGCAAAATAGCTTTACTGTAATAGTGCACAAACATGTAAACACTTTATACACTTCTGATAACTCAGATATATTTTGCTTAATACAAAAAATACATGCTTTGAGAAAATGAGGTAATTTCCCAGTATTTTATTCATTTTATGTAATTCTAACTTTATTTCAAACATTTCCCATAGTAATTTGAAAATTTTATCAATATCGTACATACAGGTTTATGAGAAAATCATTTAGAATGTTCTGTATGCCTTGTTTCATATTTTATGAAAAGTAATAGTGCTGAGCAAGTTTTAGTACCTAAAATTCATTTCTGACTTGTTTTACAAAGTATGCATATTTATCTTGTATATTCCACCAATCCCAAGCAAGTGCCTTAAGTTGTTGTAGCCATGCTTCCTATAACTTCATTCCCTTTAGATATGCCACTTCTGACACCATGTCGCTCATTTCTCTCTCTCTTATATAGATGACAAGCAGGCAGGGTATTTTGTTTAGATGCTTTAATACATAGAAACATATCAGGATGCATAGCAGCATCATAAAATATGAATGAACTAGTTAACAGACAGACCTTACATACATACATGCTTACATCTCAACTGCTTACTACAAAATCGCATTCTAGCTTGCACATGCTCAGTATTTATACACTTGTGCAAGTCCTTGGATAGCTTCTTAAAAATAGACACACACACACACACACACACACACACACACACACACACACACACACACACACACACACACACACACACACACATATACATTGATCTACAAGTGGTATGATGATAAGGAGTCTTGTTAATAGTCTGTTTTGGAGCATTTCTAGGATTATTTTGTTTAATGAGTCTGAAAATGAAATAACTTTCTAAGAATATAGTGACTCCACTGCCTTTAGTGCTTTAAAGATGGGCTTGAACATGAGAAAATCATTGAAACCCTGCAAAGATGGAGCATTCTCATTGGTCTAGAACTATGTCCCTGTGACAATGCATGTATTAATGTTCCCAAGGTAATGAGTACCTATAGGAAGTGCAGTTTTTTGGGTACCTAACACAGAGCAGCAATACTTTTATGTTATCTAGATCTTTTGTTACATTGGAAGCTTTACAACACTCACATTGCCTAAAAAAGGCCTCATGGGGTTAGACAACCATTTATCCAATATATGAAATCCTTGTGGAGGGTATAGGTGCAGGCCATCACTGTCAATGCAGTTAGGACTATCTACCATATCCTCCCAGGCAGGTATACATTGTACCCCCTCTGAATGAGACTAGAAGCTAAGCCAATTGCTGAAGTCAGTAATCTTTTGTTGGCATTGTGTCATCATTCTTGGTGATGGTAGAATGCTGCTCAAAGCTGGGTTCACACTGGCCTCAGGCACATATACAGAGAGCTCCCTCTTATTTCCCTTTATACATTAAAGGAAGTACATCTCAAGTCATTTGCATCCATGTGCAGTATGCAGCAAATCCTAGTATCTGATAGATAACTGTGACCCTCTCCTTACACAACCTAGTTAGTAGTGCACTGATGTGTCTCACTTTGGAGTCTCATATGACAGGATATTGGACTGTGTGAAGGTTTTGCCTTTAAGGTTTTTGAATTGAATCAATGTGACTCTTAGATGGGTGTTTCATAGTGGGTGCTATCTGTGTTGTGTAGTTTGCTGAGGATATTTATTCCTTGGGTTACATATAGGGGACATTTGTGGTTTATATAGGTTACTTTTAGGAGTCTCAGTATGTGTAGATCGATGTGTTTAGTCTGAGCTATGCATGACTGGTGCAGTGTGCTGTTTTGTGGTACTGACAGCCTGCTTGTTTTGTAGAGGCTTTGTATGTGAGCTTTGCATCCAGTAATATTGTATGCATTTCTCACACACTGTCTGCTAGTTCATTTGAGTAGCAGGTGGCTGCCAGTAAACATGAGACAATTTCTGTATTACCTAAGAATGTCCATTTCAGCCAGGCTGGCCGCAGAGACAAAGGGAAAGTGCAAATACATGGCTCCAGATGATTACTAATGTGGGCCAAAAAGGGTAGTTAGTGCCTAGGAGGTTTGCAGTTGATTTCCTGTAGTGCTGTCACTCTCTCTCTGTCTGAAAAATAATCTAAATCTCCACACGAGGAACAATGTGCCTCCATAGCCAAGACCAGAATCCCTTTGTATAACTATGCAAGTCAGTGTTTTGGCTTATAGGTAAGATATTGATTTGGGATATACTAATAAATACTCATAGAGAAACTTTGATTTGAGTACTGCACCAGGTATGTAGCAAAATAAATTGTCCAGACTGCCTATGAGATTGCCCTTAACATACAACAATATATCACTGCTTAACTTTGTGGTTTATACAGCTATAAATGGAAGCGGTATACAATTAAGGTTCCTAAAGTATAATTTGAAAGTGAAAGCATCACCTGTTGAATCTAATGCTGTACAATGCTGAATAGAGTGCTGCTATCCACTGTTTACACTGAGTGCAAGATGTGAAAGAACCAATAAGAAGGTAGCCAGAGCTCCAGCCAATGATATCTACCCATCAGAATGGCAGCACATTACTCCCTGCCACTGATTAACCACTTCTACACTCAGCAAAATTACACTTAGTCCAGAAAAACAACCAAAAACTGTACTTTAAGAATAAGGTGCAAATGTAGAAAAACAGTGGGATGAAACAGGAAACACTTTTATTAGCTAGATGGAGTTGTTATCTGACAAATTTACAAAGAAAAACAATCACTGAAACAAAATGGAGGATCTATTGGCTACACACTCAGGCAGCAAAGAAATGCACATCAAGGGTGTAGCCATGCATAATCTCTCTACTCTACTTAGTACATTTTTTTTCTGCGCATCATATCAACATGGCTTTTTTTCAGGTCATTTTATGTCTACAACTGTCTAAATGAATGATTTTAACAACAGATGCAGTATTGCTAATCTGAAAACAATATTGTAATAACTAGGTGGAACAGATGAAGATGTTACTTACATTTATTAAGTACTTGGGGACAGAATTTTTGAGAGATGTGTCAGTTTTTAAATGATAAGTATTGGGGGTTGGGGTAGCACTAAGAGCTTATGAATACAAATGGAATTTGTTTGCTACACCTTTGATGCACATTATTAGCTATTTTCCCTAAACTGACATTTAATGCAAAAAGAAGTGGTGCAGGGACAGAAGTACAGAGAAAAAAATGTACATTAAATCTAGAACAGGGTACAATCAGATACTTTAAACAGCTAGGTGACTGTTCTGTCACAAAGCCAGCCAAAATGAACAATCTGTAAAAAAGGTTAAAAAATGAAGAAATAAGCCAAAAAGTACTAAATAGACCAAACAAAATACTAATTAGAGTAATTTAATATACTTCCCTGGATATTTTGTAGAGTTTAAGCTTGAAAACACCAGCCAAACCTCATTCAGCACATGTGATTCAGATCTCTCTCCTGGAAGTCTTTAAGACACAGGAAAGGCTACCATCTCTGCTTAAACTAAGTGGATGAAGTGAAACACCCAATAAGAAAGTAACTAGAGTGCCAGCCAATAATGTCTTCCACTCAGAACAGCAGTAAATTACTCCCTGCCATTGAATAACCACTACTGCCTTAGCAACATTTACACTGACTAGAACACCAACCAAAAACTGTACTTTAATGCAATAATACATTGTAAAACTAGGCCAAACAGGGGAAGTTACAGGAAATACACTTTTATTAGTTAGACAGAGCTATTATCTAATGAGTTTAAAAAAAGAACATTCAGTGTAACACGATATAGACTCTTATTAGCTACACAAACAATGCGGAGACAAAGAAATGGACAATATTGACCATTTTAACTAAGCTGCAGTTAAATTAAAAAAGAATTGGTAAAAGTGAAAAACACAGAAAAAAAAAACACTTTGATTAGCTAGAATGGGATGCAATCAGATAATTTAAACAGGCAGGTGACTGTTTGAACAAACTCTAAAAAAGTTACATAGTTCAATTAAATATGCAAAGAAGTACTGAAAACTCCAAAAAATATGCTAAGGGCAGTTTTTTTATTTTATTTCCCCTGGATATTTTGTGGATTTTAATTTTGAAAAACACTACCTAAACTTCATTAGCTATCTTTCCGGGAAGCCTTTGGAATGTACAGGAAAAAGCTATCGATACTGTTTAAACTGACTGGAAGAAGTGAAGGACCAGCTGTTTTATCTGGTTAACAAATTGCAATTAATAAATACATAAATATATAAAAATAAATAAAGTGCCATAACTTCCTAGGGTCTGTCATACAGCTATTTCTTTATTATTCAATAATAATTCAGAAACCAATTACTGAACAGCGTTTGCTTGTAAAGAGGACCATTAGGGGAAAGCTTTATTAACATATATGTAAAATAGTGTTAAAAATAGTGAAATGCTTTAAGAAAAAAACTGTACCAAAAATTTTACAAACTGAAACAATAGATGTAATTCTGAAATGTGCAGATAAAAGAGTGTAGTACCAGCATATTGTTTATTAGTACAGGAAATGTTAGTATGACCTCATTTTGCAGGAGTGGTACAAAATCATTGTTTCAAGTAGTCATCATAAATGAGATTGCCAAGAATGTGAGGTAGTGTGATCGAGTACGGTTGTATATAATTTGGGGGAGTGGGAGGCTCCATTGTACCCACAGTTGACTTTGTTATTTATTTATTTTATTTTAAAACAAAGAGTAAAAAGGTCACACAAATAACCAACTGGTTAAAAAACACAAAAAAGAAAAATCTAGCAAAGCTAGACTTCTAACTGTGTAATACCTTAAACCTCTTGCACCAGAGGCCTCATGGGATATCTACTAATCACTCTTTAAGGATATCTGGTGTTTCAGCTAAATGGCAATTCTGAATGTCCATGACTTTTTCTTTTACTTTCATTTTTAAGTCTACTTATGGACAATTTCAGGCCATTAAAGCCAAACCCCTCTAGTTGTGGACATGCATGTTTCTGCCTTCTTATGACATCATTAGCACAGCATAAGAGGAATGTTTGACCTTTGGAAACACAGAGTTGTCATACCCAGCTGATATCCATTTAGTTGAAAGACCTGATATCCCTAAAGGGTGATTTGCATATATCCCATGAGGCCTCTGATGCAAGAGGTTTAAGGTATCGTGCAGTTAGAAGTCTAGCTTTGTTAAATTTTTCTTTTTGTGTTTTTTAACCAGTTGGCTATCTGTATGACCTTTTTACTCTTTGTTTTAGTTTGTTAGTTGGGATATTTTGTAGACACCCTAATGTTTATGGATATCAGCTGTGTATGACAACCCTGTGTTTCCAAAGGTTAAGCTTTCCTTTTATACTGTGCAGATGATGTCATAAGAAGGCAGAAACATACATGTCCACTGCTAGAGGGGTTTGGCTTTAATAGCCTGAAATTGTCCATAAATAGCCTTAAAAATGAAAGTAACATAAAAAGTCATGGACTTTCAGAATTGCCATTTAGCTGAAACTTCTGATATCCTTAAAGGATGATGGAAGAGGTTTAAGGTATCACACAGTTAGAAGTCCAGCTTTGCTAGATTTTTCTTTTTGTGTTTATTTTATTTTAGAGGAAAAAAAATATTGTTTTGCTAATTATTGGATGTAATGAAATTGCACTAAATAATTAATTAAAAGGAAGAAACCTCACAGATTGTATGTTTCCAAGATTTTCTGCTGCTGCTGTATTTTAGAAGTCCCTATGATTATGACAATTTCATAGGTTTATATGTCTCTACTAGGATATTGACCACACAGGCTTTTTTAAAGTCTAGCCTGCATCCCAAATTATCTAAAAGGTTTTACAAACCTTAAGATTATTCAAGGGGGTATATGTAGGCTCAGTATGGGTGGCTGTCTCTGTCCATTAGAGACATAGGTGCCATACCAATGGTGAATTTACTATTCTCCATCTACTGGTCAAGTTACACTTGAATTTGGTTAGAAAATAACTCTGCATCACATGAGTAGGAAGCCTGCTTAAGAGAAGTAATAGTCTCTGAGACACATACTTGCCCCTCCAACATGTCCTATTTAAAATCCACCAAGATTTAAGTCCATTGATCAGGTAATTCTGATGCTTTTGGTTTTGCAGATATGCAGAAGGTCTATTAAAGGGGGAATCAAGGATGCCTTGTATGTTAGGCACTGATCACCACTCAGTCTGTATGAGACTAAGTACAAGGTCAGACTTTGCAATGATCTGCATAGGGCTTGTTGTCCATGCTCTATATCCTTTTTGAAAAGAACCTCTGTTGATGTTCCAATTGGTGCATGTGCCTGGTCTGGTACATCCTGAAGGTGACATTGTACTCAATTATTTGTCTGATAAGGAATACATACAGTGAAATAATGACTTCCTTGAACATAAATGCCATGCCCTTGCTTATAGGTTGTGCAGTGTAGAATTATCCCCTTACTACCATATGGATATGATGGTTGAAGGCCAGGTTACTATTTACATGTCACCCAAACTCCATGACTATTGGGTTTACTTATAGGGACGTGTTATCAATGAGTTACTTTCTAGGAATAGCCTACTTCCCAAAAGGATAGTATTATGCATTTCTTGCCATTTTTGTCTGAATCAGACATTCTTGGAGGATATTAGTGTCTGGGGTGAATTCTGTGACCACACTTGGTTTACAGTCATTTGCAAGCTTGGTCAATAAGTGTCTCTTGATGTTGGCCTTAACTTCAGAGAAGTAGATGCCAAAATGGAGCAGACCCAGCACAGAGCCCCGAGGCACTCCACTAGTGACCAGTCTCTTTGGGGAGATAGACTCCCCTATCCTAATTCCTTGTGTCCTATCTGAGAACCATTTGGCTATCCAGTGGGTGACATGGGAGATTATACCTAATTCTATGAGTTTGCTTACAATGCCAGAGTAGGATGTGATGCCCCACCACTGGCCCAGTTATCAAGGAGTCTAAATCCTCACCACTAGTACCAGTGGGGGATGTACATTCAGAGGATGGCAGGTATACACACATTATCTCCAGATGCAGTTCACTGCATCATGTGCAATTTCCCTTAAGAACACACAAAGACCACAGTCAGTCCAGGGCTGGTTTCTCCCTCTTTCTCCAGATCCCCAATAACACTCCCCACTGGCACAGCTATAGAGTTCAGATCTCAGCTAAGTGGCCAAGCCAAGAACTCCAATACCATCTCTGTCCAACCAGTGCTTTTTGTCCCTGCCCAAGTAGCTGACACACACACTCCTGGAGATTTGTTTTACACACACACACACACACACACACACACACACACACACACACACACACACACACACACACACACACACATACACACACACACACACACACACACTCCTGGAGATTTGTTTTACTCACACACACACACACACACACACACACACACACACACACACACACACACACACACACACACGCACACACACTCACACCTACTTTATGGCCCTTAAAGGGTGTCCAATCTTTCTTTATAATGTTACTATCAATACAAATGGTAGTTTGACCAAGGGCAAGGCTGTTAGGAGTGGCCTACACAGTGTCACCAAATAAATACACAAGTACTCTCAGAAGATAAATATGTCTGATCAGCCACAATTAAAAGGTTAAATATATGTAATAATAAGTAATAAAAAAATAAGAAAATGCTCAGTATATACTTAGTGTTACATCAGAGTTCAACATCACAGGAAATATTTAAAACAACATTGCAGGACAGTCCCAAATAAATAAAGAAAAAGATCTAAGCTAAGCTTTGCTACATTCCTGACTATATCTAAGAGAAATACTGTACCCAAATAACTTACTTCAGAGCAAGTAAGGCAGGTGTGGTGAGTGAATCCTGATGTCGGCAAGTCAAAGACAAACTCCAGAATACAGTCTCTCACTAAGAGACGTCCAAATTAGTATCTCAAATATTACTGCTGGGATAGCTTGAATAATGACATAATTTCTTGTCATCTAACTCTATCCCAGATGACCCACCACTGATGCAGCTGGTAGTATTTAGTATCTACCTGTGAAAATACATAGACAAGGGCTTTTGTAAGATCTAAAGCAGATCCTGGAAGTCATAAAACAATACAACACTTCCAAGACAATACAGAAAACTTCTAGTTCTAGACATTGTGTCTACTACTGCACTGAAACTGAAGGATAACATCCTTTTATTACATAGCCAATTTAATACTAATTTAATTTCAGCCATTTTTTGAAGTTAACCTCTTGTGTTCCAGTTTCCTTTGTTAAATATATACCTCTAAAAAGTTACAATAGTGCATGCTGTGGGTACATCTTTAAATGGCACGTTGTAAACTACCTCTTCAGCACACGTCTGTACAAACTATCTTATATGACATACAGTTGTAATACATTTGTAACACAAGTATATAAATCATGTTAATATTCACAAATGACATATAATTATTTACAAAATTCCAAATAGCTGGGCTGGCAATATCTCCTTTCGTGACATGGGGTATTGTATCAAATGCCATGGCCAGGTCCAGGTAGGCAGCATGCTCCATTTTGCCTTTATACAATGCTTTGGTGACCTTCTCAAAGAAGATAACCAGGTTGAGTAGACATGATCTGCCCTTGATGATGTCAAATTGGGTTGGGACTAATGTCTGAAGAGTTCCTATGTCATTATTAATCATTCCCATGATAATTGTTTCCATGGCTTTGCATATGAGACTAGTCAAACTTATGACTATGTAGTTACTGGAGTCTATACATGACCCTTCCTTTTGTAGAGGGATGGCCATTGCAGTTCTTTATTTGAGTGGCACAAAGCCTGTCTGGAGGCTACAGCTAAATAATGGAGCTAGTGGTCCTGATAGGTCATGTTTCATGCTATTCAGGAGGCATTCTGGGATATTACTGGGACCCATTGTTGCAGTATTCTTAGCCTTGAATAGGCATTGAGGAACTATGACCTAGTGATAACTGGGGGCGTATTTTGATGGTATTTCCTGAATGTTGAATGGGGGTAATGGGAGGTAAAATTGGACTTGACTTTGCTGGCTTGTAGATTTTTACTATTTCTTCTGGCTCAGTGTATGTGACTCCATTTACAATTAATTCTGCCCACTGTTTACTTCCTTTGAGGTTGTGGACATAACTAAATAAAGCCTTTTGGCTGTTCTTGGCCTGGACTCTATTTTTACCTGAAATGTGGTTTTGGTAGACTTCATTTGCCCTCTGAGTTTCTTGATTAGACTGATATCCTGCTGGATGCTCCATTTTCTAATTTTTGCCATGACTTTCTTCCTTTTGTTATACAGTCTATTAATGTTTGGATTCTATCAGGTGGCTTGTTGTTTGAGTTTGTTCTGTGCTTATTCCTGTTATGCACTTCTGTCTCTATTCATCTATTAGCATGGTTGTGCAGGGTATCTGTGAACAATTCAGCATAGGTAATAGTGTTTACAAGGTTTGCAGGACTTGAAATATTGCCAGGTTATCACTTAATAGTAGGATGTTTGTCTTAGAACAGGAATTGTTCATATAGATTATGAGACTTTTCCACAGGGAACATTACAAGTACATTCAAAGTGGGATTTAAGAGTAATGAAAAAGAAAAGACAAAGGTATGTCTTAGAATAGTCTAACTGTTCCAGGGATAGTAGGGTTCTGCATTTTATTTTTATTTCAAAGGAGAAAGCCTTATGGTCCATCCTTACCATGGAGAACATCACATGGGTGGTGATCAGAATTCTTCCATGTTAGTGAGGACAAGATTTAGTATGTTTCTGCCCTTTATGGACATATGGACTATCTGATCTAGATGTTTTAACAAAGTCCAGGAATCTCTGGACCTATAAATTTATGGTTGTGTATGATTCCCAATTCATAATGGTGTAGTTAAAATCATCAATGAAAATTGTATTGTTTTGAATGGGGAGTGTCTCCAGTTAGTTTAAGTATGTGTTGTGGTTTTCCTGGGTAATACAGGGGGATCTATAGCCTACAATGAAATAGTATGTAACTTTGCCTATTGTAAGATGGACACAGGGAAGCTCAGGTGTGTCATCCTGTCTGACCAGCCTTGAGGTATGTTTGTTTTTTGATGTAATCTCTGATAACTCCACATTTAGCCCCTGCCTGTGAAGTAGCTAGTCTAAATGTGTGGAAGGCTTTGTAACCCTGCACTGCTGGGGTGTCCTCCATGTCCATAAGCCTTGTCTCAGTAACTGCAGAAACATTTGTATTCTCCAGAGTTAGGAGATCCTGGAGGGAAATGTTTCTTGTTTAGAGTCCTGGTATTAAGCAGTAATATATTTAGGTTTCTATGGTTGTTTTTGCTAGTGTCAGAACATTTGTCAGTTTGTCATTGCATAAAAAAGCACTATAGGGGAGGGCAGTGTTTAACCAATACTCAAAAGTCTAGAGGGAACAGGTGGAAACCATCCTTGGCAAAGCAGCATGACTTGTTTACCATCCCCTCCCATGTTGACAAATATTATACCCCCTCAGAGTGACAGCAAAAACTAAGCCAAAGTCAGTCATCTTCTGTTCATATTGTGGCATCATCTTTGTAGAAGGTAGAATACTGCTCAATGTTAAGCTCATATTAGCCTGGGAACATAATTGAAGAGCTCCTTCATGTCTCTCTTCATACAGTCCACAGAGGTACATCTCAGATCATATGCACCCACATGGACTACTAGTGCTTGCCATCCACTGACTTGAGTACATGTATGATCTGGTGGATCCTGGCCCTGATAGGCAACTGACTGTGACTTTCTCCTTACTTAGCTTGTTGGGTGGGACATCAATATGTTTCACAATGGAGTTTCCTATGACCAAGAAATTGGGTTCTGTGGTGGCTTACCTTATGCACTTAGTAGTTGAAACTCCATGAGATGTGGCTGTATGTGCTGAGGTGGGTGTTTTGGTGGAGTGTTTGGGAAGTGTTGAGGATATTTCTTGTAGTTGCAATGTCTGGGAGGTCTGTGGGTTTAGGAAGATCTACATCTAATAGCCTCAGCATATGTGGGTTAATGTGTTTGACCCATACTGTGTGTGGTGGGGGTAGTGTGTGCATTACTGACAACTTAATTGGTATAAGGAGTGCTTGTATGTGAGAGCTTTGCCACCAGTGACATTGTGTCTTTACATCTGTCAATATTAATCCAATCACCCAGAGTGGGAAAAGAATCCACAACCTTCCACTTTTCCTACAACAAAGGTGAATGTGCTACCTGTTAAGCCACTGACACTGCTAAGTTTGCTTATATGTGCTCTTTAAAATGATAAGCCTGAGCTGCTTTTTGCCAGTGCAATAGACTGTAAATTCCTAATCAGTGTGCTAATAACCAGTAACAGCTTGGATTGTTATGCTAAATCAAAGAATCAATTACTTGCAGTAATGGCATCCTGCTTTAAAATGAACTTTACTATGTATTGACCAATTTTGGACAATGCCTTCAAACGCTTAGATGCTTGTTTTGAATAGATGTGTCCTTGAATAGAATACAATCAGTCAGGCTTAAGTGTTCTGTCTCCTTTGAGAAGAAAACAGCATGCATTGATTTCACAGTGAATTATTTGGAACATTCACGAAAAACAGAAGGACAAAGCTGCTCAAATCATGTGTGTGTTTGTGTGTATGTGTGTGCGTGCGTGCAAGTCAATTTTTTACAATGTGTGCTGTGTATATTTGAGTTAGTTCTGCTTACTGTATTAGCTTTAGCAATTTTTCAGGTAGATTATAAGACTTTTCCACAGAGGGCATTAACATGTACATTGAAAGTGGAATGCAAGAGTGATAAAAATAGAAAAGACAAAGATATACGAGATCTCACCAGAGACAAAACTTAGCTTCTGGTCAAGGAGCTATACCTTGTTTCAAAAGCTGAACGTGCATGTAAAAAGAATTTCCCTTACTGATGGTATTCACTGATATGATGTGTTTCGCATTTCAGCATAATGGTAATGTTTCAATTCAGTAAAAATTCTTGGTTATTAAGTATGGTGAAGATATGACTTTTATTTGTGCTATTTGATATAAAGAACTAGCAGGGAAAGATCACTTCATGACAAAATGCAGGCAACAATCCCAGTAATGGTAGAATGACAAATAACAGAACAGAGGAAAAGTGCAGTAGCTCAGGTCATGAGAGAACTGGTATATCCCTGAAAGCACACCAGAGGACTTGAGTTTGAATTACAGCACCAGCGCTTGAGAGACATGATGGGGGAAGGTGAGGGTGAGCAGATTACAATGGCTTGCCCATCCTTGGGGAGGGAAGGCAGCCTATGCTAACTGCAGTAGCAGCATTGAGAGTCTGATAAGCTCCATGCTGGAAGCAGTGAATTGGCACATGATGGAAGAACACACATACCTCCCAAAGACAGCTATAGCACAGCTCACAAAGCCACTGTGGGGTGGCAGGATAGGTCACTCTCTGTGGCAGCAGTGTGACATTGCACCAAACATGGGTCGGACTGAGTTTGGGGGACATTAAGGGAGGTCTGGGAGACACAGTGAATAAGGACAGGAACAGGTGTCAGCTGATGGTTAGATTTGGGGAGAGGGAGAAAAGAAAAACAGAAAGAGCTGGTATGTAACATGGCATGCACCAAATCATTGAATATGTAAATATATGTATATCCATACATCTTGTCATACAGTTAGAAAAAATACACAAAGCTAATGCAGGAAAGAAAAGAATCTTTAATCATATGCTCTGGCAGATGCTTCCTGCAACAGCAAAGTAAAATCATTGCATATATAAAAAATGTCTGCATATACTTACATAGTTGTGGAAGATGTGAGGAAAACATCAGAAAGGAAATATAAGTACCATATAAGGAGTCTGAAGAGGTAGACGAATGAAAGTAAACAATATGTACAGTTACAGAAGACCAGAAGAATACACCCTGCCGTAATGGAGGTTTTAGAAAAGAAACCCTGAAGTAATGGAAGATTTTAGAAAAGAAGAACTTTATAAAAGTGATATGCATAGTACATATGATTTAACAATCCAGTGAAAATGTTATAAGTGGAACTAAGGATCTCAAAGAAAGGGTAGCTAGGCAAAGTTATAGCATATCTGATGCAAAGGAAATGACATACTTCAAGTCATATGAGAGCAGTTTTGAAAGTGAAAGCTGATTAACGGAGCAAATGGAAACTGTGAGACTGTTCAGTATTTGGATAAACTTTGACCTAGGACATTAATGCTGTGTTTACTAGCTGTTCTGGGAATGGCAGGTTTACACCACAGAGCTTGAGTTATGCGCATACTAATGGGAATGGCTGTCGCTGTACATCGCCAAAGTCCTGAGTACTAGCACTGCTGGTGGGCTCCAGCAGCACTTGATCATGGCCACATTGTCCAGTTACACTCCTTCCTCCATACTGGCCTTTGACTGCTTGATTTTCTCTCCCCAGCTGGCCCTCTGGGTTTTTTAGCTGATCTCCATTTACTGGTAAATGGAACGAGCGCTGTGAGTCTCTACAATCAGTATGGTCGTAGTTAACATTTTTGACATATTTGGTGTTACACTAGTTTGGGATATAATATTGTTTCTGGAACCTTTTGCAGAATGCACTTAAGGAAATAAATGTAGCACCCACTGGAACACAGCTACTTCATAAAAGACATTACCATTCAGTTACCAGAACAATGTTATACATATATCTCAATAGTGCACAATCTTAGCACAGCGTGACAAACAAAAGTTATCTGAACACAGGTATTGCTGGGTAGGCCATGTGCCAGTCAATGAGAGAATGCCTTAATTTTCACTACATAAAATATGGTAAAGCAGGCTCATAACAGTGTAAGCAGCTTAGCTGTAGTTGACCTATGTGGTATCTGAGGCTTAGTAGTAGTTTTGATATTTGTCTGTATGGATGCTCCAGTGCTTGCATTTTGTCATATGTATGCAATGTAGTTATGAAGGTTTATAAACAGTTCAAAGCAAGATGATTGCTTCTTAGGGTTATGGAGTGATTCATTTCCATTTATAAAACATGTCAGGCAAGCAGTCCATTGAATATAGCTCAACAACTGAAAGCAGTATAGAAAAGACAAACTGGAGTGTACTGACTATACACATTGTTGGAGAAGTCATGTGCCACTAGCACAGACTATACACATTGTTAGAGAAGACATGTGCCACTAGCACAGACTATGCACATTGTTAGAGAAGACATGTGCCACTAGCACAGACTATACACATTGTTAGAGAAGACATGTGCCACTAGCACAGACTATGCACATTGTTAGAGAAGACATGTGCCACTAGCACAGACTATGCACATTGTTGGAGAAGTCATGTGCCACTAGCACAGACTATGCACATTGTTAGAGAAGGCATGTGCCACTAGCACAGACTATGCACATTGTTAGAGAAGACATGTGCCACTAGCACAGACTATGCACATTGTTAGAGAAGACTTGTGCCACTAGCACAGACTATGCACATTGTTGGAGAAGTCATGTGCCACTAGCACAGACTATGCACATTGTTAGAGAAGGCATGTGCTACTAGCACAGACTATGCACATTGTTAGAGAAGGCATGTGCTACTAGCACAGACTATGCACATTGTTAGAGAAGGCATGTGCTACTAGCACAGACTATGCACATTGTTAGAGACTATGCACATTGTTAGAGAAGACTTGTGCCACTAGCACAAACTATGCATATTGTTAGAGAAGCCATGTGCCACTAGTGAAGTGTCAGACATTCCAGCATTTTTTTTACTGCATGGTTGAAAGAAACCATAATTGATGAGGTCATCGCTGGTTTTGTAGTACCTTCACAGATGAAAATGATTGTCATAGTTAGCATATTATGTGTGCAAAAATCCTGAGGGTCATATTTCACAGATATCCATTTATTATTACTATTTTAGTGCAACTTATTAAATTAAGACCAAGATGTATCTTGCTTCTCCATGACAATTTTAAAATGCTATGTGGATTGTGAAGAAGAAAGTAAATGTTACTAGTGGAGTGCCTCTGGGCTCAGTGCTGTGGCTGGCCAGTTTAGTGTCTATTTCTCTGATGTGAAAGCTAATCTCAAAGAACTCTGGCTGATCAGATTCATAGATGACTGCATATTAGTTGCAGTCGCTGAAGTCCCAGTGACAAAATTACGATCCATGGAGGTCTGACGCAGACTAGTAATAGGTGGTGGATTTATAGTCTTAAAATCAATGCCAAGAAGTACATAATATTATCTTTTGGTAAGACAGCCACTGCCACAAACTACTATATTGATAATACAGCCCACCAAGAGTAAAACTGATAATCAGGCATTTTGGAACACATGCAGACAGTCACGTGGCATTTGACCATCATATGTGTACAGTAATAAGGACATCATTCTATGTTACAAAACGTATACACAAGGGTGCTGTATACAGGTCAAAAGATGTTACTGATTTATTGTTCTCTGCCCACATAAGATTAATTATTGAGTGCCATGGCCCTTTAGTATGTACCTGACCAGGCATATGCAACAACTAGAGCATCAGCATCCATAGCGGTTCCTTATAAAATATATGTGGTTTAGAAAGCAAGTCCTATGCAGAGCATCTTAAAACCGTGTCCTTTTTCTCATTCTCCTACAGTCTGATGAGGAGCGATCTCTGCCTGGGCAACAAATCATGCCCTGATACAACCTTAGTGGTCCTGTTGCACATTTGCAAAAAAATAGCATCAAAAACACCCTATCCAAGAGCCTAAACATTGCCTGCTGGAGTGACAGGTATGTGACTTAGAGTCTCCCCCTTCTCTGTAACTAGCTTCCCATCAATGTAAAGCATTATTCAAGCAAACCTTGGGCCACTGCAGAGGGATTAATTAATTTACCCTGGATCTGGCACCTATATCTCTGCTAGAGAGATGAAGCTTGTAAATGCTCAATCTCTCATGTCTACGTTTATTTAACCCTATAAAACCTAAGTGATTGATACTTTTCTAATATGTCTGGGAAGCATGGATAGGCTTAAAAAGGCCCACTGGGGTTGTTAGCCTAGTAATTACTTATGAACTGAGATTGAAAAACAGTCCTTGCCATGAGTAGTAAAGCCGTCGCAAAAAGGGTTTTTTACTGTGATTGTAGAAACCAGTGATTTAGACATGCATTAGCCACAGTGAGGAAATACCTCATTATCAGCTAATTAGTTTCTCATACTTCTTGATATGCTATGCTTTATGACCCCAAACCTGTTTTCTGTTAACTTTCTAAGTGGATTATGACATTATTCAAGATTTTTCCCGGTATCTAGTGCTCCACTCAAACATTTTTTTACTGCAAAACCTGTTGGTATATTAACTTTTAAAATGCCTTAGGGATTTATTTAATAATCACTGCTATGTAGTCCACCCCCCAAGTATTGCATAATTTGATCGTTGGTCAACGGGAGTTTAGGTATGGCAGTGAGACCACTCCACATGTGCATGTGCACAAACACACAGACACACATACACAGACAGACACACACACACACACACACACACACACACACACACACACACACACACACACACACACACACACACACACACACACATGCACACAGGTACACCCCCCCAAAAAAAAATATTCACTAAACTCCCTTGCATTTACCTTGAAGGTGATCTCTTCTATTATGAGTAATGGGCGACCATGATCTTTTGACCAAGTTAACTAATGCAGCTAGCTAAAAGCAATTACCATGAGATTTCTGTGGGAAGGCACATGGTCAGATCTCATATGCTGCTTCTCTGGAACACCTCCTTAGCATTTCTGGTAGGCCAGAGAGATAGCCCAGGATAGTGCTGTACCCCTTCAAGTTAAGCACTGTAGTAGGACTATCAAAAAGATAAAAAGGGCTTACCACTGGCAGTCATGTTTATGAACTCCAGCCTAGGTTTCTTTATGTGCTGCAGTATCACTGTTTCTTGTTTTTTTTTCGAATGATGTGAGGTTGTGGTTATGTGCAAGTTTGCAGTTTTATATTTTTTATGTTGTGTGATCTCGTGGTTAGTATATTTAGAGATGGCATTAATGTGGGTAGTGCAGTGGGGCTTGCTCCTCTGGAAAAGTATTGTTTTTGTTTGCTTTTTAATTTGGTGGGATGGGAGTTGATTTTTTTTTTGTTGAGCACATTCTCATGGATAGTCCCATGAAAAACTGCACAAAGTGTCACATGGTCATACACAAAGCACATACACATTTCTCTTTGTATATCTATTTATTTAGCTAGCTATCTGTTTATCTATCTACCAATATATATGCATATACACATTTTATTTAATTTATTTGTGCTGTCAGTTTTGATGTCATTCTGATATGTTGTTATATTTAAACACATTTTCACTGGCGACATTGTTAGGTATGTGCCTGTGAAGAGGGAGAACAGGATAGGCAGAGTCATGTAGATGCCATACACAAAGTATTCATAATATATTTATTTATCAAAAGCATGATGTGAAAGTTGTACAATTTGTACTCTCTAAGCTTGACACAGTGGTATTATTCATTCCCAAACACATTATGTAGTATAAAGAACCGACGGTACAACATAGTTAAAGAAATGATACGTTAAAAAGGCATCACTGACTGCTTTGCTCACTCTGCAGTACAGTTTAAGAGCTATAAGGAATTGCACATGGTATTCTGTACTATTGAGGAGTATAATGAAGTATTTAACTCATGGTGTGATGTACTACTGAGGAATATAATGAAGTATTTAACTCAGCTTATACAACCTAAAATGGCAGAGTCTAAATTTTTATTGCTTTTCATATAAGACCAACATGGCCATTCCCCATGCACAGTGATCTCACCAAAAAATGCCTCAGTGATCAACTTTATCATAATAATAATAATAATAATAATAATAATAATAATAATAATAATACATCAATAGTTAACCCCAGTGCTGATAATAAATGTCAATGAGCATAACCATAAAATCAGTAATCATGAAATGGTAGCTGGTGAGTACTACAGCTCACCAGCTAGATTACAACCCTCACCTTAGTAGGCATACACCACTACTCACCTACTCATTATGACCAATAAGTAGCATACCTTAAATGCTAACTGAAATTCAATAGAGCAACAGTGTCACCTTCTGCTCACTCATACATATCTCAAAAGCCCTCTTCCCTATGAGAGGAAATGAACACACTAGCAGAGTCAACTTCCAAGAGTGGTGGTGGAAGATGTCAATCACTCTGCATACCCCCCCATCCTATAACCAGAAATAAGTTCTGCTAGCTGATCTGTCGTGGTGACCAAAGAATGCAAAATCTTGCTCCTTTGGAATGAAATATTTATTACAGTTTTTTTCACTATTTGCAAAGTGCTTATTTTGAAATGAAATGCCATTTATTCTAGTATGGCGTGCTTTTCTAGTGAATGTTTCTTTAAGTCACAATGAGTTAATTAACTGAATTATATTTAAAATGGAAGGGTAAATTGATGGTGTTAGAACCTGAGGAGGTGGTGAACTAAAATGCTAGTTCTATTTGTTTATTTAATGCAGTTAAAAAAAAAAAGAATGAAAACAGTTTTATAAGCATTAAATGTGCTTAATTAAGTTTATTTAATTTTATTTAACACTTTTTGATGAGTACATTATGCCTGGAAGTGGAGAAGGTTTTTATTATAGTTAAAGCATATGAGTATAACAAACTGCTTTCTGTTTTGTTTTGTTTTGTTTTCAGTAGCAGGGTTTAACACATGGCACAGCTCCAGTCCTCCTCTTCTCCCATCTTCTCTCTCACTCTCTTTTTTGAGTTATTTGCATATTTGATATCTATCTATACTCACCCCACCCTGACGAGGCAAGCAAGCTCCTACCATACTTACCAACATAAATTCAGTGTGCATTTTCTCTTTTATACATTTTTTAATAAACATCACCTGGTTATCCCCACGTACAGCTTCACTCAAACTGATGAGGCTTTAACCTGTCACCTCCTGCAGTAAAAATGCAGATGAACAGCAGGGGCCACCGCTTCAAATGTGAAGCCACTGAAGCAGAAACTAACAATGCACTTCAAATTATAGATAAATGTTTTATCAATACTTCCTATACAGCCAGTTTATGTCTAAAACAATGAAAAGCCACTGCACTCAGCCTTGACTTCCTTATTTGCAGAAACACTATCTACAGCCCTGTACATGAATACTATTGCATACACATCCCTCTTATTAAATCGTTAAAAATCTCAAAAAATCATTTTTCTTTTAGCTAGCCACCTAAACACAATTCTTGCAATGCAGCATTTTTTTCAACAACTACTTAAATTAAGCACAAAATGGCTAACTCAAACTGCACAGAGGTTATTTGCATGAAAACCATGCATTCTGAGTAATGCATTGTGGTATGACTTTATAACTTTATTTTTATGCCTAGATGTCCTGATGTACCCTTTGTCTTCACAAAACCATAAGGCCAATGTAATCAACTCAATTTCAACAAATTTGAAAAGAATAAAACTTCCAACAAAAAAAAAAAAAAAACCACTAAGATGGACATTAGTCCACAAAAGAAATATGGATTCCACCTCACTACTGCTACAGATGACCCATCAGGTAAGTAAAATAACACTGGCAGTAAAAACAGTGTTTTAATTAACTTTTGTTAAAGATTTCTACTTCAGTTATATGTACAGTATTTCTCTGATAAATCTTCACATCAACCTAGAAGGAGGAAGGGAGGGTACTAAGATGACTGACTGGAAAGGGGTGGGACAGGAAGGAAGGAGAGATGTTGGGACCACACTGCCAATTCTTTTACAAATTAGGTGTATTTGCACAATGTTGTGCTCATTCCACAGAGCTCAGCAAAGCTTGGAATCCTTGCCTGTAAGTGAGAAGTTTTTCCACCGTACCCAGTGTTATCCAGGCAAAATAATTATTAGATTTGATTTACAGCAGTTAGTCTTCATTAGTGAACTGATTGTTTTACTGCATTTAAAATACTTTTTAGTATAACAATTGCCCATCTTCTCTAAGTGTTGCTTCCTAAATCATTTGCATTAATATCCCCTTGCTGTAGGAGGATGTAGCCAGGGAATAATTTGCTTTATTTTTGCATGGCACTTGAGGGTTCCTTTTTTGCTGCGTCTTTACATTAAGAGGACCAGGTCACCCATGTTGTGGCAGAAGTTGTTTGACTGGTCTTTTTGAGTTGGGAAGCACTCCAGAAGAGCTCAAAGTGTAGTCATTTACTGGCCAGAGTACTCAGGAGTTAGATTTCAGTTTCTATTCAGTTGCTATAAATTAGGTGTGTTTATGTGGATCTGCTGACTGTACAGTAGCGGTTGGTAGTTCCCTGTACAGAGATGCACATGCTTGGGATTAAAGTGTACCTACATTACTAGTTTTTGGACTATATCCCATAACTCAGTGAGTCATTACATAGAGTTAATCTCAGAGCAACAAACTTGTGTGTGTCTATCAATGCTAATGACATATATTAGCACTATCTAGCTCGAGTCCCTAACCCTAGATACACCCTTAGGAGACCTCTGCATAATCCACTCCTCAAACCATAATACGCTACCCTAATACAGGTCTGGACAACACAGATATGCAATTTCCAAATGTCTGTGTAGATAGCTTGTTAGATACGGGCATCCTGAGACAATGTAACAATTGCCTCACATTCTCAGACAACTTTTAATCCTTAAAGAAACTAACACAGTATGCAAGAAATGTATATACATAATTTCCTTGGAGGCAAAAATCTATCTTACAAGCAAGGTTGATAGAACAAACACAAACTGCATCCACCACAAAGAGTCCACCACACACACAGATCATATTATGATGAGGCACTAAAAAGCAATCTTCCCAGTCCTCAAAGACCTCCTAAGCCTATATTAAGAGAAACATTATGGATCTCTCTGACTATGTGTCTCAGACAGGTATGCACCTTGCACTGAGCAGCATTCTACCTTCACCAATAATGATGCTACAGTATGAAAAAAAAGTGATTGACTTTAACAATTGGCTTAGTTTCTGGCATCATTCCAGGGGGATTCAATATTTGTCAGCATGGGAGGACATGGTTAATAGACCATGTTGCTTTGCAAAGGATGGTCTGCACCTGTCCCCCCTGGGTTTGTGGATCTTGATTAAAACTTTATCCATTCCCTTAGAGCCTTTTTTAGGCAATGCCAAATTGACAAAGCTACCAACTTAGCAAATAAAACCCAAAGAAACCTAACTGTGCTGCTGTTAAATGTTAGCAGCCTTAACAAGGAACTGCACCCCCCACAAGCTCTCCTAACTCTGGAGAATATAGACATATATGCCATCAGAGACACATGGTTTAAAGTCACAGAAAGTATTACTGCAGTGCAAGGCTTCAGTGCCTTCCACACATTTAGCCAATCAGCCCCACAGACAGGGACTAAAGGTGAACATGTCCCAGCCTATATTAGCAACAAATATACTTCTAGTTTGGTTAAACAGGATGATGCCCTGGGGGTTCATCCATATGCAAATCGCCATTGATAAAGTCCCTTACCATATCCTAACAAGCCGTAGGTCACTATCTATGTCCCAAGAGTCCTATAACTTGTACCTAGTCCTTCTTGATGCACTCACTATCCAGTCAAATACCCTATTCATGGGAGACTTCATCTACCCCTCTATAGACTGGGAAACATACACTGCCTCCAGCTTGCAGGCACAACAATTCCTGGACTTTATTAGAAGAAATACCATTGACTAGATAGTGCACACTCCAAACAGAGGTTCAAATAAACTGGACCCACTACTTATCAATATGGGAGACCATTGCACCCCCATGTCATGTCCTCACCAGTGAAATTGGATCGCACAGTTCCCTCTTTCAAAATAAATATCAACATGGAAAACCCAGAAAAAAGCTGTAACAGTTAGGAACTACTCTAAAGCAAACTACATCCCATTAACTGACAGTTTGTCAAAATTCGGTGCTCCTCTAAACCCAGTTTTCATGGCAAACTATGTGGAATTGTTCATAGAAAACATGTACAACTATGTAAATGGCTGCAAAAAGAAGTAAGCTCAAAACTAACCCCAAAATCAAATCACACAGGATAGAATCCTAACCACAGGATATATAACAAATGGAAAAAAGTCATGACCAAAATCTGAAAGAGCAAATCTCATAATTTTATTTTTTATTTAACATTTGTTTACTGGAAAAGTCCTACTTGGAATGAAGCCAATATTCAGCAGAGGCCTGGGAAGAAATGCTCCAAATGCCAAGAGCTCACTAATTAAACTGAACAAGAAACTAAGTGTACTAATTGAATACAACAAGGTCAATTATTAGATCAAGATAGCCTCTCATACTAATGACAACCACAAGCCCTTCTACAGCAACCTTAAAGGTAACACAAAGCAGTGTGCTGAACTGGTGGTAATTGGTGCCATCTTCACCAAGCAGAGCAACATAGTGAATCTGCTGGCAGACAAATCCAGCTTTAACTTCAGCCTTACTGCCCCCCCCCCCCCCACGTGAAATCCCTACAAGCATCCCACCAAATATTATCAGGCACCAGGTCATGGCAGCACTTACTAAGGCCAAAAACACAACCTCAGTGGGCCTAGACAACATCCTGGGTTGCCTTCTAAATAGCTTGAAACATGACATATCAGGATCACTTGAGTCACTTTTCAATTACAGCCTCAAAACAGGTTAAGTACCAGTTGAGTGCAACAGCTATCCCTCATCACAAGGGTTAGCCATTAGCTGACCCCATAAACTACAGGCCCATTAATCTGACTAGTCTAATATGCAAAACCATGGAATGAATTATCACAGAAATTTTCATCAAAGACCTTGGCAACCTACAGACACTGGAACCATACTAGTTTGGTTTTATCAAAGGAAGGTTGTGCCTACTTAACTTGGTAGACTTCTTTGACAGGGTTTCCAAGGCAATGGATGAGGGGAAAATGGTGCATACTGCCTATCTAAACCTGGGTAAGGTGTTACAATATCCCACTCAGATATTGTTGACAAACTCACCAAACTAAGCATAAATCCCTGTATAACATGCTGAATTGCCAGCTGGATAAGATAGGATCCAAGAAGTCAGAAATGGTGTGACCATCTCCACCAAGAGGTCATCAACAGAGTACCTCAGGGCTCAGTGATGCGCCTACTCCTGTTCTGAATCTACTTCACAGAGGTCAAGGCTAATATCAAGGGACTCTGGCTCACCAAGTTTGCAGACAACTGCAAACTGGGACGTATCATAAAATTACCACCATGACACTAACATCCTACAAGATGGTCTAACACAGACAAATGACTGGTGCCAAAGTCACAGATTAAAACTCAATGCCAAGAATTGCATTACACTGCCTTTTGGGAAAAAGTCCACCCAGGTTAATTACTCCATTTATAAGGTACCCCTAAGAGCTGACCCTGTAGTTAGGGATCTGGGAACATATATAGGTAGTAATACAGCCTTTGACTAACACATAGTCAAGATAGTAAGAAAATCATTCTATGCCACCTAAGTTATAAGTAAGGGTATGGCATCCAGTTCCAGGGAAGTTATAGCACCACTTTACTCAGCCCTTATCAGACCCTCCATTGAGTACAATGCTCCCTTCAGCATGTACCTGACAAGACGTATGCAGCAGTAGAAACACCTACAGAGGTTCCTCAACAAGACAATCAAGGTTATTAACACATTTTCCTATACAGTTCACCTTCTCTCTAGACTCAGTCCTCTACAGGATACTGAGAGACAGTCTATGCCTGGCATATAAGGCATCCTGCATATTTGCAAAATGAACAGGCCAGATACACTAGATCCAAGGACTTAAACTTTGTGACATACATATGACACAAATAAATTGTGACATAAATAGAATGTTGTGGTGAAACAGATATGTTTCTCAGAGGATCCCCACTCTCTGGAACAGGGTATCCATCCATGTGAAGGGGAGTCTATTGAATGGGAAATCAAACATTTACCCCCCCCGAGTCTGACCCCCATGACTCTGATAGAGTGTGACAGCAAATATTCCCTAAGTAACATATCGCCCCCTCACTAAACCTTTAGTAACCTCCTTACTGATATACCCCTCCAAATAGATGCTCATGTTACATGGGGACAGAATTGGTTTGGGTTGTGTGCCTAGGCTTATAAAGGCATTAGCCTAGTCTATACCTATGAACCTATGAATTAAATATCTGTGGAGAATAAAAAGTTGTTGTTGTTTGTCTTTCGGCTTTTCCCAGTTAGGGGTCGCCAAAGCGGAACTCCGGTCCGTTAATGATTGGCAGTAGATTTTCACGAATGCTGAGGTGCCAGCTCGATGTTCAACCTTCAACGAAGGCACGCCCATTTACGCATGTCTTTTGAAAGCCCACAGAATTTTGTGTTATTGTTAATGATTGGGAACCTATAACAAAAAATGCATAGATGGAAGGATGTAGGAAAAATGGATAGATAGATAGATAGATAGATAGATAGATAGATAGATAGATAGATAGACAGATAGATAGATAGACTGATAGAGGTAATGATATAGATATAGATATAAATATATATATATATAATGTGAGTGTGTGTGTGCACATGTATATAGATGCGTGTCTGTGTGAGAAGTAGGAGACTTTCTCACAGATGTATGGCAATTTTTTTTTCTTTGTCTTGGGTTACATTGTCTTTTATCTGCAGAAAAAGTAAAAGGTGTGATTATCTGGTTGTGTGCAGTTATAGCTGATATGGAAATGCATCTGTAGTCTTCTTTGTAGTGCACATATTATATATATATATATATATATATATATATATATATATATATATATATATGTTGATTTGCATGCATTTTCAGTAATTTGTGTTCATTTCTAAGTAATGGGTAACTTTTTAAGAGGAAATAGAAAGTTGTGATTTTGCTTCTGTTCTGTGATAGTTTCCTATGGTATTTTGTTGGTCTCTGATAGCTTCATATGGTACTTTGTTGGTCTCTGATTGCTTCATATGGTAATCTGCTGGTTTGTGATAGCTTCATATGGTATTCTGCTGGTCTGTGATAGCTTTATATGGTAATCTGCTGAAATGGTGCCACTGTTGGGTGAGTGATTATTGTGGCAGCTGTAGGCACTTCTTTTTTGCTAGGGTCAGCATTACAGTTAATATAATCTTTCAAATGTTGAACAATTGGGTTTACAGTTTTATTTTATACCTTTGCAGGGGGTGTTATAGTGACAATACCTGAACAGTGATCAAGATAGGAAATGAATCAAAAGAACTGAAGTATAACCTTTGTTAAAGGACATGAATGCTAAATTGAAGGTAGTAGAGCACAGCAGGTTTGTAGAAGTTTCTGCCTAGAAGAGGGTGGACAAACTCATAAGAATGCACTTTTATTTATAGATAGTCTCTTGCTGCCCTCATTTAAAAAAAAGGACACCATTTGGAAAGCTTGACAAGTGGGGTGGCAGGTTGGCTGTTACTTGTTAACAAGTAATGGAATTGGTTATCCTCCATGAGATTTCTCTGTGGTGCAAGCTATGGGAGATATAATATAGGTGTATACACAGGCCAGCTCTACTTGCTATGTGAACTGACCAAACCTGCATTTTACTTTCTAACAAACAGTCAGGCAACTGAAAGATTTACATGCTCAAAAGAACGTTATCATTTATGTGGAAAGGTCGGGCATAGTTATGAATGGTGCCCTAAGAAATGGTTTACTTTCATGTTGGTAAGATGGAAATAGTGGAACCATAAACAGTTGTGGGGACTATTGGGGTTTGTAACCTCTTCTGCTTTGTGTGCACTGGAATAGCAGTAGGACATTTACCAAACATATTCTGCAGGCAGAGTTACTGCATAGAAGGCAGTCAGAACTCTCAGTTGTTATGCTGGTGATTGACATTAGGTTGAAAAATGAACCTGCTGATTTGTTACTGGAGGAAGGACACAAACAGTGGTACATTAGAGTAAGAATGAGAGGAGAGAGAAAATGGTGGGGGCACTGAAAATATTCCAGTTAATTACTTTACTCCAATAAGTGTCATCTTGTAAACTTGTGTTACTTGTCTAATGAAGAAAGTAAAAGGCAGAGAGGTGGCCAAAAGGCCCAAAATTGCAAAAACAGCAATATTAAAAGTAATAAACTACTGGTCCCACCATTAGAATATGTTTATTAGAAAACAACAAAGCTTTCAAGCCACTCAGGACTCTTCATCAGTGCCACAATTAAAAAACATTCACTTCCTATTTAAAACCAAATCCAGCCTATCAAAGTAGTTGTCACAAACACATGACTTAGAGCTTTATAAAATCATATGACAGAATAAAATCATGACAGGATAAAAAATTATATGAAGAAGATCAGTAATAAATAATGAGCAATGAATAATAGCAGCCTAATATAAAAATATCCATGAATACCTAGATAACAAAACTTTGTTTTTTTTCAAAATTGGTTTAACACTATTTTTTTACATTAAGTCCAGGTAGTTTGTTTACCCTGAAGAAATTAATCCATCTATATTCAATCAATTCTGTCCTATTAACTAAGTCACCACCACATATACCTAAATATACTGTTTGTAAAACTTTAAACTTAAAAGTGTGATCATTGCCAAAAGCAGTCGTGCTTATATAATGTATTGGTTTCTACTTTTCTCCTGATTTTTAATAGATGGGAAGCTATACGCTCTTCCATTTTCTGATTAGTTTTCCCAACAGAAAACCAACTGCATTTCTCACAATTAGCATGGTATATAACATTTTCACTTGAACAAGTTGTAAAAGTCCTAAAACAAAAAGATTTCTTTGAAACAGGATGTATAAATTCAGTTTCCAAATTAATATTCCTACAAAAGGAGCAATTATGACATGGCCAAGTCACTTTTTTATGTGATATAATATATATTTCTTGGTAAAGATCTTTATAAGAGAAAAGTTGCTTCAACTTTTTTTCTTTCTTAAAAATAAAACATGGACAGTCACCTAGAATTTTCTTCACTTCAGGGTCAGATTCCAAAATACTCCAATTTTTTCTTATAATAGATTTTATTTGTGGTGTGCGTCTATTGAATTTAGTAATATAACCCAATTTCCTAGTTGTATCTGATATATTATTCTGATGCATAGTCAAATTATTGCCCAGCATATAGTGCTTCCCTAAACCATCTCTTTATGAGGTTACTAACCCTCTATTAGTCCTAATCATGGTTTTATTATATCCCCTGATATAAAAATAATTAGTCATAATGTTAAGTTCAGTAACAAAGCCACTACTTGCTCTCAAAAACTGGCTGTTGACAACATTATTATAAATATGCCTGGGGTGCATACTAGTATTGTATACATGTCTTGTGGCCTGAACAATCTTTATATGAATAGAGGTCTGAAACTCACCATCTATAATAGCTACATTAATATCTTATAATAGCTACATTAATATCTAAAAAATAATACTTAGGTCTGAAACTCACCATCTATAATAGCTACATTAATATCTAAAAAATTAATACTTATTATTATCTGGAATTGCCCCTGGCTGCTGCATGGTCCTGGCCCCGGCATTTTTGACTGCTTTTTTTTTCTCTTGCCCAAAGTTCCCAGCGCCTCAAATTACTTATCCTATACTAGGATACAGAATTCTACCTGCCTGACGACTAAGGACCCCTTCCAAACTTCCTGCTGTCTCATCATACTGCCTCTTTCCCCTGTACCTTTTCAGTAAAGGTAGCAAGAAAGTATGTGTTCTACTAAAACTGGCTGTAAAGCTTAAGTCTGTAACTACTAGGTGGTCTAAAGCATGCTTCCCAGCCAGGACAACCAGCAGCCACATCTCCTCTATTCCTTCTGTAACCAACTTACCTTTTTGTCCATTAGTATAAGCTCCTTCTACTGCAACTTTATCCTCCCTACATCCCAGGTTATTCCATCTCCCATATACAACTAATGTAAGAATAACATTTGTGACCACTAGGTGGCGCCCTCATCCAGTCCCTCCTTCTATAAGCTTATTCCACCTGCTTATAATATAACTACATTATAAGTCTGATAACTAAACATTTTCTTCCAATATTACTCTAATTTATTTCTCCGTTCTTTCACTGAAAGCACCCAGCTATCCTACTACTGTCACTATCACTTTATCCCTTGACTCTACACTTACCCTCAACTAAACTTTCCTTCAATACATAGCATTTCACTGATTGTTCCTCTTTAGCTTACCCTGCTCTTGTCTCTACCCGCTCTGTTCGCCCTGTGGGCTCACTCCGCTCCCCTACCCCCAATTCTCACCCACCCCCAGTGGTCCTACACTTATACTTCCTAAACTCCACCCTCACCCCTACCCCACCTATCCTCAGCCTCAACCAATCTAGACATCCTAGCCACACCCTTCCTCTATCACCTATCTCCCTACTGCACCTTTCTCCAGTACTTTCACCCTTAGTTGTTGTTGTTGTTGTTGTTTGCCTTTTGGCTTTTCCTGGTTAGGGGTCGCCACAGCAGAACTCTGGTCTGCTAATGATTGGCAGTAGACTTTCATGAACACCGAGGTGCCAGCTTGACGTTCATCCTTCAACAAAGGCATGCCCATTTACTCATGTCTTTCAAACGCCCACTCAACCGCGGGGAGGACATGCAGACACCACACAGAAGGCACTCCCCACACTGTAGCCAAGAATCGAACAGGAGAACCTCTTGCTGTGAGGCAACAACGCTACCGCTGCACCACCATACTTTTCCATATTCTTCTCTCTTTACAACTCCTTCCTTCTAAAACCTTACCCTTTACCATTTTGACTTCTCTCTTATCCCTGCCCAATCTCTTTTGAAGTTGTACTAGCAACCTTGTTGAAGTTGTACAGGTAATACTAGTAATATGCCTCCAACACATAAAGCTCTCCAAACTAAGTTAATACTCATAGCCATACGTATACCAATCCTCACTACTATCTCCTCACCTCCTTTGAAAAGGTGAAATATTTCCACTTCATCTACTCTCCAAAACAAACAGCCATTCAAAATTCTACCCTTACCCAACTTCAAATAAATATCACATCCATTCCCTGCTACCTGTTAGCCAAATACCATCGACTCACACATATTAAATTCCATAACTCCACTGCAAGGAAATTAAAATATCTAACTAACTACATTAATGACCCAGTTTCTAGGCTAAAAGCTCCCACCTTAAAAGATGGTGACATCCACCCCAACCCAGGCCCAACCTATCTTTCCACAATAACGAGTCACAGTACCACTCCTGCTACCCTACCTACCTTGACCAGTCTCTCCAACTCCTTACTAATAGGACATCTTAATATCCGCAGTATCAACAACAAAGTTGGCCATCTCCATGCCCTTCTTGACTGTCATTCCTTTGATATCTTCTGTCTTTCAGAAACACGGTTAAAACCAGGAACTAAGGACATCGAGATTATTCCCTCAGGTTATAATACATTGAGACTCGATCGTACGAAATGCAAGGGTGGAGGAGTAGCCCTTCTGTTTAAAACTGGATTACAGATCTCCTCAATATCCTATATCCCTCCCCAAGATAGTAAGGAAGAAGTCCTTATCTCTAGACTTCAAATCAACACCAGTAAAACCCTAAACATCATCTGCATCTACCTACCTACTGATAATAATAGCACTATAATAGAGGAGTTTCTAAACTGGGTATCATCTACTTACCCACAAGAAACAATTATACTAGGTGACTTCAATACCGACTGGAAGTGTGACAACCCTTCCTCACATATTAATCTGTATGGATTCAGTCAAACTATTACCACCACTACTAGAATTAATAAAACAAACAAAAAAGAGAGTATCTTAGATTGGATTCTTATTAACAGACAGCAACAAACTTATAAAGTTGGAACTTTCCTGATGATGTAAGTGATCATACTTTAACTTACACTATAAGACAAAAAAATGATATTCCTAACTCCCCCATGTATAGGATATCACGGTCCCAGAAACACTTTAACCCTACATTTTTCCAAAATGAACTTAATGCCTGTGACTGGACCCCTCTAAAAACTCTCCCACTTGAAGAGGCTGTTAAATATTTCAGCTCTAAATTCTTAACAATCCTAGATAATCACGCACCCAAATGGTCTATTAGGTTGAAGTCTAAGACAGCCCCATGGCTGTCAAAAGATACTAGACAAACCATATTACTGAGGAACAAATCTTGGCTTAGTGGAGAGCTACCAGAACTATCTCTGAGCAACAAACTTTTAGACAGTTAAGAAATATGACAAAAAGAGCCATACTCGCTGACAAAAAGAACTACTATTGGAAACTACAGCAAACCCACCATAATAATCCTCAAAAATTCTGGTCAAGCATAAATAGACTCCTACACCCTGGGCACTCTAGCACACCATCTCCACTAGGAGCTGATAATAATAGCCCCCAGCAAACTGCCAACACCTTCAATACCTTTGTACTGACACCATATAATCCCTAGCCCATCAACTATTCACAGACAACACTAGTCTCCCTGTCTATCCACCAACCTTCCAACTACAACCCATCTCTACTGCTTACATACTAAAAATCATCCAAAAACTTAAGCCATGTACCTCCTCTGCAGACCAGCTAACATCAGAATACTTGCAAAAAGCAGCTAAATCAGTTACCTATCCTATATCTATCCTTATAAATAGAACCATAACCGAGGGAATTGTCCCAGACATCTGGAAAATCTCCCATATAATTCCCTTACACAAAGGTGGTCACTCTAATGATTATTCTAATTACAGACCCATAGCTCTCTTATCACCCTTAGCTAAAGTTATGGAAAAATGCATTCACCATCAGCTAATAAACCACTTAACCCAACACAACATCTTAGCTAACTGCCAACATGGCTTTAGACCATTTCATAGTACCACCACGGCACTCCTTTCTTTCACCGACTCCATCAGCCGTAACTGTAATAACAATAGCCTCTCTTCAGCACTCTTTATTGATATGTCAAAAGCTTTTGACATGATAAACCACCCCCTACTCATACCAACCCTTGAATCCCTCTCTCTAGACACCAAGGCTGTACTCTGGTTCAAGTCCTACCTTAACAATTGGCAACAGGCAGTTCTCTGGGAAAATAAGCTATCTTCCCACCTGCCCATTTCCCTTGGAGTCCCTCAGGGCTCCATTCTAGGACCTCTTCTTTTCTCATTGTTCATCAATGACCTACACGTAGCAATCCCTCAAGCCACCTGTATACAATATGTGGATGAATAAACACTCATTTGCTCTGCCAACTCTATAACTGAACTTCATTTTCTAACCCAGAAAGTATTCAGCACAGTTGAGGCATGGTTCTTGAAACGCTGTCTCCTTCTGAAAGCCAAAAAGACCAAGCTCTTACTCTTTACACCCAACAGCAACTCCCCCCCCTATAGATTTCTCACTCTTATCCAATAATGCCACCCTTATATCCCCAGACTCTACCACCAAACTGCTAGGAATCACAATTGACAATAACCTCACCTTTGATAGCCATATTAATAACAACAGTAAATAGAAAAATGGGCTCCTTATATACAATAAAATCCTTCTTAACGCCTACATCCAGAACTACAATTGCCCACTCCCATTTAATCTCGACTCTTCTTTATGCATCACCCATTTACACTAACCTAAAAAAAAGTAATCTCATCAAACTAGCTAACTCCTATAATAATATAGCCAGATTTGCTACTGGGAATCCATTTAGAACTCACCATTGTCAGAACCTTCAGCAACTAGACTGGTTTGAACTAAAAAAAATGTTGCTACTCTCCCAACTTAACATTGTTCAAAAGATATTTTACCAACGAAACAACACCCCAATACTTTCCAACCTTATTACCCCTATAGTAATCTCAACTCATTACGCTCCTCTAGCAAACTTCTTGCTAGCATAAGCAAGTTTAATAACTTGGCTGATGACTCCTTGTTCTCCAATACTGCTGGAAAACACAGGAACCTTTTGCCACCTGATCTAACTTTACAACCTTCCCTGCCACTCTTTAAGCAAAGGCTCAAGAAACATCTCAGGACACACTGGTTATGCCCCTGTTGCAACCCTGACTAATTCTCTACTTTCTCTACCGCTACTTCTATGCTGCCTCCTCTCAACAATTAATACAGTTATACCCCTCTTGAAGTAGTAACTATCACTAGATAATTAATTAACTCATGTCCTGAATGTTAATTTGAATGTTCTGTATATTACCTTAGATTTTATACTGTCAAGTGACTTACCCTATCCTGTTAGATTAGAGGTAACAAATGTTATTGTCCTCTCATTAATACTCTGTATTTAATTATTTTAACATCCTTTTTTTGTATAATACTGCAGGACATATTTGTGTGTCACTATTTTGCTGTGTTACTATTGGAGCTTTTCTCCCCGGGCCTCTACTGAAAATGGAGAGATATCCAGCTGGACTAGCCCGGTTAACAAATGTAAAATAAAAACAAATAAATAAATAATAAAAATAAAATACAGCTACTAGAATATTTTAAATCAAACTGAAGAAATTCAGTAGATTTTTCAGAAATGGTCCACAAACATTTCTAAAGATTCAATATTCCCCAGCCATATATAAAAAGTATCAACAAAACATTTATAAAATTTGAGGCCTTCATTTTAATATATAATTTCTCCATCAGAATAATTATATATATAGAGTTCTTCCCATCTAGACATCACAAGATTGGTGTAGCTGTTGGCAACAGGTGTGCCCATTGCTACGCCTGATATTTGATGGAAATATTCATCACTGAATGTAAACATGTTATTATTAAGCACAACATCCAGCGTTATGCAAAGGGTTGAAAGCTTATTAGTAGAAAGCCTGCCATGATGGGATAGAAATTCCCTTACATATTGCACACCTAAATCATTAAGAATAACCATAAACAAGGACTTAACGTCCAAAGTAACTAAAATTACGTCTTCCATATTCATATTATTCTTATTTTTTTAACAGCCATTGGTTCAGGGCATTTAAAAAATGGTTAGAGTCTTTAATATAACTATCACTATAAGACAAGAATCTATGAAGTTCACTCTCTAAATATTTAGACAAAGGTGTAGTAGTAATCCATCTACTACCCAAACAATAGGTCTCATAGGAGGCTTCACTAAACTTTTGTGTATCTTAGGTAAACCATATATAAAAGGTGTTACTGGGTGAGCCATATACAAAAAATTATCCAAGTCCGGTGTAATAGAATTTTAAATTAATAAATCATACAAAAAAGACTTTACAAATAATATGATTCAAGTCAGCACTAGACATTTTTTTAAAAGTAGTAAGATCTAATAAAAGCTCATACATCCAACTTGAATGGTCATTTGTATTCATAACAACTACGTTTCCTCCTTTGTCCACTGGCTTCATAATAACATCCTTTCTAGCACATAAATCAATAAACGCTTTCTTTTCACCTGCATTAAAATTATAAAATGTAGTGCTCTTAGTTTCAAAAAACATTCTATATATTTCATTTTCACATATGCTATAAAATGCTTTCATAGTAACAGTACTGTTAGAAATGAAAGTACTGGTCCATTTAATTTGATTTTCAAAACAGTTAGAGTTGTTTTTGTACTTAAGTTTCAGATCAACATTCCTAACAAATAAGCTCAACTCTGACAACATATAATATAAATATCCATCAACAGAAGGTATAAAAGACAAGCCTTTATGTAAAATAGCCAATTCAATATCACTGAGTACACTTTTGGACAAGTTTAAGACAGTAGTATTTAAAATATTCACTGTAGGAGCTAGTTGCGTATAAAGGCTGTGCAAAACATCATGTTTTGATTACAGTGAATTGGGATGCTGTAACTGGCATCATAGGTCCCTCCATTTTTACGGGACTGGAGAAGAAAGATTTTTTACCAAGAGAATTTGATAAGATCATATAGGGATATATTGTACAAGGCTGGTTAAAGATTGTGGGTGGTACCTGACTATTTCAGTAAGGTTGTCCCAGTACCTGTTGTGACACTACTATGTTGGAAATGCTTGAGGAGCTTGCTAGACTTTGAGGTACAGAGAATGACATCTTTTTCATTTCACAGGTCCATTTATACAGTACTGACATAGTAATATTAAAGGGAGTGAATTGTTGTCAGATGTTCAATGGTAGACTGGGGGAAGGGAATTCTATGATCTTGATCGGGAAGGGTGTGATAGCATGGTTAAATTTGTGTAAAAGGACATAAAAAACAAAATATCTGCTTAACATTTCCCTGGCACAGAAAAGACTGTCATAAATACCTAGGAATTTGACTAGGCTTTGCTGTAATATTCATATTAAGATTCCAATCTGTGTCCTGTGAAAACGAACTAGTGAAATAGGTCAAAGTGTGCCACAAACATACCAGCATGGAGTCCCTTGAAATCAGATAAACATTAAGTATTAACCTTCAAGTATCTGAACTGTTGGTATGTGGGTGTGAAAGGTAACTGTGTTAGTTTTTTTTTCTCATCAATTATGTTTAGGTAGCATAAAGACAGGGTGTCTGTGGTGGGACTGATGATGTTGTCCTGTATTACTGCATTTCTGAAAATGCTGTCCTTATTTATGAGTGTCATTCACATGTGCTTTAGAGTCTGTTGTTATCTTAAGCTGTTCTGTGTTGTTCTGAACATCAGATACAAGGACTGAAATCTAATAACATGTAATTTGGACTGTGAATGGTTGTTTCCCTCAGGATAATGTCAGGAGGAGGAGGAAGTGAACATCATTGTGGCTTTTAAGACTGATATTGTGTTCTTTCTGCCTCAACATAATGCTGAGTTATGTTCAGAGCAAACATTTCCTGCTTATGCCCAGTGCCGATTGTCATATCTTTTCCAGAGGAAATTGTAAGTGAACAAGCTCTAAAAGCAACCACAATAAAAGTAAACAAAAATAATCTTTCATCTGGTTAAGAAAAAAATGCTACAGAAGCCTCATTTAGGTTTAAGCAGTCCATATGTGCACAGAATATGTTTGTTAGTTTGGCATCTCAACTACTCCTATATGCTGAACAGCAATATTAACAACAGAAGAAGAAGAAACAACAACAATTAACAGCATCTTTATTAAATACAAATGTCCCTGGTGTCTCAGCAATGCCTTCGGGGAGGGGGATAAAAACACAACTGCTCTAACACCAGTTTTATAGATGCAATAATTAATAACAGTAAATAATTATGTATTTCCTGCTTAACTCATTATTAAGACCACATGGTCTTAACATTTTAAACTTCAGAATGCAAACACTTTTGTTCTGTAATAAAAATTAATTTAAATCATAATCCCCACCAGTTCTAGGTTTGACATGCAATAAAACAGAAGCAAATAAAGAAGTAGTCTTTTTTTCAATATTGAATGAATTGCAGAGACATTTAAGGGCATAAAGAAACGTGGAATCACAGGTATAAAAATCTATTCTGTCAATTCTAACCTTATTGATTGTGTCAGACATGTTTGTGACTACAGTGCAACAACTCGAATGACCTGACAGAAATACTCCTTTATTTGATGGTTGAACATAAATTACATCAGTAGCTGAAAATGAAATACAACTGTATATCAGCCTGTCACCCCAAACTTTTCCCTTTTCAATACAAGATTTGTGGTTTGAGATAAATCTTATGTTTCACTGAAAAATCATGTAATAAACAATTACAATGTTCATAAATAACTTGATCAATTCAAGCAGATAAAACATTGTATTCTGTTAATAACTCCCGTTTTCTACCAATATTTAGGTTATGAGGACTTTCCAGTCTGCCTCTATGAACTGTATGCTTATCTGCAGCAATATCATGGCTCGCAGATGACATCTTACAATAAGCTTTCATAAGAGTTTTCTCAGAATAACCCATTCTAACAAACATTGCTGCTCAGTGCTAGGAGTTTAAACAAAAAAACTACACTCCCTAGAAGCTCTCTTTACCCTAAAGAATGCTGATGTCTGTGCAGTCACTTAGACATAGTTTAAAGCCACAGAGAGCACACCAACAGAAGTTCATAGGTTACCAAAAAGGCTCATCCAGACTCTGCTACACTTTGCTGTGAAGGAAAGGTTAGTTTTGCTTTTATTTTTTTGTATTTTGTATTACTTTATTGCCTTTCTATATTTTGAATACTGTGGTCTGTTTTCTTTACCTTGTGTTTTACTTGCATTCTGCTTTAACAGCATATTAAAACGTCAAGAGACCACAGCTCTCTCTCTCTTCTGAGTCCGGCAGAATTTTTCCCGCCCTCCCACTCAGTTATAGTTGTCTTGTTAAATACCACTACCTTTCTAGTTGCCTGCCTCTTATGTTAATCTGACCATAGGTTCATAGGTTCATAGCTTCATACTAGGCTATCTGCCCTAGGGCATTTACAAGCCTGGCTTTCACCACCCTTTGAATTTAGTTTACTGTTCCCTTTTTAAGGTTTGTTTACTGTGCCTCTGTCTAGTAGTGACACAGAAGTTATTCCCGGGGTGAACCTACGATCTCCCATCCACTCGTCAAGATTCCTCTCGAAGAGAGTCAGTGAGGGGCTCTGCCTAACATGTACTGGGATTCTATTCCAGAGTGAAGGGAGCCTCTGGGTTATGAATCTGTCCATCCAGCATGTCCTATTTATTTCTGTTCTGAGGTTCAAGTCCCTCAAGAACGTAGCTCTAAGGGATTTGGATTTTCTGAGGTGGAGCATGTCCATTAATTCCAGGTTGGACATAGCTTTATACGTCAGGCATAGATCGTCTCTAAGTAGGCGGTATGCAACTGAGTAGAGCTGGAGATTCTTTAACCGAGCAGCATATGGCATCTGTTTGAATCCCTTGATCCTCTTTGTGAGATACTTTTGGGGTCTTTCTAGTTGCTGCAGGTGTCGGGTAAGGTACATCCCAAATGGGGCATATTCTAATATGGGCCTGATGAGGGATGAATAAAGGGGCACGATGACCTCTCTTGATCTAGACGTGAATCCTTTCATGATAAGGTGGGCTATATAGAAGGTCTTTCTAACCACTTTGGCAATGTGGTTGTCAAAGGAGAGATTACTATCGACTTGGGTCCCCAGGTCCCTAATTACTTCCTCCGTACTTAATGGGTTACCACCTATGTGGTAATTTGTGGGCACTTTGTTTTTGCCAAAGGGTAAGACTATACACTTTTTGGCATTTAGCTTTAGGCCATGGCTCTGGCACCAGTTATCCGTCTCTGAGACCCTTTTGAAGGATGCTTGTGTCAGCTGGAGAGTCCATTATGGTGCCCAGTTTGCAGTCATCTGTCAGCCACTGTCCTCCCATGTTAGCCTGTACCTCAGAAAAATATATACCGAACAAGAGAGGTCCCAGGACTGAGCCTTGTGGGACGCCACTTGTAACTGGTTTCGAGTCTGACATGGGTCCAGCAGTTCTGACTCTGTGGGTTCTGTCTTTGAGCCAGTTTGCAACCCATCTAGTGACATAGGGGTTTATATTTAAGCTGGATAGGTTATCTATGATGCCTGAGTGGGGTATTGTGTTGAATGCTTTTGCGAGATCCAGGTAGGCTGTGTGGACTACCTTCCTTTCATCTATGGCCTTGGTGACTGTTTCAAAGAAGTCGACCAGGTTCAAGAGGCAGGATCTGCCCTTAACAAAGCCAAATTGGGTGGGATCTAGTATCTGTAGGTCTCCAATGTCTTTGTTTATGAGTTCCATGATGATCCTCTCCATAGCTTTGCAGACTAGGCTAGTCAGGCTTATGGGTCCATAGAGGCACCACCTTTGTGGAGTGGGACCACTGTTGCTGTACGCCATTCTTTGGGCACATATCCTGTAGTAAGGCTGAGATTGTACAGCAGCTTTACGTGAGGGTTTAGTTCTTCTTGTAGTTCATGTAGGACCCAACCCGGGACACAGTCTGATCCCATTGATACTGTGTTTTTTGCTTTGGAGAGGGTGGCTTTCACCTGAGCATCTGAGATGTTAGGGAGGCAGTACTTTGCTGGGATAGATATTTGCTCTTTAGGGGGGGGGGGATTTGCACTGAACCTGTCTTCCAGGATGTTGGCAATGTCCATAGGTTCAGTGTATTTTTTGTCATTTTAGATCAACTCTGAGCATATCTGGGAGTTGCATCCCAGGTTCCTAACATAACTGAAGAAGGCCTTGTGATTATCTTTAGTTTCCTGTGCAATTTTTCTCTCGAAGCTGGCCTTGGAGGATTTTATGAGGGATCATAGTTTTCTTGCTAGTACTGATCAGAGATGCCTTCCCTTTTAGGGATTTTGCTCTATCATGTAGTAGCTTCCTCCTTCTGTTGTACACCTTATTTATGGCTGGGGTCCACCAAACTGGACACCTGCCTTTGGAAGATTGGGTCTTGATTTTGTTTGGGATAGCATGATCCATGCATTCCTGGAGGTGTCCATAGAATGCGTTTATATAGGATTCTGCAGTTTGGGCCATAGTTTCCACTTGCCCGGGGGCCCTGAAGGATTCCACCTCAGTTTTGAGAAGTGTGAAGTTTTTCACTCTGGTTTTCTGGGCTGGGGGTGGGGTCGGGATGTGGATATCCAGTGAGATTAACTCATGGTCCGATCTTAACAATGAGGGGTATACCTCTGGTATGAAGCATAGAGTCCCCATGTTGGTGATGATTAGGTCAAGTATGTTTTCCCCTCTTGTGGGAGTGGTGACTAGTTGTTCCATAGCATTTGAGTTTATAAATTCTAGGAACCTTTGGGCTAGGGTGTTGGGGCTTGAGTAATGCTCCCAGTCTATGTTTGGGTAGTTGAAGTCACCCAATATAATGGTGTTTGGAGAGATCTTCATATTCTCCAGTGTTCTCAGGAAAGCCGAGTGGGATTCCTGATTTTGAGAAGGTGGTCTGTAACATGCTACAAACTGAAAAGCAGTTTTACCCACTGTTAGTTGCACATGGATGGTCTCCAATGCTTTGTGCAGCTCCACTAATCTGGAGGTGTGGGTATCTTTGATGAATATGGATACTCCTCCTCCTTTTGTGGTTCGGTCCAAGTTTTGAGGCTGAAAAGCATGATATGAGGTATAACTTGGTAGTGCTGGAGTGCTCTCTGGAGCCTTGAACCAGGTTTCTGTCACTGCACAGATATCGATGTTCTCCATACTGAGGAGGGCTTCGAGTGCGTGCATCTTGAGGTTTAGACTTCTGGCGTTTAGCAGCATTACCATTAGTTTCTTATTCATTGTGTTGTCTATGGAGGTGGGTTTATCTTTTGAGCCTTGCCTAAAAAAGGCACTATGGGGGTGGCAAGAGCCTTTGCCAATATCCGAAAGCCCAGGGGTGACAGGTGCAAGCCATCCCTAACGAAACAACGTGGCTTGTCGAGCATGTCATCCCAGGCTGACACTGGATCCCCTTTGAATGACACCAAAATTTTAGCCAATAGTTAAAATCGATCATTTTGTCTTTATACTGTGGCATCATTCTAGGTGAGGGTAAGATGCTGCTCAAGGTCAGGGTCATACCGGCCTGGGCTACATGATCAGAGAGCTCTTCTATGTCTCTTTTCATGTAGTCCAGGGAGGTACATCTCAGGTCATTCACACCAGCATGGACAATGACTTGGTCATATTTGTACTTGCTTTGGAGTGACCTGAGTGCTTGTGTTATGTGGCGGATCCTAGCGCTCGACAGGCAGCTCACTGTGACCTTCTCTTTGTTCAGCCTGGTGAGCGGGACGTCAGTGTGTCTGACTATAGAATCAACTATTACAAGTGTATCAGGTGTGTTATTTAGCCTTAAGGGCTGCGACTGTTTGGCACACTGACTTTGTGAGCTATGTGTTGCATGTCTTTTGTTTTGGGGTAGTGTTTGCTTGGATGTCTGCTTTGGAGGTCTCTGTTGCTTAGGCAGATTTTTATTTAGGGCCTCCGAGTATGTTTTTATGTGTTTATGTGTTTGGTTTGCTGTTGTGATAGGACTATGTGAGACTGGATTTTTGATGTGTGAGGTTACCTTCTCCTCCTGACTGGTTGCACCAGTTCTGAGTTGAGAGAGCTCAGCCTCCAGTTTGGCTATATGGTTGCATCTCTCACATATATTTGAACTTGTTGGGAGGAGGAGAGGGTTGTCTGTGTACATGAGACAGTTGTAACATTGCCTCAAGATTCCCAGATTCACCAGATGGACTGGAGAGGAAACCATTAACTGACCTTTGGACATGCTAGAATAGTATAGGGAACTCCTTTATCACTGAATCAAAAAGGACCGATAGGGGACAGGGTACACGAAGGGAGTATATGAGGATGTAGTGCTTTTAGTTTACTAGTGCTGAGTTGTAAGATTGCTTATATGGGCAAGTGTAGGGCCTTAGATTGAGAATAGGGTGTTTAATTTGAGAGATAGAGCAGTTCTAAGGGAAAAAGTGAAGAGTACACTTTGTGGAGCCGGGAATAGTTTAAACCCGATTAAGAGGCGCTGCCCGATGCTGCACTATGCGCACAATCATGCAAAGCCATGCTAAAGCAGGTTTTTATGCAGGGAACTTTAAAGAGCTAGAAATTGGCCCAAAATGGCCAATAAACTACAAGATTCTTGTGCTGAAGTCACTCCTCCAGGGACAGATAGGCTGCTCAAGGCTCCCCACTCCCACTGGTGAGCAAAGAAACTTCCTTCTATCCAAGTAAAGAAATGGGCAACACAGGAACTATTCAAAAGTCCAGAATACAGCAATGCCTGTATAAGGGACTATTCTAAGTTAGGAAGGCAGGAAACAAGGATATATATATATATTTTTCTTTTTTTTCAGCAAAACAACAGGAAAAGTACAGTAAATCCAATACACAGGCTAGCGTACTTGAGTAGGCAGCCTCAACAGTTAAAATTCAAACAAACAAACTTTTAAAAGTGCAGGTATGAGAAAAACACAGAAAACAGGCTTAAAACAGGTAAATCAACAGTTTAAACTCACTTTTCGGCGAGGAAAGGTGGTCGCACAGGTAATAACAGTAAAATATACTTAAATCTTGAAAGCAGTCACTCTTTCATTTCTCTGCTGCTAGCACCACTCTGCAGGACCACAAGGAGCTGTTGCTGAGTAGGGATAGGTGAAAAACCGTGCCAAAGCGGGTTTTTATGCAGGTAACTTTAAAGAGCTAGAAATTGGCCCATAACGGCCAATAAACTACAAGATTCTTGTGCTGAGGTCACTCCTCCAGGGACAGATAGGCTGCTCAAGGCTCCCCACTCCCACTGGTGAGCAAAGAAACTTCCTTCTATCCAAGTAAGGAAATAGGCAACACAGGAACTATTCAAAAGTCCAGAATACAGCAATGCCTGTATAAGGTACTATTCTAGGTTAGGAAGGTGGGAAACAAGGATATTTTTATGTTTTTTTTCTTTTTTTTTTTCAGGAAAACAGCAGGAAAAGTACAGTAAATTCAATACATAGGCTAGCACACTTGAGCTGGCAGCCTCAACAATTAAAATTCAAACAAACAAACTTTTAAAAGTGCAGGTATGAGAAAAACACAGAAAACAGGCTTAAACCAGGTAAATCAAGAGTTTAAACTCGCTTTTCAGTGAGGAAAGGCAGTTGCACAGGTAATAACAGCAAAATATACTTAAATCTTGAAAGCAGTCACTCTTTTCGTTTCTCTGCTGCTAGCACCACTCTGCAGGACCATGAGGAGCTGTTGCTGAGTAGGGATAGGCAAAAAACCGCACCCATATATCTCATTTCCTTTCTACTTTCACTGGCTTGTGTGAGTAATCGCAAAATCATCATTTTTGAAATCCCTCCCCTTCAACTATTTAAATTTATTGGCCATCCTACTGTATTCCATAGTACCATAATACAAAAGTGACCACCCCTTTCAACCCATCTTGCTGTTTTAAAAATAGTAACTCTCTACTAAACCTAAACTTTTTGAACAGGTAAAACTTAAGTTACCTACTTTCACATCTAACTTCTCTAGTGCACACTGCAGTGTGCATTTTTTTTCATCTTACCTTTAAGCATCCCTGTGACTAGCACTTTCTCTAATACCTGCTGGAATGCACTAGGAAGACGTAAACTGATGCAAGCACTCAACTCTCCTTGTTAATAAGGAGAAATTAATAGTAGGCACTAAACAGCCTATAATTGCAAAGTACCTTGCTAAGGTAAGGGAAAACAGCTCCTGTACTTTACAAAAAAAAAAGCACCAAACCAGGCATGTCCAAGGGTCAGCTTCCGGTGATTTCTCCTGTCCAACTGGTGAATCTGGGCATACTGGACAATGCAGCAATTGCCTCATGTACACAGACAACCCTCTCATCCTACCACCCAACACTACAACCTGTGAGAGATGCACTTACATAGCCAAAATGGAAGCAAAGCTCTCTCCACCCAAGATTGTGCTAGACAGTCAAGAGGAGAAGGTTAACACCCACACTACACCTCAGGCAACACATAGCCCTTCTAAACCCACACCACCAACACCCACATATAGCAACACTAAATCCACATATGCAGAGACCCTTAACTGTAACCTGCCCAAGCAACAAGGACCTCTGAAGCAGAAACGTAAACACCAATCACAACCAAAGTGTCACAAAGTTCACAACACCAGTGTGCCACCCAGCAACAGCCCCTAAGGCAAGACAATGTACCTAACACATTAGTCATAGGTGACTCTATAGTCTGGCACACTGATGTCCCTCTCACCAGGTTGAACAAGGAGAAAATTGCAGTCAGCTGCCTGTTGGGTGCCAGGATCCGCCACATAATGCATGCACTCAAGTCACTCCACAACAAGTACAAATATGACTCTGTCATTGTCCATGTTGGAGTGAATGACTTGAGACGTACCTCCCTGGACTACATGAAAAGAGACATGGAAGAGCTCTCAGATCATGTGGCACAGGCAGGTATGACCCTAACCCTGAGTAGCATCCTGCCTTTGCCCAGAATGATACCACAATATAAGGACAAAATGATTGACTTCAACAATTGGCTAAGCTTCTGGTGTCATTCAAAGGGGATCCAGTATCTGTCTGCCTGGGATGACATGATTGACAGACCATGATGCTTTGCCAGAGATGGTCTGCACCTGTCACCCCTGGGATTCAGGTTACTGGCTAAGGCTCTTGCCACCCCTATAGTGCCTTTTTTAGGCAAAGTTCAAAGGACAAAACCACCACCATAACAGGAACAAACATGCAAAATCTGAAGGTGATGCTACTCAATGCTAGAAGTCTAAACCTCAAAATGCAATCTCTCGAGGCACTCCTAAAAATGGAGAACATCGATATCTGTGCAGTAACTGAGACCTGGTTCAAGGCTCCAGAGAGCACCCCTGCAATACCAGGCTACAACTCTTACCACACTTTTCGGCCACCAAACCAGGACAGAAACACTAAAGGTGGAGGAGTGTCAATATTCACCAAGGATATTCACACCACCAGGCTAGTTGCCCAACACAATGCATCTGAAATTCTCCAGGTGCAACTAACACTAGGTAAGACTGCAATCCAAATTGTAGCTTGCTACAGATCCCCACCATACCCCAAGATTCTCACTACACCTTTCTAAACATACTGGAAAATATTAAGATAGAACCAAACACCCTAATACTGGGTGATTTTAACTACCCTGCCATTAACTGGGAAAACTACTCATGTACCAACACCTTTGCCCAACGGTTCTTGGAATTCATAAATTCCAATGCCCTGGATCAACTAATCCATAGTCCCACCAGGGGCTCCAATATCCTAGACCTGGTCATTACCAGCATGGGAAATCAATGCTCCACAACTATGGTCACCCCCTCGTTAGTCAGGTCTGACCATAAGCTAATCACCCTTAACATCCACATCCCACCCCCACCCCCAGTAAGGAAACCTCCATAAAAAACTTCTCCAAAGCCAACTTCATGCTATTCAAGTCAGAAGTGACAAACGTCATGACACCCATGCAGATGGGAACTGAAAGTTCAAATGCTGAATCCTACACTAAGGCACTGTACGAGCACATCCACTCATGCATGAATAGTGCCATCCCAAATAGAACCAAGATGCTCTCATCCAAAAAAATGAAGCCAATCTGGTGGTCCCCTGCCATAAACAAACTTTACAACAAAAGGAAGAAACTGTTGCAGAAAAGAGGAAAATCCCAGGATGCAAAAAACTCCCTTACCAGCCTCAGTAAGAAACTGATATCCCTCATAAAATCCTCCAAAGCTAGTTACGAAAATAAAATTGCCAAAGATTCCAAAGACAACTACAAGGCATTCTATAACTATGTCAAGAATCTAAATGGCAATACTCAGATCTGCTCTGAGCTAAAACAGAATGGCATTAAATATACTGATCCCAAGGATATTGCCAATATCCTGGCAGATCGATTCAGTGCCAACTTCACCCCCTTTCACCCCCTAAATGGCCCATCTCAATACCGGAAGATTGCCAAATTCTTTTAATAATGGCCACACAGGTAAAAAAAACGCACTCTCCAAATCTAAGAACACAGCATCCATGGGACCAGATGACATCCCCGGCTGTGTATTACATGAACTACAATATGAACTGGCACCTCACCTAAGTGTCATGTTTAATCATAGCCTCACCTCCAATTTTGTGCCCACTGAGTGGTGCAGAGCTACAGTTATCCCACTTCACAAGGGGGGATCCACCTTGGATCCCAGAAACTACTGTCCCATCAGTCTGACAAGCCTTATCTGCAAGGCCACGGAGCGTATTATCATGGAACTTATAAACAAAGACACTGGCAACCTTCAGACACTGGATCCCAGTCAGTTTGGCTTCGTGAAGGGCCGATCTTGTCTCCTGAACCTGATTGACTTCTTTGAATCAGTCTCCAGAGCCATGGACAAGGTTAAGGTGGTCCACACAGCCTATCTAGACCTTGCCAAGGCCTTTGACACCATCCCCCACTCTGGAATCATAGATAAACTTACTAAGTTGGGCATTAATCCCTACGTCACCCAATGGGTTGCTAACTGGCTTACTGATAGAACCCACACTGTAAAAGTAGCCGACTCCAAATACAGCTCCAGACAAGTGACAAGTGGAGTACCTCAGGGTTCAGTCCTGGGACCGCTCTTGTTTGGCATCTACTTCTCTGAAGTACAGGCCAACACTAAAGGACTCTGGCTAACAAAGTTCGCAGATGACTGCAAACTGGGAGCCATTATTGAATCCCCAAATTATGTGGATACTCTACAAAAGGACCTAACAGAAACAGATGCTTGGTGCCAGAGCCATGGGCTCAAGCTCAATGCCAAGAAATGTATAGTTATCCCATTTGGGAAAAAACATGTATCCATGAATTACCATATAGGTGGCAGTACACTAAACACTGAAAGTGTGATAAGAGACTTAGGGACACAGGTGGACAGTGGTCTCACCTTCGATAACCACAGCACCACAACATTCAGGAAATCCTTCTATGTGACACACCTTATCACTAAGGGCTTTTCATCCAGGAAAAAGGAGGTCATTGTCCCACTGTACTCATCCCTCATTAGACCCATTATAGAATACAACGCCCCATTTGGTATGTACCTCTCAAGACATCTGCAACAACTGGAAAGGCCACAGAAATACCTCACTAAAAGAATCACAGGCCTAAAGCAGATGCCCTATACTGACTGCCTTAAAAAACTCCAGCTATACTCTGTCGCATATCGTCTACTCAGAGGTGATCTCTGCTTAACATACAAGGCCATGTCAAACCCAGAGCTGTTGGACATGCTACACTTAAAGAAATCCCAATCCCTCAGAGCCACATGCTCCAGGGATCTAAACCTTGTCATCACAATAAACAAAACATGCTGGAGGGATAGGTTCCTGACCCAGAGACTCCCCAGACTCTGGAATAGATTGCCCATACATGTCAAGCAGAGTGCCTCTTTGGCCCTCTTCAAAAGGAACCTTGACAATTGGATGGGAGAAAGGAAATTCACCCTGGGGATCACGTCAGTTGCCCTGCTAGACAGGGGTCCAGGGAAGTAAATAGTGTGGGAAGAAATAGCCAGGGAATTGTTATAGCTAGGCTTGTATAGGCCCTAGGGTTGATAGCCTAGTACCAACCTATAAACCTATGAACCTATAGGTAGGTGCTAGGCTATCGGCCCAAGGGCCTACATAAGCCTAGCCAACAAGGTTCCCTGGCTTACACCACCCAAGAAAAGTTATTTTCCTGTGCCACTGTTGACCAGAGACATAGAAGTGATCCCCGGGGTGTATTTCCTATTTCCCATCCACTCATCAAGATTTTTCTTGAAGAGTGCTAATGAAGAACTTTGCTTGACATAGATGGGTAGCTTGTTCCAGAGTATGGGAAGTCTCTGGGACAGGAATCTATCCCTCCAGCATGTCCTGTTTATTGGGTGACAATGTTTAGGTCCCTCGAGCGTGTAGCTCTGAGGAATTGGGAAATTGTAACCCATTCCCATACCAGAAGTCGAACCCGGGCTGCCTGGGTGAAATTCAGGAATCCTAACTGCTATACCATATGGGACAGCCCCAGTACAAGGTTATAATGCCTTCAACACATTTAGGCCAACTACTTCACAGGCAGGGACTAAAGGTGGAGGTGTGTCTATTTACATCAGAAATAAATATACTTCAAGGCTGGTCAAACAGGACAATGCACTTGAGCTGCTCCATATTCAAATCACCATAGGTAAAATCCAATACCAGTTCCTTGCAAGCTATAGGTCTCCCTCTATGACCCAGGAAACCCATACCATGTATTTAAACTTATTTGAAACACTAACCATCCAACCCAATACCATTTGTATGGGTGAATTTAATTGTGCAACTATTAACTGAGAATGCTATATGACACCAACATACATGCACAGAGATTCCTAGATTTTGTAAAAACAAACTCCCTGGACCATATAGTCATTACACCAACCAGGGGTGCAACCATACTGGATCTGGTCCTCACTAATATGGAAGAATGGTGCACACCCCCTACTGTAATGTCTTCACTGGTAATGTGAGACCACAAAATTGTCTCCTTTGAAGTAAAAATAACACCTGGACCCTCAGCTAAACCTGGACTATTTAGAAAATATGCTAAGACTAATATCCTGCTATTAAATGAGAACCTAGCAAACTTTCAAGCCCCCATAAACCCTGAGAACACTGCTGCCCATGCAGAACCATTCACAGAAACCCTGTATAAGCATGTTAATAGCTGCATAGAGGGAGCTGTACCCACCATGAAGAAGTACAGACCTAACTCAAAAAACAAGCCACCCTGGTGGAACCACAAAATCAATAGGCTGTATAACAGAAGGAAGAAAATCATGGCAAAAATTTGGAGGTGCGGCACGCAGCAGGATAAAAGCACTCTCATCAAACTAAAAAAACAATGCAGAGGACAAATAAAGCCTACCAAAGCCAAATTTGAGCTATGTTTGGCCTCACAGGCCAAGGAAAACCACAAACTATTTTTTAGCTATGTCCACAATGTCAAAGACAATACACAGTTGTGTGCACAGCTCACTGTAAATGGAGCCACCTATACTGAGCCAGAAGATATAGCAAACCTCCTGGCTGATAAATTCAGCTCCAACTTTACCCCTCTCTCTCCTCTACCTTCCCTCAGGAAATATCATCAGATATAACTCCCCCTATTATCATTAGGGAACAGGTCCTTAATGCTCTCTCTAAGACCAAGAACACTGCAGCAATAGGCCCAGACTGTATCCCAGGATGCCTTCTAAATAGCATGAAACATGACCCACCACAGCTTCTGGAATTACTATTTAACTGCAGCCTCAAACAGGCTTCGTACCTCATGAATGGAGAAAGGCAACAGTCATCCCTCTGCACAAAGGTTGGCCATCTATAGACCCTGAAAATTACAGACCCATAAGTCTCACTTGACTTACATGTAAAGCCATGAAAAGAATTATCATGGAGATGATCAACCTCTACACATTGGACCCAACCCAATTTGGTTTTGTCAAGGGCAGATCATGCCTATTCAACCTGGTGGGCGTCTTTGAGAATGTCAGCAAAGCAATGGTTGAGGGCAAAATCATTCACACTGCTTACGTTGACCAGGCCAAGGGATTTGACACAATATCCCACTCGGGCATTCTTGACAAACTGAAGAGGTTAGGTACAAACCCATATGTCACCTGGTGGATAGTCAACTGGCTCACACACAGGACCCAGGAAGTTAAAACTGGGGATTCCACTTCTACAACGAGTCCATTCACAAGTGGAGTCCCTCAGGGATCAGTCCTTGGACCGCTCCTTTTTAGTATTTACTTGTCAGAAGTCAAGGCCAATGTCAGTGGTCTCTGGCTAACTAAATTTGCACATGATTGCAAATTAGGAGCTGTCATTTAATCTCACACTGACACAAAATTTCTCCAGGAGAGGCTGACACAGACAAACAACTGGTGTCTTAGCCATAGACTAAAACTGAATGCCACAAATGCATAATAGTATCCTTTGGGAAGTCACCCATCCTTGGTAACTATCATATTGACACCACACCCCTTAGAGCTGACCCAGTAGTCAGGGACTTAGGGACACGCATAGGCAGTAATCTAGCCATTTGCCATCATGTGTCTACAGTGGTGAGGAAATCATTCTATGTTGCACAAGTTATAAACAAAGGTATGACATCTAAGTCCAAGGAGGTCATTGTTCCACTGTACTCGGCATTCATCAGACCTGTCATTGAGTACAGTGCCCTCTTTGGTATGTACCTAACCAGGCATATCCAACAATTGAAATGTCCACAGAGGATCCTCACTAAAATAATACAGGATGTAAGTAAAATGTCCTATGCAGGCTGCCTCAAGGCCCTATCCCTGTATTCTGTCTCCTACAGGCTTTTGAGGAGAGATCTATGCCTGGCATACAGGGCATTGCCAGACCCCACTCTGATGGATCTCCTGCATATCTGCAAAACAAGCAGCACAAAACTTACCTGTCCTAAAGACTTAAACCTTGCCTGTGATATAAATAGGACCTGCTGGAGAGACAAGTTTGTATCCCAGAGACTACCCCATCTATGGAACAGGTTCCTCGTCCATGTGAAGCAGAGTTCCTCTGTAACCCAATTCAAGTGCAACTTGGACAATTGGATGGGAAGCTGGAAATTCGTCCTTAGTTTGGCACCTATGTCTCTGATGGAAACAGGTAACCTGTAAATGGTTCATCTCTCAGGCCCCTGCTTACACTCATCATTGGGTTGCATGGCTAGGCTTAAAAAGGCCCTTGTGGTTGTTAGCCTAGTGAACACTTATGAAGCTATGAACCTACATACTAAAAAGTTGATGAACTTAAGATAAAAAAAAACTTATTTCTGAGCACAGCCTTTACCTCTTAACATTTCACCATATGGCAAGGAAGAAATTGCGTGAGGGGGAGGGCAGCTAGTGCCATGTAAAAAGTCAACAGTGCCAGTACGTTTTCTAAATATTTTGCTGCAGTTATCCAGAACATGCAAAGTGTCATCTAAATAGTTCATGTTTTCCAAGACTACTTCCTCCACAAACTTAAAACCATAATTATTCACATTCCTACCACAAATGGAAGCATCTACATACTCAAGTCCGCCATTACAATAAATAAATAAATCATCAATGGAACAATAATATCCGTGAACAAACTGGATATAAAAATGATTTACATAAATATAATCCTGTTCACATGTGCACATAGTCAAATTGGCGTAACTTGGAGCAAATAGGGCATCCATAGCAGTGCTCACCTTTAGATGATAAACTTGATCAAAAAATGCAAAAAAATTATGTTAGCAAAAATGTGTTCCCTCAATTAGACACACCACAGAAGGACTATCTTGTAAAAACCTACAAATAGAGTGAAGACCATTAGTATGCCTAACATTGGTGTACAAGTTCTGTACATCCAGTTTTAACCAATACAGTCCTGGCTGGCAAACAACATCTTTCATTTTGACCAACAAATTCCTTGAATCCTAAATATACGCATTCCTATATGTATTGCACAGAATATGTTTAGAGTATCATTTGCTGGTGTTGGAAATATGTAGATAATCACTGGGTTCTACTGAAGACAGAGGAGTCTGTTTTGCCACATATTCTTTATTTTTCTTTTGCCAAAGGATAACAGTCTTGGGTGTGTACTGTTGGTATAATGATACAAACAATTATGACTGGGTATTGTGTATTTACAACATGGCAGTAGAATGGGACTGACATTCTAAATATATAGAGGTAAATCTTACTGAAAGAACTCTCTTTGGGTTCATAAGTTACTGAAGTGTTAACTTGCTATGTGGCGTGGAGGTAATCTACAAGTTTGTTTAGTTTGGTTGTTGTCTTAATAAAGAGAAGACATGCTTTTGGTAAGCTATGCATAATTCTCAATGGATATTATGGTATTTTTAATCTCCAGACCTGCTAATGGGGTGTAAATTGATTTAATATTACATTTAATATTTTATAATATGCATGGCTAAGGCTTTGTGAGTTCAGTTGTAGTATTTCCATACTATTTTCAGGACTGTGGCTGTACTGAATAAATACAAATGTATCCTTTTTATTCATTTGAAGCTATGAAATTCTGTCATAGAGTCATCATTTTCTTTGTATTAATTAGCAATGGTGCAGTGTTTTGAAGTAAGCAAATGAAGTCACATAGTACCTAGCTGAGAAATGTGCACTGGATAGGTCTTTTGAAGACATAGGATTTGGGTGGAAGCTTTTGAGATCTGGTCTGGCCCTTTTTGTCTGTAGTAGCCTCTAACTTGTAAAAAAAAAGACAACATTCTCATTATGCCAAAAAAAAAGTGTATAGCACGGAAACTCCTTCTTCCCATTTGTTACCTGTTGGCAGTATAACTGCCATATCAATATTCCTTGCATAATTTCACAGTGATCTTTTTCTTCAACCAAGATTTATACTTCTTCTATAGTTTGTCCTTTTTGTTGTATTTTCCTTTTTGTTCTGTTACTTCTTACTCATTTTATAATTGTTTACAACCTATATGTTTATATGGCATGAAAGATAGTTGTAGGAATTTAATTCTCTTTCAAATTATTGCCTACTGCAATGAGTACATTATATGATTCTCTTAACTTTTAGAAAAAGTTTTATAAGCAGTTGATGTTAAACCTAGTCATTCAATCAATCGATCAATCAATTACAAAACAAATAAATGAAAAAGTTACTATGACTGTCTAAGGTTTATGTAATACCCAGAAAGATGTTTTCTCTTCTGAAGCATGAATGCCAAAACCCCTGACATGCAATAATGCTGAAAACAAATGCCCAAAGCACATAAGAGTAACCCCCTGCCTTACTGAGCTTATATGTACCAACTCCACAGTCACAGCAACTGCAGGAAGGAAAAAATCTCCCAAAACAAACTGCTCGCACACACTTAGAAATCACACCAGCATTGGTTTTGTAGGGAAAATAGTCATTAGAATTCTGTTCCTCAGAGTCTTGTGTGTTGAGCACCTGATTTTTTAATGAAAAGTAAACTAGTGACAGGTAGAGAAGCCAGAAGGGATTGTGTGTTTGGCTGCTAGGTGTTATTGGGTTCTTGATACCATGGGTTTGTTTAGAATAATGTGGTGTAGTAGAATTTTGGGGTCTATATTAGAACATCGAAAGTTTAATTGTTTGAATCACCAAAGGTCAACCTTTAATGATCGAACCATTAAAATTTCGAATGTTCACAAAAAATAAATAAAAAAAAAGAAAATCTAAAGGGTGTTGGCAGGGGGGCAAGCCCCCCTGCACCCCCCTCACCCCCGCTACTTAAATATACTAACTCTGAGACCGCACTACATTGAAGTAAATGGAAATCTCCCCTTACAGAGATTTCTATTTACCCGTTCGACATTCTGCACTTTCGCTATTTTTGTGGTGACAATGTCAGATTCAACATTGTCGGCTTTCGAGAATACAATAGGTAACCAAATTTTGAAGGGCGTGCAATATGGTTACTCTACTACCTTTTTTGGGTCAAGGGTTTTGTGTATGAGTCTGCTTTGAGAAGTACAATTAAATTTGGTAGGACTGGGCATAATAGTGATGGATACTATTCTATTACTTTCATATCTGGCACAAGATATACCTATAGCGTACATTACCCAGTTATCCTCCCTGATTTTATTTTGACTGGGAAAATTCAAAAAATGAATTTGCCTACATACTACACAAAAATATCTTCTTGACAAATTGCTTATTACTGCACTTGCTTTTGATTTAATGATGATGATATACAAAAGAGTGACAGCTGATAAGAACTGAGATTTCTGTGCAACCATTTTGCTCATGGATATTTTAAAGCAGAAAGGATGATATTCTACCCATGGAAGAGCATCTGAGTAATGATTTTTTGCTTGTTTTTTTTTTTTTTTTGTTTGTTTTGTTTTTTGTTGCAATAAAGAAATAATTTGCTGATAATTTGCTGCAGTAATGAAGATAAGAATAATTACATAACTGGAATTTAATAAAATGGGTTAGAAAAAGTCGCTTCACAGAAAGTAACAATAAAAATAATTATGTTGTGCATATGCTGTTGTATCTGTGGATTTTTTGTTGGAATTTTAACATTTTCATTACTAAAGCATTGCATATCCTCTGCATTTAAAATAATATGTTACACTGAAGAATTCTGTTTCTTCTAACGTAATATCTGCTTATATCTATCTATATACCCATCCATCCAGCGTCAACCCCTTTTTTCCCATTTTTGCACATGGGGTTGGGGTGTCACTTCAACAGTGACAATCATCTAGAGTCAAGGTTTACACTGCCAAGTGGCTAGCCCTGCCGCAGTAGTTCTTTAACACCACACAGTTACATGCACACTCACACCTAAGGCCAATTTAGAGCGAAAAGGTCAGTGTACTGTATGTCTTTGGAATGTGGAAGGAAACTGGAAAACCCAAAGGAAATCCACACAAACAATGGGACTACATGCAGACTCCACAATGAAGGCACCCCAGCCAAGAAGTGAACCAGGGAACCTATTGCTGTGAGGAGACAACACTATCTGCTATGCCGCTGTGCCACTGTGGCACTCCTATTGATTTATGTATGTATATAATTATTAAATGAACTGTATAACTTTACTGCAGGACAGCTGAGATGCATGAATCACACTTGCAGGGAATTTGCATAAAACATATACATATATATATATACATATATATATATATATATATATATATATATATATATATATATATATATATATATAAAATGCTTGACCATAGTTTAAGCATATTCTTTTCTATTCCATTGACAGCAATATATTATTACCTGTGTACAGAAGACAGAGAACTGGGATTCATAGGCAAATCGGTTCATAGGTTTAGAGGAGATTACTAGGCTAATAGCTGAAGAGCCCTTAAAAGCCTATACAGTTTTACCCAGATTTTACCTAATTTTCTATCCCTAGGGGAAAGATAACAAGGGTCAGCAAGTGGGGTTTTGACTATTTTTACAGACTACCTCTGTCCATAAGGGATATGGGCACCACCCCAGGAGTGAATTTGTGATTTCCCATCCATTGGTCCAGATTGTGCTTGAAGATGTTCAAGGAAGGGATCTGATTCAAGTGAAAAATAAATGTATTCCAGAGGAAGGACAATCTCTGGGACACATATGTGTCCCTCCAGCCTGATCTATTCATGTCAGAGATTAGATTTAAATCTTTGGAGAGGGTAATCCTCGTACAGTTAGTTTTGTGAATATGAAACATGTCCATCAGGGCTAGGTCAGAGACTCCCTTGTAGGTCAGGCACAGATCACCCCTTAGTAATCGGTAGGAAACTGAATACAGTGACAGCTTTTAATTGGTCCATATATGACATGCTGGTTAAACCCTGTATTTTTTTTTTGGTGACAAACCTCTGAGGATGGTCCAACTGTTACAGGTGCCTGACGAGGTACATGTCAAAAGGTGCTTTGTATTTGATTATTGGTCTGATGAGGGCTGAGTATAGTGGTACTATGACATCCTTAGATTTGGATGCCATGCCCTTGTTATAAGCTGAGGCACATAAAAGAAAATGTTCAGATTACCATCTATCTAAGTACGCAAATCTCTCAGTACTGGGTCCACGTTTTAGGGGGGTGATATCAATGTTGTAATTTGCAGGGGTATTTAATTTCCCAAAGGGTTTTATTATGCACTTCTTTGCATTTCATTTGAGGCCATGGCTCTGATCCCAATCATTAATCAGCATCAAATATTCTGTAGGATATCAGCTTTACATGGGGAGTCAGTGATTGCCACAAACTTGTAGTTATCAGCAGCCTTGGTCAACCAAAGGCCATCTGCATTTGCCTTGACATCTGTGAATTATATACCAAAGAGGAGGGGGGACAGCACTGAGCCCTGTGCTAATCCTCTGGTGATTAGCTTCTTGCTGGATGAGGATTCTCCCTCTCTAACAATGTGTCCTATCCATGAGCTATTTGGCTATACATCTGGTGATGTAGAGGTTTATGCCCAATCTTTTGAGTTTATAATACTCAAATGGGATATAGTGTCAAATGCCCTGGCCACATGAAGGTAGGCAGTATGCACTGTCTTACCTTCATCCATGGCCTTCATGACCATCTCAAAGAAGTGCACAAGACTGAGCAGGTAGGACTTGCCCTTGGCGAAGCCGAAATGGGTTGCATCTAGAGTCTGGAGATTTCCTGTGTTGTTGTTAATCAGGTCCATGATTATCCTTTCCATAGTCTTGCATATGAGACTACTCAGACTTATGCATGGGAGGTTTCCTGGGTCAGTTGATAGTCCTCCTTTGTGCAGATGGATGACTGTTGTTGTCCTCCAGTCTACCAAGACAAAGCTTGTCTGGAGACTGTGGTTAAACAAAGACCTGAGTGAGTGAAGCTGTTTAACAGGCACTCTGGAATTCTGTTAGGGCCCATTTGCTGATGTGTTTATAGCTCTGGAGAGAGCAATGATGATCTCTTCTTTTGTGATAACAGGCAAAGGAATGATAGAGGGTATTTCATGAGGAGTGATCAGAGGTAATAAGGGGTAAAATCTGAGCTGAATTTATCAGCAAGCAGGTTTGCTATTTCTTCTGACTGAGTATAGGTAGTGCCATCTCCTGCCAATTAAACACATTGTTGAGTGTTTCCCATAAGATTTTGGACAAAACCAAAAAATGTTTTGAGGTGTTTTGAGGTATCCTTTGTGTATTTAGTTTTTGAAGACTTGACTAATTCCCTGACTTGCTTGTTGAGACTAATCATGGATATTTTTCTCGGTTATGCACCCTCCCACTACAGGAACTTCCTCCTTCTGCTGTATAGTCTATTTATGCCAGGGGTCCACCAAGGTGGCTTGTTTTTCCAGCTAGACCTGAGTTTAGTTCAGTCAAGTACTGCCATTTCTATACAGTTGTTTAAGTGGTTGGACAGGACATTCATTTATACTTCTGCATAGGCCTACATATTTTTTAGGTTAGGGGGAGCTTTAAAATTATTTGGTATAACTTATTTGAAGGCCTTGGAAAAATTCTTTATGATTTTAGTGTATGATGGGGATTCTATCAGCACACCGATTTATGATCTGATCTTACCAATGAGAACATTACTCTGGGGGTGGGGTACAATGCTCCCCCATGTTTGTTAGCACTGTGTCAAGGATGTTTGAGCCCCTAGTGGGAGTGCAGACAAGTTGTTTCAATGCATTTGCATTGACAAAGTCTATGAATCTCTGAGCCTACATGTTAGTGGTCATATATGCTTCCCAGTTTATGGAGAGAGAGTTAAAATTACCCATGAGTAGTGTGTTGGGCTATATGGTAAGTGATTCTAGTATCTTCAGGTATGTGGAGTGGTTCATGGTTGGGGACCTGTAGCTAGCGATGATCTAGTATGAGATTTTGCCTATGGACATGGAGTAGCTCAAGCGAGTCATCCTGCTTGACCAATCTAGAGGTGTGATTGTTTTTATGTAAATGGAAGCATCTCCCCCTTTTGTTTTTTCCTTTTCAGAGGGTGGTCCGAATGTGTGATAGACATTGCAGCCTTGCACGGTTAGGGTCCTTTCTGCAGCTTAGAACTACACATAATATAGCTACCCAATTCAATAAATACTTTACTAAATCCATACTAGCCTTATCTAGAAAGCAGCCACCCTCCCCAACATTAGACAGTCCAAGTCCTAGTAAAGCTGAAACCACCTTTTCTGTTTAGCCAGTCTCAACTGTAACAATAAAAAAATGCTTAGTAAACTAAAGCCCACCACTCTAGCCACAGACAGTTTGCTACCCCAATATCTAAAAATAGCAGTCGAAGCAGTAGCATACCCAGTTTAAATACTTAGATCCGTAGTTGAACACCAAATCCCAACCTTATGGAACACCTCCTATATAATTCAATTTCACAAAGGAGGCAATTATTCTGACCTAGCCAACTACTGACCTATTTCTATCTTATCCCCTCTGTCCAAAGTATTAGAGAGAATTGTCTATAGACAACTCATGCACTACCTGCAAACAAATAACCTATTAACTCAATCACAACATGGTTTCCATCCACATCACAGTACAACCACTGCCCTGTTATATTTTACCAACACAATAAATCTACACAGAAACAATCACAAATATGTGTCGTCTATTTTCTTAGACCTATCGAAAGCCTTCGATATGGTCTCCCATAGCAAACTCCTAACCACCCTTTCTTCACTAAACTTTTCCCAGTCTGCTCTTGACTGGTTCCAAGACTATCTGACTGGATGCCAGCAAGCAGTATGATGGCAAGAAAATATATCATCCCTTCTACCTACCACCATAGGTGTTCCCCAAAGCTCCATACTAGGCCTCCCCTTTTTCTCATTATTCACAAACAACCTCCATACCTCAGTCCCACATGTATCCCTAATTCAGTATGCCAATGAGTCCACAGTAATTTTTGCTGGCCCTACTATTCAAGAATTACATGTGTTCACCCAAAACTCCTTTCTTGCAATCGAAACATGGCTGACAAGACTCCCACCTCATCCTGAACCCCAACAAAACAAAACTTATGCTATTTCACCTGACCAAAACTACAACAGGCCCCTCTTCTTTCACTATGAAATCTGTCAACAAAACCAGAGTCTCTCCCACTGCCCATACGAAGATGTTAGGAGTTGAAATAGACAGTAACATGAGATTTGATTTCCACATATCTCAAATCATAAAAAAAGTGCACAAAAACTAGGTACTCTGTATAGAAATAAATTTTACCTTACCAATACCACAAAAGCCACAATAGCTCAAACACACTTAATCTCAACCCTACTGTATGCATCACCTATACTCACCAACCTTAGAAAATCTGACCTTGCAAAACTTGAAACCTGTTATAATAAAATCGTTAGATTTGCAACCAACTGAAACTCCAGGTCTCATCACTGTAGAGCCCACAAGCAGCTCAACTGGCTTGAGTTTTCCCAACTCCTACTTTACACCCAATTAACCATGGCCAAAAAATGACTCCATCAGAAAGAAAAGACACTTGCCCTGAAAATCTGCTATCACCATACTCCAGTACCAGAACATTACAATCCAATAATAAATCCCTGTTAAAAGTTTCCACTGCCAATAATTAGGCTGGGGAATCCCTCTACTCCAACTGTATCGCTAAAATCTGGAATACTTTACCTCCCAGTGTAATATCCACCACCACCTCAGCACAATTTAAGCATTTACTAAAAGTCGTTTATTCAAAAACTGGATGTGTCCATGTATGGCTCCTGACTAATCTACCTGTTCCTTATGTTGATACTATATTGGATTCAGTCTTGATAATTGTACTTACAAACACAAATTATATTTATTATTATGTTTAATTATGCCATGTGTCTCACTTTGTATATTTAACTGTGTTCTACTGTGTATGTGGAGCTTTTCTCCCCATGCCTCTGCTGAAAAAGGACTTGTGTCCAATCTGACTTTCCCATTTAACAAATGTAAAATAATAAATAAATAAATAAATAAAATCTCTGTACCTGCACAGACATCCAAATTCTCCAGGGTGAGGAGAGCTTCCAGGGAGTGCAGTTTCTTGTTAAGACTTCTAGCACTGACTAGTAGCACCTTCAGCTTGGCATCAGAAGAATTTGTTATGTTGGTAGGTCTGTTGGTTTGGCACTGCCTAGAAAAGGCACTACAGGGGTGGGTGATGCCTTGATAAGTATTTGAAAGCCTAGTAGCGATAGGTGCAGACCATTTCTGGCAAAACAGCATGGATTGTCGATCATGTCATCCCAGGCTGACAAATGCTGGATGCTCTTAGAATAACACCAGAAGCTAAGCCAATTATTTAGGTCAATCATTTTTTGTTTGCATTGTGGTATCATTCTTGGTGAGTGTAGAATGCTGCTCAATGCGAGGCTCACACCAACCTGTGACATGTGTTCATGTCTCTCTTCATATAGTCCAGGGAGGTGTATCTCAGGTCTTTCACATCCACAGGGATTATGACTGAGTCATACTGGTACTTGTGGTTGAGTGATCTGAGTGTCTGCATGATCTGGTGAATACTGGCCACTGACAGGGAACTGTCTGTAACCCTTTCTTTATCCAACCTGGTGAGGGGGGCATCTTTGTGTCTCAGGATGGATTCTCCTATGACCAATATGTTTGAATGTGTGGTGTTTCACCTTAGGGGCTTTCTTACAGAGACACGGTGTTGGTGTTGTCTTGGTTTTGTTTGTATGTGGTTTTTGAGGGCAGTGTATGGGAAGCCTATAGGGTTTTGGTAAGCTACTTTTGAGTACTTTCACATATGTGAGCTTATGTGTCTAGACCTTATTTAGTGAGGGAAATGATGTGTGTGTGCTGACAACCAGTTTGCTGTTTCATTTGTCAGTATGTGAGATTCATGTCTCAGTTTTCCTAGTGTAAATAAATCTTCACATATTCCGTTTGTTTGTTTCAGGATTAAATGGTTGTCAGTATACATGAGACAATTGCTATGTGGTCTCATGATGCTAATGTCCAACAGGCTGGCCATAGAGATAGCAGGAAAGTGCCTATCCATTGTTTCAGGTTTCGTACTATGGGTTTAACTGGGGAGAAGAGTGGGGGTGGGGGTTTAACTGGACAGGGATGATGGCACATGAAGAATGAGTGCTATACTCAGTGTGAATTGCAGCTATCCAACATGGTGATGCTACTCTGCAGGCCACTCAGATACTCCTAGAACAGCAGGGGGCATCTATACAGGGCACTGATAACTGGTGATGCACAGAGGGCAGCCTAGCGCAAACACTGGGATATACAGAATCAGGAAAACAGGTTTTACAACAGCAAGTCTCAGGAAAACACTTAATAAGCTTTCAGCCAGCAACCCCCAACTCAGATAGGTTTGCTACAGCACACTTCAGCCATAAGAGTGCAGTCAGAAAACCCTCTTAGTGTAAAAATGCTGGCTTTAGAGCTCAAACACAGGAAAACCACACAATGTAGATGCTACTGTCCTGTAAAACTAGCAGACAATGTAATTAAGTACTACAGCAGTAGTGGAAACACTTCAGATTCGAAACTCTACTAAAGTGCAAGAAATCTAACCATTAATACAGAATTCAGATGAAATACAGTAAAAATCAAAAGAAGTGCAAAATGATACTTATTTTCATTCTTTAAGCAGTGCAAGGCTTTAGATGCAGTTGTGAGGGAATGTTCTGTTATGAGGTAATCTGGTGGAATACTGTAGGAAATCTTGACTTATTTCCCAAATGCCAACCATTTGCCAATAGCAGACACCTGCCATTAACTTGTCTGTTATTAGACCCTCCTCCTAGACTCTGATACCAGCATAAGATATTTCTACTTGGACAGCATCAGTACCTTAAACTGACTAGTCAGTTTGGCTGAATCAGTTAACATAATCCATCTCTATCTGCAGATGGTTATATTTCCTGGCCTCACAACCCCTACCCAGCAATGTGTCAGTGATTGGAAAGCCCCAGTTGACTATATGTATACTTTCCTTTTTTTTAACACAGTGACTCTGGAATCCTCCCTTTAATGTAGTAATTTATGAACTCTGCCTCCCTCACCCTCCTGCATATTAGTGATTTGGGGTCTCAAATAGTCTGTATGTTACTTTTTGAAAGTGGTACAGTCCTTTAATCCAGTAACATATCTGATGAGAAAAGGGAAAAGTGCCTCCTTCACTTTTTCCATGAGTGATCGGACTGTCATTTTCATCTCTTGGTTGCTCCTTTCTGTGTCAACACTTCACAGCATCCCATACAGACCCCTTTGCTTACCCCAGATTTACATGCATATTACTCCTCTGCTCTGGTATAACACACTGTGTACCTAGTTTGTCCCATCATTATGCTGATGATGAGCATGATGATTCTGTTCAAGGATCATACCTCATTGGCATGGTACAGGATAGCCATTCTATCAAATATGCTAGTTATTTCATTATGTTGTTTGGACAAGGTGATCTTCTTGGTTTCTCACAGTTACTGTCTCTTTATCCTGTATATGGTTTACAACATGGCAAAACATGGGTTTGTACTACTGCAAACCTATTGCCATGCCTTTATTAACAGCATGCTGGTCATTGGTTATGGTTTCTAATAGACAGTTCAAGGGCCAAGCTTAAGTACCAAGCAGCGCTTACTGTCCATATGGATTCTGTGTGTTCCTCCCTTGACTCCATTCATGTTTTAGTAGTACTCCAGTTTGCTTCCATTTCCCAAAAATGCTCAAGCAAATTGTATATACTAAACTGTCCAGAAATATTGCATTTTCTTTGCAATTAGTGGGTTAGATCATGGCTGTAGAGTGTCTTAGATGGACATGGTCCCTTACTTTCTAAAAGGAGACATCGATAGCGTGACATGTTCGCAGTTCTTTGCACGTGTCATTTCCTTCCTTCCTTCTCCTCCTCCTTAGAGTAATTGTTGCTTTTGGGATTGTATAGCTAAATGTGATATAAAAAACACAGTATCAGCTCTGCCTTAAATCTACAATGGTTACTTTAAACTGGAACCTACCCAGTGTTGCTCATAATTTAAATCTATTACTTAAAAACATTAAAGAAACAAAGAGAAAAATCATCTGCTAGCTACATAGGATAAAGTCAATGCAGAAGCCAATTAAAACAGATCTTGGAGATTTAAAAAATAACACTGTGTATATAATACAACAAAAGATAAATGAGCTTTATCATTTTCATCATCCTAATATATTAGCTATGAAGTTTCCCATTTCTGTTAACTATAAAATGCCGAGCCTCCAAACTAATTATTCAGAAAAGCATAAATGACTGGGCAATGTAGCCTTGAATATTACATGAACTCTTTATTTTTTAATTTAATCAAACTTAGCCATTCAAGCAAATGTACCATCTAATAGGACTTGCTGATATAATGAAGGTTTGGCTGGCATTTGTAAGCCATGTATAACTTAAGCATGTGGCTTTTCACTGCAAAACATCCTAAGCCAAACTAATTAAAATACCAGCATCTGAAAAGGGTGGCTGCAGTGAATGGGTAACTTAAAAAAAAAAGAATATTATAAGGGCAAGCTTACTTAGATAATCAGAAAATCGTTAAACACCCTGAGTGACCTCACTGCTGAAGAACAGAGTTTTAATCCATAGTACTTGTATAACTTCATTTACTAACTACATAATATTTGTATCACTGCTCAAAGGAAGAAATGCACATGTGCGATAAAGGCTACTTCATAACAGAAGAGAATGAAAAAAGCATACTTAATTTTACCCTCATTGCCAAATAATATAGAAAACTTGCATAATGTAATTAAATCTATAAAAACTTAATTTTCCCATAGTAATAAACGGCTGTGAAAAATCCATTGAATGTTATACATTTTTTGTGCAGTTTTATATCAATTATTGAGCATAGTTAATTTATTATTATATACATATTATTGAAGAATAGATCACTTATTATTAATTCACTGATTCTCTAATTACTTGATTAATCAAGTTTAATGTTGGGGTAGCTATCTTGGCACTCATTGGGCATAAGGCAGAAAAACTAATTCTGAATAGGACACCAGTCTATTTCAGGACATACTCTCACACGTGCACACACATACACACACACACACACACACACACACACACACACACACACACACACACACACACACACACACATGCACACGCACATGTGTGCACGTATACACACACACATGCACACGCGCACACACACACACACACACACACACACACACACACACACACACACACACACACACACACACACACACACAGCAAACAGAACTGCTGGCAATTTAGATACTCACCAAATGTCATTGGGATGTGGATGGAACATGGAACACCCTGCAATAACTGATGTAGACATCTTATCCACACAAAACACAGCCTCACTGAGGATAATTTTAAATTAACCATTCAAAGCCTGCTTGAGGTAGCAAAGTTCAGGTATCAGGTGAAGTAGTCTGCATAAATGAAGATATTGTGTAAACTGTAACTTCATGCTAATGTGATTCTCGAGGTATTTTACAAAGCTATTATATTGCTTCAATCACTGATATGGTGTAAATTATCGGTTTCAATGGTTAGAGAAGCAAATTATGGCTGATATATATTAGAATCCTTTAAAATGCTGACAAGGATTATGTTAAGCATCCTCTCTTTCTCTGCAGATTTGCAGATTGTGCTATTCACTTTGTGTAGACAAGATTAACTGCTGCAAATCATTTTGTAAAGAAATGGACAGATTATGTTGCCATTTTAGTATATAAGGAGGTCGCTATATGTGGGCTTATTTATAGCACATGAAGTCAGTCTCTATGGAAATGGACTGAAATCCATCACCAGCCATAAGAACATATATTAAAACCATTCTAGTTTGGAAGTATAGCACTTGATTTACCATGTTGTCTGAGTATACAAGGACACACTGAACATTAGACTGTAGTCTTTACAAATCATAATAACACTGACAACTTATGTGAGACTCAGCCACAGGGAACTTAAGTATTTTACAATTTTTTTCAATAAATAATTCTATTCCATCTCTTTCCCTGAGCTGTCAGTACCAGTGCATTTCCCTCATGAAGGACACACAAATCACTGCAAAAATGAACCTGACAAACCTTCATAAGAACAGGCATCAATTTTTAAAGAGATCCAATCTTCTGATTGGGAGTAACTAATGCATTACAATGGGTGGATGTGTTATGCCTTTCTGAATACTAACTTGATTGCATTCATTCTGGAGAAGGGGATGGAATGCATACTTATAAGCGTGTAGTTAAGGAAGCCTGTTGGTATAAATGTGTTTTTAAAGTCTGAAGCTCTTTTAGCTTCATAGGATATTCACTCTTTAGTTTTATTTCTTAGCAGGACAAAACTAAGAGGAAACAGATATTTTCCAGATAAAACCCAGATAAAATGCACTTTATTGTTAGTCACAGAAATAAAACTATTTCTAAAATGGCATAGCATTCAACAGAACCTTAGTAAGACTATACCAGAAAGGAATGTTGACTGGACGTCAATGTCCTACTTTTATGCACAAAGAAATTAAGTGGTAATTTATTTTAGGACATTACTGATTACTAATGTCCCTTTGTTACTTATGAAATACATACTTATATGGTTTCTTATCTACTGGTTACATGCTAAAGAAGAAATATTTACTTTGGTTCAACCCCCAAAAGCAGTATAGAAAATGTTATGCCAGAAATGTCCATATATATAAATAATTGACTTTTTTTTCTTTAAACTCCATATTTACTTGTATGGTTAATGTATTTGTTTATCTGAGTTTCATAGTATATCTTTGAACATAACTGATTTATTTATTTATTTTTATTTATTTATGTTTGATGACCAGGGAAGTTCACTGGGCCAAGAAGAGTCCGTTTTCAGTGGAGGCCTGGGAAGAAAAGCTCCACAATAATTGCAAGTTACATTTCACATGTTACTTGTTACATGTTATATATGCTACATGATTAATTTCCGATGGTGGCAAATCAGGCATCGTAATGAGATTTAAAAAGGTAGAACAACAACAAAGTAGACTGCAAGATTTTAAAAAGCAGAACTTATAAACAGATATGAGCTTTGTTCAGGGAGACAGTACAAGAGCCTTGTGAGAATCAGAAGATGTGCTCAATGACATCTGAGAGTGAGGACTGCTTTGGGAATAATGTTTACAAGTACAGGAATTCCTGCACACCAATAAGAAAGTAAACTACAGCCCATCCAGTATAATACAGTTTCCTTCGCATCTTATAATCTACAATTAACGCACAAGAGATCACAATAATCATTAGGCTGTGGACTTTTGGCAATTGATAGAAAAGTAACAAAAAATTACAAGAGAGTAACAGCTCCATCATTTGCAGATTTTCTTGATGTGGCCACTAAACCCTGTTACAGATAACTAGAGTTTGCCTAATTTTAGATATTAGACTAAATTATGTTCTTTATTATAAAAATATGTTGCAGAAATACAAAAAAATAAAAAGAATAGTAGAAGTGATTGTAACAAATGATTTTTACACAATTGCAAATAGACTGTTTATGGTTTGTAATTTTACTGTTTCAATTCAATAAAAGCACTAGAGAAAAAAACAGAAAGCTAACTATTCATTAGAAGGTATGCTTGGCATTAGATAAAGTAAAGAAGTAGCCAACATAGCCACATAATTCCAAAAGGAAGTATTTCAGTGTTATTGTGCTTAAAAATATAGGGGCATAGGGTCATATAGCACTACTAAATTTTAATGGTCCCTGCAACAGTTTAGAAAGAAGAACACAGAGGTCAAATGAAATGTGGTATTGGAAATCCCATTAGGATGTGTGGTGGACAGATTTATGTCCCAATTATTCAGTAAGGAGAAATGAGATAAATATCTCACAAATTAACACAGATTAGCTCCTAATAAATGTCATTTTACAGAAGGGAGTAGGATTCCCACCATATCCACTTACAAACCTGAACAAACTATTAAATTAAACCAGGCTGCTTAATCACTCTTGGATGCAGGGACTTCTGGCCTAATGGGCTTAGCTCATTGATAAATGAATAGGATAAAAATTAATAAAAAATGATGGAATATGTTGCCACCTAAGTGAACAATAGGCAATGAATTTCTGTCTGGACATTTAGAACAGGGTCAGATCCAACACAATATGACCTAGGCAGCTGCCTAGTGTCCAGTGCTAGTTGGGGTCCTTTGTAAACATTTTATTTATTTATTTATTTCATTTTTAAAATTTATTTACAGGGGAAGCACTCTGATCAAATGATCAATTTCAGGCTAAGCCTGAGTAACATTATAATATAACAAAACAGTGTACGGTATACAAATAACAATGACTTATATTTATGAGTTAGTACAGAAAATCTGACAAACAATATATACATAGAAGATCTAGAAAGCCATAAGTATGTACAGTAACATATATGGAATAGAAAAGGGAGCACAGAGTTAAAGTAGGAGGAGCAGAAGTGGAGATATGGGTAGTGGTTACTAGGTTACGGAAGCTAATAGAGACCAGTAAGATATAAGAGGGGATTAGATTATGTGTTGTGGATTTAACGCAGTAATGGTGTCAGAAGCTGAATCACAGTTTAGGATGAATGAGTTAATCAGGGATATGTGAGGTAAAGGTACTACCAGCTGGAGATATTGGTTTATGTGACATGTCCTTTAGATGGACACTTGCATTCAAACTGTGTTACTAAGTATTGTTTGAACTGTAGCTTCAATGATGAGTACAAGGTATGATCAGTTCAATCAGGAGGAAGTGAAGAACATAGTTTTGGGACTAATACAGAGAGGCAAGGGCTGCTAAAGTACAGTTTAAGAGAAGGGATTGTATGGAGGGACCTGATCTGACTTGGCTTTTTAGATTATAGGTTTGACTGGCAGTAAAAGTTTGGAAGAGATGGAGGGGATGACAAATGAGGCTTGAATATTTTGAAAAATAATGAATACAGAAGAATAAGAGTTAATCTGGTCATACAGCAAGCCACTTACATTTCAAAAGAGTAAGGAAGTGGTGTCCATTCCATGATGAGTTAGCTATGAATCATCATACTTTATTGGTGAGAATCTGAAGGGTGTCAGCCATTTGAAAAAAATCTACATAATTTGATATAAAAAAGTAAAACAAAAAAGCTTTCCCACCCTGTCCAACCCACATTTCTTATCCCTAATTTTACCCAGTCCCATTCTATTGCTCCAGTCCCAATTTCTTCTCTTTCGCTGGCTCATGTGTTGCAGTAATGAGAGAGAGAATTCTTGGAGCTTTAAACATTTGAAAGGGGCCAGTAATGGACAAGCCTAAAATGTATCACTACTAAGAGCTTTTAGGAAGAAAAAAATAACAGTATTGCATGGTACTGAAGACATTGCAGTGTTTATTGCACATCTGGTAAGCATTTATGTAGCGTGCTATGTATTGTGTGTGTGTGTGTGTGTGTGTGTGTGTGTGTGTGTGTGTGTGTGCACAGTTTCTGATTTTGGCTTATACTTTTGTCTTTATCCTCATACACTTTTTTATTTTCTAAAAACACTAAGAATTACAATCAGGCAGCAATACCAGTTATTAGAGATTCATGGGTTGTTATTTCTTTGTTAAAATGCATGTTGATGTAAAGCCGGTTGCTCTTTTAACTTTTTTAATTCAGTTAGAGTTGTCTTCCCCTTGCCTGTCCCTGATTTTGTAGAATAGCTCCGATTTTGCTTCTAATTTATGCTCTGTCATCTTTGACTTCTTCATTTTCTGGTAAATCACTGAGGATTATAGTCTGTGAATAATGCCCCTTTATTAGTATTTTATAGTTCTTATTGTTTAGAAATGCATGTCCATTTAACACCTGTTGTTTTGTTATAACATTAAGTGAGTTAAAGCTGTTAGTTAGTGAATTTCCTTCCTGTAGTCAAAATGACAGGGTTTCATTCCTTCCACATCTACTTGCCTACCGTGTGACTTTGAGCAAGTCACTTGACCAAGCAGTGATCTTAGAACGCTCCTGAAAAAGGATTTTTTTGGTCCAGTGGGTTATCCATATAATAAACATAAAATACAAATATATATATATATATATATATATATATATATATATATATATATATATATTTATATAATTTATTTATTTATTATTTATTTTACATTTGTTAACCGGGATAGTCCGACTGGATACATGTCCTTTTTCAGCGGAGGCCCGGGGAGAAAAGCTCCAACAGAGTTACATTGATAATTAGGTACAGTAAATGAGCTGAAAGAACTTAACAAAACATAGGCTATTTACATACAAGTACAAGACTGCCATTACTATTTCTGAGATTACTACAAATGTAACATTAATAACATATTAGCAAGGACGGTAGGCAGTATAATGACATAGAGTTAGACAGGATACATATTTCTTTATCACAGTATACAAAGTACTTATCATCTTAGCTAGTTGTTTATGTTTTAGTTAATGGCACAGAGCTAGTCTGGGTTTGAACAAGGACATAGCCAGTGTGACTTGAAGTGGAGTTTTAGACTATTTTGAATTGACTTAGAGAAGTTGCAAGCGTGATGTTATTTGGGAGAGAGTTCCATATTTTACCAGTGGTGTTGGCAATAGCACGTCACCACCTAGGTTGAGAGATTTAGTTGTTTGGACAAGGAGTCTGTTTGCTGAGCGAAGGCAGCTTAGATTGGAGTAGGGAGTCATTAAGTTTTTTAGTGCTGGGGTATTCTCAGGTTGTTTAAGGATTTTGAAGGCCTCTATGAGTTGGGACTGGTGAAGAAGGTGTGGGAATTCTATCCATCCAAGCTTTTTCAGGTTAGTACAGTGGTGTGTTCTGTAGGGTAGGCCTGTAACGAACCTGGCAATGTGATTATAGCAGGATGAGAGCTTGGCCAGATCAGATTTGTTAAGGTGAGTGAGGACAGGAGAGGCATATAGTAGGGTAGAGAGAAGGTGTGAACAGGCTGTGGCTGCCCTGTCATTCGGGGTAAGGAAGGCTTTAATTCTATATAGGGTCCCAAGTTTCTTGTTGACTGACTTAATGGCTTGGTTGATATGTATATCAAATCTGAGTTTATTGTCAATGTTTACTCCTAATAACTTTGTATAGGTGTCTGGGGAGATGATGGTCCCATTATTGGATTTTATAGTGAAGTTTTCAGTCGGAGATCTATTGGTTGGGTAGAAGAGAAGTAACTTGGTTTTGTTTGGATTTAAGATCAGGAGATGGTTGGCAAGCCAGTTTTCGACTTTGGTGAAGCTATGTTGGGTGGTAGTTAGTAGATTTGCAAGAGAGGCATTGGAACATATTATAGTCGAGTCATCTGCATATTGAATGGAGGTGGCTTCAGGGATGACTGTTTGGATGTCGTTTATGAAGACTGAAAAGAGGAGAGGTCCAAATATGGAACCTTGAGGAACTCCTATGGTATTTGGTAGTAGGCAGGAGAGCTTGTTTTGCCACATTACTGCTTGTTGTCTCCCAGTGAGGTAAGCTTGAAACCAGTCAAGGGCTGGAGTATCTAGATACAGGGTTTTTAAAGTATATAGAAGTAACTGATGGTTTACCATATCGAAGGCTTTCGATAGGTCCAGGAAGAGAGAGGAGGATATTTTTTTATTATTCCGGTTAAGATTAATGTTTTCAGTAAAAGAGAGGAGGGCAGTGGTTATACTATGATGGGGTCTGAATCCATGTTGAGAGTCTGTGAGTAGTTTATTTTGGGTTAGATAGAGCATTAGTTGGTTGTGCATGCACTTTTCCATAATTTTGGCAAGTGGTGATAGTATGGCTATAGGTCTATAGTTGGATAGTTCTGTGGATGAATCTCCTTTGTGGAGTGGAATAACATAGGATATTTTCCAAATTGAGGGGATTGGGGCCTCGGTTATGGTTCTGTTAATTAGGATTGAGATAGGGTAGGCTACGACATCTGCAGCAATTTGCAGGTATTCAGCCGGCAGAAGATCGGCTGAAAGGGTGGTTGGCTTCAGTTTTTTCAAAAGGGATCTGATAAAGGATGTGGACACTGGCTGGAAGTTAAAAGAGAGTGGTGAGTCGGGTATAGTGTTTATAGAAGTGTGGGGAGGAGAAAGTTGGTTAGCTAATGACTGGATGGTTTCTGTGAAGAAAGTATTGAATGAATTGGCTATATCTTCTTGGCTCTTGTCAGACAATGTTCCTGGGGTCGGAGTAGTGGATTTGCCTGGTTGGAGAAGTTTACTTATGCCTGCCCAGTACTTTTGAGGGTTATTCTGATGTTTATGTTGCAGATTGTAGAAGTAATTTTTCTTATCTAGTATGATGGCTTTTTTAGTCTCATTTCTAAGTTGTTGGAATTTGATACGATCTAGGGGTAGTTTGGTAGTGCACCATTTATCCCACGCTTTGTCTCTAGTTGTTATTTTGGTTTTGGTGTCTGTTGTTAGCCAGGGTGCTAGTTGAGTTTTAATTCTTATTGAGCGTTTAGGGGCATGCGAGTCAAGTATAGTAAGGAATGAATTGTTAAATGATGACACTGGCTCATCGAGGGGAAGGAACTTTAGTTTTGTCCAGTTACATGATTTGAGTTCAAGTTGAAATTTAGTTGGGTCAAAGTTTTTCTTGGATCTGATAGACCTATAAATAGGTAAGCTTGTACAATTAATTTTGTCTTTCATGATGTATGTGAGCAGGTGATCACTAAGATCATTAGGGAGAGTTCCAGACATATAGTTCTGGGGATGACTGTTGGTGAGTATCCAGTCTAGTATACTCTCTTTTTGGTTATTGTTACCTGTACGTGTGGTAGATGATATTATCTGAGAGAATCCATGTAGGTTAACAGGGATGGGGTTGGACTGTGCTGTGCATTGGTTCCAGTCAATATTAACATCGCCCAGGACAATGGTTTCTTGAGGGTAGTTGTTGGCTATCCAATGTAGTATGACCTCTAGTGTTTCTACATTGTTCCCAGGGGGAATATAGGTGACAATTAGGTTAATGCCCTTATGATTATTTAGTAGAATTTTTAGAGCTAGTATTTCAGCATTAGAGACCTGGGGTGGTTGTATAGGGTTAGTTATGATGTTAAGTTTGCTATTATATAAGACGGCTATTCCACCTCCTCTTTTCTTTACTCTATCTGCCCTAAGTATATTGTAACCAGGAGGCAGGATCTCATTGTCTTTGGTTGATGGCCGGAGCCATGTTTCAGATAGACACATTATGTTGGGGAGGAATGTGGCTAGTACAGCATGCAGGCTATGTATCTTATTGTTTAGGCTTCTAATGTTTAAGTGGCATATTAGGAGGGAGTTGACCAGTCGGTGGGAGAGTGGTGGGCTGGTAGGATTTTGAGTTAAGGTTGGGCCTGGATTAGGATGGATGTCCCCATCTTTGGTTATGTTTTTTCTTAGATACGCTAGTAGTCTAATAATTTTGAATAGTAGTTTTAGTTCATATTTGGATTTTGGTGTTGATTGGAGTGGTTTTTTTAGAAGCAAGTGGTTGGAATTTATAATTTTTGGGGTAGTGTAGTAGTGGGCAACCCAGTCCCAGTTTTTGGTCCTATGAGTGGGGTAAATAGTCTGATAGTGTAAGTAAGCAGATTGGAGTACAGGCTTGAAATCCAACATAAACATATACAGTTGTAAAATGTCTAATACAATTCAACATAAATAGGCATTTACAGTTGTAAAACACTTACTGGAGAGACACTGAGCCTTCATGGGGCCTGTAGTAGAGTGGATTGTAGTTTTACAAATGGTGCCTGCCACAGGTAATATTTATTAACTCTGGGATTGTCTTAAGGTAATAAACAGGGAAGGGGAGGGGAGAACAAGGGTGTGAGCAGGCAGTTCTTTGTACTGCTGCTAATGAGCCAAAGCAAGACAAGTATGTGTTAAGAACAATCACAATTGACCAAGGACTGCTCTGAAACTGTAAGTATTGTCTTAATTTCTCAGGTGGAAAACCAGGATAACCTTGTATCAGTAGGCTACTGTGGTATAGTTTACACACAGTATTGATCAGTTATTGATACTATTTGCTAACAGAAGGGAATAAGAGAAAGTGGAAGATGTGTGTGTGTGTGGTGGTGGTGGTGGTGGGGGGAGGGCTGCTTACAGCCAAAGCACAGTGCTCTCCAGGGGAAAATGAAGATTGGCTCAAACAGTTAGACACATACTCAAAGTTAGCTGTAGCTGTTTGCAGACAGTTCAGACCCGGACTGCACTTTTCTTATAGGAATGTTAAAGGTGGAACCGGAGTTGAATACTTAAGAGTGGTGTTAGGTCTAGAAAAGAAGAGTACAGAGAGGAGTAAGCACTTTTGAGATGGTAAATATATATTAGAAAGATTATAAAAAACACACTGAGCAAATAGCTACCACATGCAATGTGTATATATATATATATATATATATATATATATATATATATATATATCTATATCTATATCTATATATATATATATATATATATATATATATATATATCTCAACCTGGTTAACAAATGCAAATAAATAAATATATATATATATATATATATATATATATATATATATATATATATATATATGGATCCCTATCACTTAATCAAGTTCCAAAACTCTAAAGACCATATGGCCAAGACTATATGCTCGAAGTTTTGGAACTTTGAAACAATAAGAAAAATAAAATAAAAAAACTTATGTTTACATCCCCGACACCCCCTGCTACTTAAACATACCAATTCTGAGATTGCACCACAGTGAGAAAAAACAAAAATCTCTAGTTCTGCGCTATACAATGATCTCAATAGAAAGTGTTCAGAGTTCCAAAACTTTGAGCATATCGTCTCTGCCATATGGTCTTCGGAGTTTTGGAACTTCAAAAAAGTGATAGGGATCCACATATATATATTTATATATATATATATATATATATATACATGTATGTATATATATATATATATATATATATATATATATATATATATATATATATATATATATATACACACACACATAGAGACACACATAGATAGATAGAGATATAAATATAGATATAGATATATATAGATATATACAGATAGAGAGAGAGAGAGAGCCTTTCCTCGTACTCTGTGGCAAAACTATGGAACTCCCTTCCTTTAACTATCAAAACTGCTAGTAACCTGCACTCCTTCAAAACCTGCACAAAAGAATCCTTCAACAAAGCTTGGGTTTGCTCCTGTATGAGCCAAGGCTGAGGTACTCTCATACCTTTTCTACCTCTACTCTCTCAATCCCCGCTACTAACTTTCCCTACCCTCCCCTTCTCTACATATACTCTGCTGAGGTTTCACTCATACCTTTTCCACATCTATTCCTACTGTCCCCTCTATCACACCTTACCCTTCTCTACTTGTAGTATCCTATGCCTTCACCAATATAATCTGTTACCATATTTCATAACCTCTAGAATATTATCATGTTTGTCAAGTTCTCTTTCTGACAAACTAATGCGTTTTCATATTTGTGCTTGATTGTTATGACTTTAGTATGTCTGTCTAGTTTTTCATTTTGTTAACCATATGTATGTGAAGCTTTTCTCCTCAGGCCTCCACTGAAAATAGGTACCTGATGACCGAGTCAGAATTTCCTTGTAAACAAATGCCAAATAAATAAATAACATAACATAAAATGTAAAAATTGTACCTTTTGGGGATCTGGCCCATTTATTATTTTTGACTTTGTCCAGAATTCTTGAGCAAATGAGTTGTAAGCTATTTTGGTGTGTTCTGGCAAATTGTTCTGGAATGTACTTAGTAAATTGTTACAAGCATAAGAGGTTCAGAATATGCATCCTTCATAAAATGCTTGCCAATGCCAAGCTTGCTGTTCTATCAATTTTCTAAGCATGTAAGTGAAATATTTAACATTTATTCCTGATTTGGAATCTTTGAGTTGGAGAGTGCAAATGTGGAATTGTAATGAGTTGGAATGTATGGTTCTGACAGCCTTGAGCTAGATTTATTTCTGAACCATTATGTATGTATTTATTTGTTCACTTGATCTCAAGCAGGTATCTGAGGTGTACAGTCATGCAAATGACTGTAATTGATGATTGTGTTTGTGTGTGTGTGTGTCTGTGTGTGTGTGTGTGTGTGTGTGTATGTGTGTGTGTGTGTGTGTGTGTGTGTGTGTGTGTGTGTGTGTGTGTGTGTGAGAGAGTGCTTGTGTGCAGAGGTCATAGTTCACAACTGTCCATGACCTTTTTTCATATTTAAATGTTTTTTTGTGGACTGCAATCACTAAACAAAAAAAAAAAAAAATGAACAAGCAACTTTCTGAGTATATATGACCAATGTCTACAATCGGGTCTTTGTCTCTGATTCTTTAATTTCAAAGGACATAGGAGGTGCAATGGGTTGCACTGTATAATTCTCACAGCAGTGAGCTGAAATGCAATTCTAGGTCATTTTTCATTGATGCTAACATGTGTGTGTGTGTGTGTGTGTTTGTGTGTGTGTGTGTGTGTGTGTGTGTGTGTGTGTGTGTGTGTGTGTGTGTGTGTGTGTGCATGTGTGTGCGTGTGTAAATAATTAATCATTCTATTCCAGAGAAGGGGACTATGTTCAGTCATTGAATGGAACTTCCATTGTACAACTAAAATTCAAACCCTATCCACTGAATGTTCATTCAGCGAACATTCATTTTATTGACAGAGAAAGTAACTAGTTGGTCACCACATCCCCGTGTACCCCACCATAGTATTTCAAACCTAACCAGGTGGGGGGCTTCACCCCCTACACACCCCTAACTATATATACAAACTCTGAAATCGCACTACAGTGGGGAAAAGGGTAGACGGGAAGTGGTGGCCAATTAGTTACTTTCCCTTTGGATGAAATTAACATTCGCTGAATAAATGTTTGATGGATAGGGTTTGATGTTCAGCTGCTTTATGGAAGTTCCATTCGATGGCTGAACATAGACCCCCAGAGAGGTTATGTTATAATGGAAGGAATCAATTGTAGTTAACAGAGACATCATCATATGAGCCACGGGTTATTTTGGTGGGTATGATCCCTAATTCATTGTTTTTTTGCCAGTTGACAGTGGTTACTATTTGTTTTTATAGTTTCAAAGTTTCACAATTTGGTTATGCATCATTATGGTCAAAGACCATTAATATGCATATTGCACATTTCAAGAGTATGTATTGCTTCCACACTAACAGTTTAATACCTTTTTAAATGCAATGAGAGCAATGCAACATTGTATATTTTTAGATACTCTAGTCCAAGATTTCAATAATGATTGTGTTATAAATTTTTCTCGGGAATGTATAATCTTTTCCTCTTGACAATGTAAAAATGGTAATGTTTTGCTATTTAATAATAACCTGGATTCTGTATCATGCAGTACATTGTATGCCATATATAACCTTCCATACAATCAATGATCCTCTACAATCTTTCATCATAACATAAATGCTGGCATTCAGTAATACATCTGGTGAACTTCCTTTGAATATTTTCTAGTAATGTTAGATCTCCTTTGGAATATGGAAAAATAAAGAGTTATATTCAATAACTGGTGTTACATGTGTCATTAGTAATGTAACTGTAACCTGCCTTGATCTTGTGCCAGTTTTGTTTTAAAAACAGTCCCATAATTTGCATTACCTTTAACCTGACTGCACAAGCATTATTCTTAAAGTCCACATTGTGTGTTTTAATGATATCCAAGTCATTCTACTCAAACATCTCATTAATAATGGCTGTAGCCACGCTGAATTTGTGTTCAGGTTTGGACGGACCATTGTCCAAAACACCACCGTTCTCAGTGTTTATATTTAAGCCAACTATTTATAAATCTCCCAGAAACACAAGATGAATTTAATATAGTCAGTGATGCTAGTTAAAAGTGCACCCATTTTAATGTTGCCTGCATATTTGGATTCCCCATATGTGTTGTTCTTAAGTAAAAAAGAAAATATGAAATTGAGCATTAACTGGCCCAATACAGACCCAAGGTGGACAATGGAACCAACTTTGGTTCGAATGGAAAAGTGATCATTCAATTCAACAATTATTTGCCCAATTGATAACATATGGATTAGCATTCCATGCAATTATGGGGCTGATTAATACCATGTACGGGTTGCTGTCAAATATGTTTGATTAGTCTAAACAGACCCTTCCGACACGGATGACAATGTAATACACCACTAAAAGTATCATAAAATTGGACAAGATTAGTAAATGTAGAAAACTTAGTCATAAAACCATGTTCATTAGTATCTATTAAGTGAATTTAATTTCCCCTAACATGTATAATAGCTGCTAAGCACCTTTCAAAATATTTACTTAATACTTATATATAATATATATATTTATTTATTTATATATATATATATATATATATATATATATATATATATATATATATATGAACTATACTGCAAACTTTCAGCTATCGCAATATATATATATATATATATATATATATATATATATATATATATATATATATATCCTCCCCGCAGTTGAATTAACTTTAAAAGACATGCAGGTAGGTACATGTGTGAGTGGGTATGCCTTCCTTGAAGGTTTGGCACCGGGCTAGCAAATCAACGCTGTAAAAATTCACTGCCAATCCAATCATTAGCAGACCGGAGTTCCGTTGTGGTGACCCCTAACCGGGAAAAGACAAAAGTGTTTATATATATATATATATATATATATATATATATATATATATATATATATCAAGCAACCTGTGAATAAAATTAACTAGTTTAATGTAAACTTTGGCACTATGAATACTTATTAAATTTAGCTTATTTTTATAGACACATGGAATGAAATGCACTTTGTTGACCAACAAATATGGGAAAGAAAAGCTATAAGTTGTTAGCGGGCTGCTTGTTATAGTTCAGGATTTGTTTCAGTCAGCCTTAATTTTCTGCTGTGGGTCTTTGACCAAGTTACTTTATGAGACAGTGCTCCTAGGCTGTCCTTGAAAAGGGACATTTTGTATTCAATGAGCTATCCCAGAGTGTTAGAAAATATATTAGACATTGTCTTTTGAATTTCTGCTAATTACTGCTTCAGTTTATGCTATTTGACAAAGAACTCCAGTAAACCTTCTGTAGTTTAATGACTCGCAAAATGCAATTTAAATAAATGTGAGTTTCAAGGCAAGCAGAATTTAGTGTTGCTCTTGCTAAGTCTATTTCTCTTTCAAAAGTTTTTTTTTTTGTTTGTTTGTTTAGCAAATGGGTGTTATTGCTTTTGCTGTACAATTTCAAATAGCATGTTAAATTAAATACAAATGTCTGTGATTGCTGTAGATGTAAGAAAGAAAATAGTATGCACACTGATAGGTTTGAACAACATTTCATGGCAAATGGGGAGACACATTCAAATAGTGGCATAGGGGACCAGTCCCACAAATGTCTGCATAGTTATAAATGGCAGTCAGAATGAAGCTGATGGCAATAAAGGTGCAGCCACATGACGGCAATAATTTCTGATGCAGTTCTGCTGGCTTAACTGGCAAGAAGCTACATGCAGTGAACAAAGCTGAAGAGTATAAGGCAATCATGCAATATCTACATGAGGCCACCTCTTCAGAAGTCTATGCAGGAACATGTTTTTATGGATGTGCTGGTCTTGGTACTCACCATAGTAGTAGCAGAAGTCAAATATGTGTCTTCTTCCGAGTCAGTTAAAACAGATTTCAGGGCTTATACTAATGAGTGTTGATTTGTCCTGCCTTACTGTAAGATATGGTATAGCTGTCTGTGCAGAGTAACATGTTGCAGGGGCAGAGAGTAGAAAAGCTGCTAAGGAAGGCAGAATAATGGTGTTTAGGTGGCAGGATTACTCAGAGACTCTAATGTGAATATTCATAGAAAAAGAGCAGGAAGAGTTGAGCAACACTAAGAAACCCTCATTTAGTAATTAGCTAGCATAGTAGGAATGCCACTTTTGTGGCAAGGCAAACATTGGTAGTTACCGATTAAGTTTACTTCGACTTTTGACAGATTATTTAAGGTATTGCTGCTTACTAATCCAGTATCCAGTGCGGCAAAAATTAAGTCATGGTATTAAAGATGGGGCAGGTATAAATGTCACATCAGCAGTTCTGAATTAACATCTATGTGGTGGCAGCCTGTGCAGATCTTGCACTTCAGAGCATTTTCTGAAAGCTAAATTTAAAAAGCATAAGATAAACAAATGTAAATAGTTTGTGAACAATCTTCTTCTTCTTCTTCTGGCTTTTCCTGGTTAGGGGTTGCCACAGCAGATCACCTGTCCACTCATGATTGGCAGTGGAGTTTTACAGTGTCGAATTGCCAGCCTGGCACCCAACCTTCCACAGAAGGCACACACACACACTCACACCTAGGACCAATTTAGAGTGTCCAATCCACCTACAGCATGTCTTATGTGGAGGAAACCGGAGCACCCGGAGGAAATCCACACAACCACAGGGAGGACATGCAGACTCTGCACAGAAGGCACCCCAGACAAGGATTGAACCAGAGAACATCTTTCTGTGAGGCAGCAATGCTAACCACTGAACCACCGTGGCCGCCCAAATAGTTTGTGAACAATAAATGTTATTAAAACTGTACACATAGCAATGTTACCAGTAAGAGGTATTCCTTACATTGATAATAGTCAGTGTGTTCATAGTATTTTCCACAAATACTGTAATATATTATAATACACACGAACCCCGAATTATATATTTTTTAAACTTTCACAAACAAATTTGCATATCTTGAAATCTGTACAACCTGGTTATATATTGTTAGAACATTTTTGTTAACCAGACATATGTTTTCACATGACCAGAATAAGTTTGTCTATAAGTGCATGTTTATTGAAATATTTACAGAAATATGAAAAGATTTGCTTAATTGTATAATTAACAAAAGAAATAATACTGGATATTTCTCGAGATATAACTTACAGTGCAAATATCAAAGACAGTTTTCTTCAAAGCCATCTAAGGTTTCACTTAATGTCATGCTACAGTTTGTAAGTCACTTGGTTTTTGAAGTATTAAGTAGCTATGGAAATATTGCTAAGTTTCAGAGCTACTAGCAAACAACTGGTAATATTTCTAGTATATTCTGATATAAACCAGCATTGACAGTAGGGCTGCCACCTTTTCAAATGTCCAAAGTGGGACATTTTTGGAACAGATGTCAGCTTTTGCAGGGCGAAACATACCCATGGCCAGTACAAAAGCCAGAACTTCAATGTTTTGCCTAAATAAAAGCTTATTCTTGTAGCACTTTAGTTGCTTATTCTGTTTCTTATAACATTCAGGTGTATCAGATACAGAATAACTGTTTTATGCAACTATTACATAAAATATACAAAATAATTATGTCCTAAAATCTCAGGACATTTGCCATTTTTTCATTTTTTTTGCAGGACACAACTGCCCAAAGAAGGACTGTCCCTCGCAAAGTGGGACAGGTGGTAACCCTAATTGACAGTGGATTTTTCTGTGTCTTGCATTGAGTTTTCACATCATACCCATACCTCAATAACATGTAGGTCTTTTCCTTTATGAAAATATGAACATAAACTTGAAAATATGAATAATGAGCTGCAAACAGATTCATTTCTCTTCTGCAGGACATCCTAGACTACTAATCCTAGTCCTATTTTGTTAATAACTTACTGCCCTTTCTAATACTGCATATTATTAGCTGGTAAGACACTTAGTTAAAGAAGTCAGATCCAAAATAGTTCTGGAAGCCATAAGGCATTGTGAGTGTGAACTGGAAGTATATAAAAAGGTGATTTAGGCATGAATGAGTTAAATGGGATTGTGATGTCAAAGCAAAATCACACTAAAGAAGACAAAGCTGGAACGTTTTTTAAAAAATGTAAATACTTGGACATCTTGATCATAATAGCCATATATATTAGCGCGCCATTTTGTAGGACATTTTGGTGGAAATTTCTGACAGAGGGACTTGGGATGGGTTCCCCCTTCTCCAACTTACCACTTTCTTTAGGAATGCACAGATATTTCATGAGGAGTGGAAAACACCAAATGATTTCTCAAAGTGTCACATCTTTATAGGTCATTTGTAATGTGAAATGAGATGCTTGTGTTGTATTACATTATCGGTCCAAGATGCAAGAAGATTTGATTATAGATAGAGGCAGTGATGTTTGGAGTAATGGTGTGTTTTGAAAAAAATAACGGAATAAATACAATCATATGAAGGAATCTAATTGCAGATATTATTTTCCAGTAAACTTACTTATGGTATCTACAGGACTGTTTAATGGTCGGTAATATTCAGATATGTATACCTCTCAACTTTCAAGATGTTCTCAGAATGGGCAGATTTTTGCCTCATATTTTTGGTCTATTCCTTGTTAAATTTGTGATTTTTCTATATTTTGTGGTGAATAAGTGAGGAATGAATTCACTAATGACAGGGATTTGAGTTTCAGACTTCATATCCTTCAGAAAATGCATGGTAACCAAAGACCTTTTATTCAACCAATTTTATAAGTTTATAAGAGCAATATTTAAAATTTGTCCCTATTTTTGAAGCTTTTGCCCCTATTATTTTTGGCTTTGTCCATTTTTTTTATGCTAAGAGGTTAATGGCTATGCGACTATGATTTATGCAAGATAATGTAGACTGATACGCAACAACAAAATATTTGCAGACCGTATCATGCATATTTCATCTAAAATGTCTATCAGAAAAGTCATAGAACCTTTTGAAAGGTGTATTATTTTTAATGGATTTTTTTTTTATTTGTTTGCTGATCAGTAAGTCCATTTGCTATAAATTTCCCTTTTCAGAGGTGACCTGGGAATATTTGTGAAGTGATTTGCTCAGAAGCCTATAGCAGGCAAATGGAAGCTCGGAGAATTAAACCCGGCAGGAAGCAGTTTGTTAACTGATCATAGCCTTTGCCCTCTGCATTAACAGAACTTAATGCATATAGATGTGTGCTGTATGTTTAGTTTGTTAAATCTGGTAAATATGACAAAATGCATAGTATCCTTGATAATCATAGTTTCATTTCCTTCTGTTGTGTACTAGTGTTACATGTTTGTCATTAATTAATGAGAATGCCATTAGCCTTATATGGCATTTATCATTATACAGATATCCTTCTACTCACTTATTGTTAGGAATCAGTGATGTCAGAAACAAAAACCTGCTTTAGTTGGATCCAATGTTGAAGGAAGCAATAAAATTGCATGACATTTATTACCGTTAGCTTTGTAGGACCTGATTGTAAGTAACACAAAAACAAAAGTTTGTTTAGTTGTACAGTATCCTGTATGATGTAAATAGAAATGAAGTAAGATCTATTGATGCATTTGCTGACTTAAAATCTATACTTGCTAATTGTTGATATTTAAAAGAGATTTAAATAAATAATGAGCATGAATGTGGTTTATTATAGCAGTGTGTCATATGGAAATTTGACTAAAAATGTGTGGTGCATAAGAGCTGAAACAAAATAGGTGACTGAATCCTGGTTTGGTTAGAAGTTTGAAGATAAAAAGTGGTACTCATCAAAAATTTTGCTGAGAAATATTGAGATTTTAGTGAGAATGAGATGTTGTCCAAGTCATTAACTGAACTAGAATCCCACAGTACAATGTCTGCAATTATTACTACAAGGTGATAAAAATAAGGCAGAATAACAGCATGGCGGTGGTCTCAGAGTCAGTCACTGTGTTAATTGCCTCACATTTATTTTAGTTTTAGGCACTTGCATTGTGAAGTTAAATTACAGCTCTCTGATTAAAGTTAGGTCATACATCATTAGTAGATCAGCCAATTGTTTTATATCAGATTCTTACAAATTCTGCATCCATAAGATTTTTTTCTCTCTGGAACTTTGTGAACCAAATAGCCAATCAATATTCATGATTTATGATGCGCAACCAGGATAAACTCTGTATGGGTTTCTGCTCATCTTAAACAGGGAGGACTTCAGAGAAACATATTTGGGTTTGTATAGATGCTTATAGTAACAGATTAGAATCATATTTCTTGATTTCTGAGTAGGTTTTTGTCCTGTTGACAGAAACTAGCTGCTTTATAATAGAATAGAACATTCAATATTACTTTTTGTTAAAACAATAAAAATATGCATACCTTTTAGCACATTTCTATTCTCACATGCAAACTATGCCAGATATGTGAATTCAGCAATATCTTGTGTATATGCAAGTATTACATCGACTGTATAGAGCATTTTGAATGCTGAATTACTTACATTTTATATTATAATGAAATAGCAATTGTTTTAACATAAAAATAAAGAAATAGCAATTATAGACAATATACTTACAGGGAAACCATCAGGCATGATACGTTCATGTTATTTAAAACATTTTAGGCAACGGAGTGTCTGCTAACTATCTGAGTGATTGCTGTTCAGTAGCGAAAACATTTATTCACTTCAGCTAGCAGAGTTTCAGTTAGGTCTTGGACCTAGTGCCTCAGATCACAGAGTCAAGGGACTCTCACTCCAGAAGGACTCAGTTTTATTCCATTACTAGGCAAAGCATTTCAGCAAGATTGCCTCTGGCATATGGAAACTATTTCCCACAGATATGCATAATAAACAGTTATGTAATATTCTGAGTTAAGTTACTGTGACTGTGAATGACATTATCATTGCACTCACTAATCTCAATAATATAATGCTGTATATAAAACATTGCCTAAAAAGTGACTGCTTTCTACATATTTATAGACTCTTTTTTACTCACCTTGGTCTTTCCTCAGAAGTTTAAATGACTTAGCACATACATATTTTATTATAGGGTATTTCATTATAATAAATTACGGGGTTTAACTTATATTAATGGAAAATTATATTTAAGCCATTTTATAGATTCAGTTGTTATCATATTCTTCTTAATTTAACTGTTTCTTATTTGCCTAAATCATAATCTGCATGTCATTTTCTTTCCAGTTTGTAGTTTTGTAGCTGTTTCTGCTCTGCATTCAGTGGTTCCTGGGTTTATTTTAGGCTATTTTACAGTGGATGAGCTGTAGCCTAAAAACGTAATTACTAATTTTTGATACCTTTCAATGAAGGCATTAGGGAACAGAGATGGTTTGTAAAAGGTTCTTAACCTATTACATGCAGATTGTTAAAATGCATTGTGCTGTATTTATTCTGCTTATAAAATTGTTGCTTTTTTGTCAACTGTAGATAAAAAGGGTCCGTGGACTATCCTACCTATCCAGTTAAATAAATAAATAATTTTACTATTCAACTCTTCCTTCTCTTTTCAATATCAGATGTGTTATGACTATTACAAATGCCACGAGGAGTTTCTTTTTGTGCATTTTGCGAATAGATCACAGTCATGATAGTAGCACAGTTCATAAAACAGAACTGAGTTACTCTTTGACTTTACACATAAGCAAGGTATCTGTAGTGTACTAAGCACCCTAACTAACCTGCCTGCCTGCACTGTACTTGTTTCTTTGCCAGCTGCTATATGAATACCACCCTATATGTTGATATCAGTAGATTTTGGCTTACATGCAAAAGCACTTCTAATGTCTATCTTTAATGTGTTAGCAGTCAGTACTATTGCTGAAGTATGCATGATATCTGTTGTTCTTCTCCTGTCTGACTGTATTAAATTTGCTCAGTTTAGTACCATCTAATTAGATGTTACATCTCCTGAGCTGGAACAAAGCTAGGATAAGAATGTAAATGTGCTTTGATGAAAAATAATCTCTGGGCTGTTTTTTTCTTGTGTAGACACACATTGCTGCTTTTGCATTTTGGCATGCGTTTGTAAGGTTTTAACACTGCTTATTTTAAGTAAGTCCTACTATTGACTACTGTTTCATTTTACTTGTATCATAGCAACAGATTCATTTTGTAATCAAATAATATCATTTGTGTGGTATTATGTAAGAAGGGCAAATCATGTGCTTTTTTCAAGCTTTTATTTACTCGTACAAAGTTTCAGTTTGGACTCACTCATGTTTCAATTCATTCTTTATTCTGCTTTCTTTGATGTTATGGTCAATCTTACATATTATAATTAAAATCAATAATCATATGTCTTTTTTTGTATATCATAACAGTTAAAATATTTCATCATAAACATCACTGTAAGCACCAATACAATCATGGCCTTAATAAACTGTTTTCATTTTACTTCCTGTAGTAATCATTGCATATAGTGCCTTGACACTCTTATTTACTGTACGTTTATCATTTACATTCAACATTAAGGTGCAACTCTCACTGACATAATTTCTTTAAAAGTCTATACAGCCTCTTCGGTATCTGCTAGTAGGTTTTATCTGCAGTGCTCACAGAGAGGACATTTCAATGCAATAATTCCCATTACTAAATATGGAGGTTTTTCAGTACAATTCATCCCACAGATATAGCCAGAGCAAACCTCTATTGCAATAAATCTATTCTCTGTCTGGATCCCAGGCTTTGATTTAAATAAGCACTTCATATAAAGTGTACACAATTATTTGTGCTTGATCATACATAGAATGCTTCATGCTATTTAAATAGTAAATTAGATTTCTAAAGCAGATATTTGAGTATGGACTGTGAACGATTTTTAATAGTTTCTTCTCTCTTTAAAAATTTCTGGCCATCTTCTTAAATATGTTAACTAGGATGTATTTAGACAAATGTATTTTGTAAATACTTCTTCATGTTACTAAATCCATACATATGTAATACTCTACATATACTACTGAACATTCTGGTGATTTTTGTTGTATTTTTAAATGATCGTTCATTCTCTTGTAATGCTGTTAGTGCATCGTTGTCTGAGGATGACCTTGCTGTAGCAAACCGGCATGCAAAAACTTGGTACTCTGCTGAATCTCTTTCATTAGTAATGTTTACATCTTTTCCAATTTGGAACATGTGGAGTTATTTGGAGTAATCCCCACATTACCAAGATACTCTTCTCCAAAAAAAAGGAAGCCAATCTGGTGGTCCCCTGCCATAAACAAACTGTACAACAGAAGAAAGAAACTGATGCGAAATAAGGTGAAATCCCAAAACTGGAAAAACTCCCTTATCAGCCTCAAAAAAAAGTTGAGATCCCTCATCAAATCCTCTAAAGCTAGCTATGAAAACAGAATTGCAGCAGATAGTAAAGAAAACCACAAGGCCTTCTATAGTTAAGTAAAGAATATCCACGGTAATACCCAGATTTGCTCTGAGCTACTGCACAATGGTACCTCCTATACCGAACCTACAGATATTGCCAATATACTGGCCAACAGATTCAGTGCCAATTTTATCACAATACCTGTAGATTGCCAGGCACCCAGTATTACTGCTGCAGAGGTTAAAACAGCACTGTCCAAGGCCAAGAATACAGCTTCTATGGGACCTGACAATATCCCTGGCTGTGTTCTACAGAGTGAACTGACACCTCACCTGTGTGCCCTGTTCAATCACAGCCTCACCTCAGGTTTTGTCCCTGCCAAATGGTGCACTGCTACAGTCATCCCTCTCCACAAAGGAGGAGCGACTACAGACCATGGGAACTATCACCCCATTAGCCTGATGAGTCAGATATGCAAAGCTATGGAGCGCATCATCATGGACCTAATGAACAAGGATAGAGGGAATCTCCAAACTCTGGATCCCACATAGTTTGGTTTTGTGAAGTGTAGATCATGCCTGTTCAACTTGGTCAACTTCTTTGAGTCAGTCACCAGAGCTGTGGATAAAGGCAAGGTGGTTCATACAGCCTACCTTGATCTGGCCAAGGCCTTTGATACCATTCCCCACTCAGGAATCATAGAACAGCTGACTAAGCTAGACATCAACCACTATATCACTAGGGGGGGTTGCAAACTGGCTCAGAGGTAGAAGCCACAGTGTGAAAGTAGTTGACTCCAAGTCAAACTGCCAACCAGTCATGAGTGGAGTCCCAGAGGGTTCGGTCCTGGGTCCTCTCCTATTTGGTATCTACTTCTCTGAAGTCCAGGCCAACGTGAAGGGAATCTGGCTGACAAAGTTTGCAGATGATTGAAAGTTGGGAGCTATTATTAACTCCCTGAGTGATGTTGAAATCCTACAGAAAGGCCTCACTGAGACCAACGACTGATGTCAGAACCATGGCCTTAATCTCAATGCCAAAAAATGTGTCATCACCCCCTTTGGGAAAAAAACAGTTCTCATGAATTACCACATCAATGGTAGTCCACTGAACACAGAAGGCGTTATAACAGATCTGGGAAAACAGGTTGGCAGCAACCTCTCTTTTGACCACCTCATTGCCACTGTGGTCAGAAAGTCCTTCTATGTGGCACATCTCATTACTAAGGGTTTTCAATCCAGGAAGAAAGAGGTCATTGTCTCCCTCCACTCTTCCCTCATTAGGCCAATCATCGCGTACAATGCCCCATTTGGCATGTAACTCACTAAACACCTGCAACAATTGGAGAGGCCGCAAAAGTACCTCACAAAGAGTATCCTAGGCCTTAAACATTTGTCCTTTATGGACAGACTAAAACAAACTCCAACTATTCTCTGTCTCATATCACCTACTTGGCTTACAAAGCCATGTCTGACCCAGTTCTGTTAGAAATGCTACATCTAAAGAAATCCCAATCCCTCCACACCACATGCTCCAGAGACCTCAACCTCATTACCACAATCAACAGAACATGCTGGAGGGACAGGTTCATAACCCATAGACTGCCCATGCTAGGGAATAGACTTCCCATACATGTCAAGCAGACCACATCTCTGGCCCTCTTCAAGGGAAATCTTGATGAGTGGATGTGAAATAGAAAATTCATCCCGGGGATCACTCCAGTAGCTTTACTCGACAAAGGCACTGGGAACTAAGGTCGGGTGGCACAATGCCAGGATAATCCTATGGGCTAGGCTTGTAAAGGCCCCCAGGGCCATTAGCCTACTGCCCATCTAAGGATCTATGAACCTCTTTCTCTGGGCATATTTTAGACCAGTTTTAATAATATTATTGGATCATAATTTGGCTGCATTGATTAAAAGCATGTATATTTTTTTGCTCTAGTTGTCTTCAGATGGAAGTGCATATCCAGTTCTCCATAACTAATTCTTAATGATTGCCTGCTATATTCATAAACAGTTCCATAAATGGGATGTGAGCAGGATGCATAGTACATGATGTGGACATTACCATAGTTCTTGGCTTTGAATACTGCTATTGTTTTAAAGAAGATAATCCTTGCATATATAGGACATATTGAGTGTAACTGGTATGCCACCTACAAGACCTTTTTCATGCATGGACTGGGAGGGAGGGAGTATTGTCATTTTGTTTAGGCCAAGCAAGCAGTTTACAAATTTCCTTTGTTTCTTTTCCACAAGTGAGACTGGAATAGACAAAATGTAATCAATACATTACTATACTAGATCGGTTAAACAGCACAATTCCCTTGAATTACTTCAGGTGCAATTGACTGTAGGTAAGACCCCTCTTCAGGTCATTGCCAGCTATAGGACCCCCTTCATGAATCAGGACATCCACTGAGCCTACTTGGATCTACTTGAGTCAATGAAGATGCAACCAAACATCCTGGTTTTGGATGACTTTAATTACCCATCCATTGACTGGGTAAATTACACATGTTCTAAATCACTTGCCCAAAGGTTCCTGGACTTCATTAACTCCAATGTCCTGGACCAGCTGATTGACATACAAGGGGCTCAAACATCCTGGACTTGCTGCACCACCCCCAGTGTGTGGCTTTCCCTGGTGAGATATGACCACAAATCAGTCTTGCTAGAAGTAACTATAACACCAAGACCCCCCTCTTAGCAAAAACTAGACTAAAAAACTTCTCCAAGGCCAATTAAAACCTCTTACTTGATGGCATAAATAGCTTCATAGCCCCTCCCCCCACTGATGGAACAGACACCTATGCTGAGTTATACACCAATGCTTCATAGAAGCACCTGTAGACTTGTATTGAATCTGCCATACCTGATATAACCAAAGAAAGATCTTCAAGGAAAAACAAACATGCTTGGTGCACAACTGCCACTATTAGGCTATACAATAAGAGAAAGAAACTGCTGTCTAAGAGTAGGAAAGAACAGTCTCAAAATGGGAAACACTCCCTCCTCAACTTAAACAAGCAAATAAGACTACTAGTGAAGTCCTATAAAGCTAACTATGAATCCAGATTAGCTTCCCTAACTGAGGATAACCACAAGGCGTTCTTTAGTTACATCTGAAACCTCAAAGGTAAGGCCCAGATTTGCGCTGAACTCATAGCTAATGGTACTACATATACAGAACCTGTGGATATAGAAAACCTGCTGGCTGACAGGTTCAGTGAAAATTTTACTCCCCTGTCCCTGCCACATATACACAAAAGCATTCATAATACCTGTCCCCTGCTTAGTATCTCCGATGAGCAGTTCTTAAATGCCCTGCCCAAGGTCAAAAACACAGCCTCTATGGTACCAGACAACATCCCAGGCTGTGTTCTACATGGGTTAAAACAGGAATTAGCATCACCACTGAACATGCTTTTCAATCACAGCCTAAGCACTGACTTTGTACCAGCAGAATGGAAAACAACTACTATCATCCCTTTGCAAAAAGAGGGTGTAGCCATGAACCCCGAGAACTTTAGACCCATTAGTCTGACCAGCCTTATCTGCAAGGCCATGGAACAAATCATCATGGACCTTTTTAACAAGGATATAGGGTATTTCCAAATGCTCACCCAGTTTGGCTTTGTCAAGGGGAGATCATGCCTGTTAAACTTGAAGGATGACTTCTAGGCAGTCACCAAAGTCCTAC